>NW_006408531.1:10226684-10231255 GCF_000296735.1 Chrysochloris asiatica
TTTTTTTTTTTTTTTTGACTTTTAAAAATTAGTGAAGATTTTTCTTGTGACCAAAGAAGCAAAACTTTAAAAAGTATTTAAAGTTGGCAATTAAAACAATAAAGGTTGAATTCTACCTAGTACCGTACCCAAAATAGTTTGTTTTAAATTGAGGAACTTAAAAAATGTTTCCACCCTGGGACCATCAAGGGAGAAGAGCGGGAGCAGAGTGTGGGACCCTACCCAGAGAAGCAGCGAAGCCAGAGATGGAAGCAGAGATTATGACATGGAGAGATGGAGTAGCTGAGGAGGATTCATGGAGGGAGAGGGGCAGGCTTGCAGGCTTTGGCTGTTTGAATGATTGTACATTCCTGAATGTTTTGGTGCACATCCAAAAATAAACAAAAAACAACAGAGGGAATAGAAGCAAATACTGTTGAATGATGAAGCATGCAGGGGATTGTAATCATCGCAATGAAATGAATACGATAGGATGAGTGTAAAACTGATGTTCCCCCATGTAAACTATCACTCAATTCAAACACACACACAAAAAAAAATTTTTTTAAAAGAAAAAGTGAAATGGAATGTATAAACATTGATATCCTAGGCATTGGTGAGCTGAATTGGATTGGTATTGACCATTTTGAATCTGACAATAGCATGGTTTACTATGCTGGGAATGAAAAATTGAAGAGGAATGGCATCACATTCATCATCAAAAACAGTATTTCAGAAAACAAACAAGATGGCGGATCTGGTGAAAGTGCAGTAAAGGAGCTCCGCCAACAACAACATAGAATACCCGACCAAAAAAAAAAACAAAAAAGGTTCCACTATTATAGGAAAAGGAGAAATCAACAATAATATTTTTATAATCTTGCTTTAGGATAAAGATTTTTTAGAGATATACGTGAAGTCATGAGGGGAAAAAATGAGAACTGACTATATTATATTTAAAACATTATCAGAAAATTTAAAAGATAAGAAAAAACATATATCCATAATATAAAATATGTTAAGAAGCTTATTCAGATCAATATGGAAAAAAAAGACAATCTAAGAGAAAAGAGTGTACAAAGATTATGAATAGGCAATTCACAGAAAATGGAGCACTTATGGCCAATAAAGGAGTTCTGGTAGCATAGTGGTTACGAATTGGACTGCTAACCTCAATGTCGGCAGTTTGAAACTACCAGCTGTTCCACGAAAGAAAGATAAAGCTTTCTGTTCCCATAAAGATTTGCAGCCTCGGAAACCCTGTGCAGGGTCACTATGAGTCAGAACTGACTCCATGGAACTTAACAACAACATGGCCAATAAACATTAAAAGATATCGCACCGTGAATTGTTGTTGTTGTTGTTGTTAGGTGCCATCGAGTTGGTTCCGACTCATACTGACCTTATGCACAACAGAATGAAACACAGCCTGGACCTGGGCCAACCTCACTACTGTTGCCACACTTGATCTCATTGATGCTGCCACTTTGCCAATCCATCTTGCTAAGAGTCTTCTTCTTTTTCTTTGACCATAAACCTTAGCAAACATGATCTCCTTCTCCAGCAAATGGGCCCTCCTGACAATATGTCTAAAGTATGAGAGACAAAGTTTGGCCATCCTGTCCTCCAAGGAGAACTCTGGCTGCACTTCTTCCAACACAGATCTGTTGGTTCTTTTGGCAGCCCATGGTACTTTCAATATTCTCCTACAACACCATAACTCAAAAGCATCAATTCTTCTATGTTCTTCCTTATTTACTGTCCAGCTTTCACATGCATATGAGGTTATTGAAAATGCCATGGCTTGCGTCAGGTGCACATTAGTTCTCAAGCTGACATTTTTGCTCTTCAACACTTTAAAAACCTCTTGTGCAGCAGATTTGCTTAATATAATACGTCATCCGATTTCTTGACTGCTGCTTCCATGAGTGTTGATGGTTGATCCAAGAAGAATGAAATCCTTGACAACTTCAATATTTTCTCCATTGATAAGAATCTTGTTTATTGGTCCAGTGGTGAGGATTTATGTTTTCTTTACATTGAGATGCAATACATACCGAAAGTTGTGGTCTTTGATCTTTATCAGTAAATGTTTTCAGTCCTGTTCACTTTCAGCAAACAAGGTTGTATCATCTGCATATCGCAGGTTAGTAATAAGTCTTTCTCCAATCCTGATGCCATGTTTTTTTTCATATAACCCAGCTTCTCAGATTATTTGCTCAGCATACAGATTGAATAAGTGCGGTGAACGAATATAACCCTGTTGCACACCTTTCTGAATTTTAAACCATTCAGTGTTCCCATGTTCTGTTCAAACAACTTCCTCTTGGTCCATAAACATATTCTTCATGAGCACAATTAAGTGTTCCAGAATACTCATACTCCACAATGTTGTCCATAGTTTGTCATGATCCACGCAATCAAAAGCTTTTGTGTAGTCAATAAAGCACAGGTAAATATCTCTCTGGTATTCTCTGCTTTCAGCCAAGATCGATCACACATCATCAATGATATCCCTCATTGCACATCCTCTTTTGAATCCGACTTGAACCTCTGGAAGTGCTCTGTCAATGTATGCTTGCAGTCATTTCTGTATTACCTTTAGTAAAACTTTACTCACATGAGATATCAAAGAGATTGTCTGATGATTTCCGCATTCTATTGGGTCACCTCTCTTTTGAATGTGCACAAATACAGCAAACAAATTAGTTGACCAGATAGTTGTCTTCCACTAACTAATAGAAATGCAAATTAAATCAAAAAATGATCATTATTTTTCACCTTTGTGAGTGGAAGAATTTTACAAGTATGAAATTATCAATGGGCATTGAAGGTGTGGGGAAATAGGCACTCATATGTTTTATGTTTGGAAATATAACTTGCTATAAACATTTTGTTTTGAAAGAAGTACAGCCAGAATGCTCTTTAGAAACAAGGATGGTGAGACTTTGGTTCATATCATTTGGATATGTTATCAGAAGGGACCAATCTCTGAAGAAGGACATGATGTTTGATAAAGTAGAGGGTCAGTATCAAAAGAGGGAGACCCTCCATAAGATGGACTGACATAGTGGCTACAACAACGGGATAAAGCATAGTAATGATTGTAAGTACAGTACAGGACTGGGCAGTATCTTCTTATGTTGGGCATAGAATTGCAATTAGTTGAAATCGAATTGATGGCACCTAATAACAACAACAAACATTTTTGGAAAACACTATGGCAGCATTTTAGCTATCTATATTTGTATAACCAAACACTCCAAAGCATAGTGATATAAAATCTCCACAATTTTATTAACACTTCTGGTTCTATGCACTGCCAAGTACAAGAGTGGAATTCTGCTGATCTCTTGGGGTCTTTCAAGCAATGGCATTCCAGTGGCTACTGGGACTAATGAAACCTTATCTGATACTGGGTATTTCAAACAGAACTGAATTGTTTACCTCAAATTCTCAAAATCTGTTAAAAGTGAGTTTTCTGGGAAGCTGAAATTCTTTGTCCAAGTGAGGTCTAGATTTCTTCCATTACCTCATATTAGTCATCATGAGTCAATACGGGAAGGATGTGATGTGAGAAGTGTAGTTCTATGGGGGCTATCATAGGAGATCAGCTTCTGTAAGTAAGGGAGACCACAAGATAATATATATCCTTGGACCTAGCAACTCTGCTTCCAGGAACTCAGTCAACAGATAGCTTACAATATGCATAAAGACATACATGTATATGTGTCTATACGAGATATGTATAAGTAACATTGTACTTCTAAGGGGAAAAGGTTTATAAGGTGCTAAGTCCTCAATATAAAATACTATATTAAAAAGATTGAAGTAGACAAAAACAGAAAGATTGAAGTTGATTTACTAGCACAGACATGGAAAGATAGATTGCTACAGGAAAATATATTGAAATAGTACATATGATATGATCTCAAATTATGAACTTCAATTTATCAACTTAAATGCAATGTATGTGGATGTTGTTGTTATTAGGTGCCACCTAATATATGTTTATATAACTTGCTATAGTCTATTCTGAGTTATAGCAACACTATGTGAAACATAAAGAAACACTGTCCAATCCTACGCCATCCTTACAACTGTTGTTACGTTTGAGTCCATTGCTGTTATCACTGTGTTGATCCATCTCATTGGGGGTCTTCCTCTTTTTCACTGACTCCCACTTTATTAAACATGATGTCCTTCTCCAGGGACTGTTCCCTCCTGATAACGTGTCCAAACTATGAGCGACAAAGCCTCTCCATGCCGGATTCTAAGAACAATTCTAACTGCACTTTTTCTAACACAGATTTGTTCATTGTTCCAGAAGTCCATAATTTAAATCCATCAATTTCTTCTACAGTCTTCCTACCCAACCTCTACAAGTATATCAGGTAACTGAAAGTGCCACAGCTTGGGACAGACTTAGTGCTATATTTGCTCTTTAATAATTTATATGTTTGTAATGCCAAGAAATTTGGAAGACAACTGTCTGGCCAACTGATTGGAAGAGATCAATGTTTATGCCCATTCCAAAGAGAGGTGACCCAATGGAATGCGGAAATCATCGGACAATCTCTTTGATATCTCAA
>NW_006408531.1:10232490-10269667 GCF_000296735.1 Chrysochloris asiatica
GGTTCCAACTCGATGGCACCTGACAACAACAACAGCAACAACAATGCACCAGCTGCTCCTCAGAAACCTTACCTTATAAAGGGTCAAAATGAGTTGGAACCAACTCAACAGCACTTAACAACAACAACTATGCATAGAAATAGCATTGTCAATGAAATAAGTATAGAAATAGAATTGGCTAATGGCATGAAAGATTTATATAGATGTTGTTTATTGGTCCAGTGGTGAGGATTTTTGTTTTCTTTACAATGTGATGCAACCCATATCAAAGTCTGTGGACTCTGATCTTCATCAGTAAGTATTTTAAATCCTCTTCACTTTCAATAACCACATATGCATATGAAAGTTGGACAGTGAATAAGGAAGACCATAGAAGAATGGATGAATTTGAGTTATGGGATTGGAGAAGAAGATTAAAAGTGCCATAGACTGCCAAAAGAACAAACAAATCTGTGTTGGAAGAAGTACAGCCAGAATGCTCCTTGGAAGCCAGAATAACCATACTTCATCTCTCTTACTTTGGACATATTATCAGGAGGGACCAGTCTCTGAGGAAGGGCATCATGTTTGGTAAAGTGGAGGGTCAGGGAAAAAGAGGAAGACCCCAATGAGATGGATTGGCAGCAGCAATGGGCTCAAATGTAGCAAGGATTGTGAAGCTGATGAAGGGCTAGGCAGTGATTTGTTCTGCTGTGCATGAGTCAATACTCACTATGAGTTGATACTGACTTGACGGCACCTAACAACAGGTTCAGACTTACAGAAACCAGACCAGCATTAGTCTAACAGAAGCTCTCATAACCAGCCACCCTGTCC
Source organism: Chrysochloris asiatica (assembly GCF_000296735.1). Lineage (NCBI taxonomy): Eukaryota > Metazoa > Chordata > Mammalia > Afrosoricida > Chrysochloridae > Chrysochloris > Chrysochloris asiatica. Next base: position 10,233,307 of record NW_006408531.1, read on the forward strand.
CCAGGTGCCCTGTGGTCCTAACAGACACTGAAACCAACACCATTGAGGGCCTCCACGAACTACTTCTGGATTGAGTGCCCTGAACATAAACAACACCTAGGCCTTCAAGAACTCTATCTAGGGCCAAGAGCTCCACTGTCACATCCCTCCTGCTGGTACCTCATGAGCTCTTTGGATGGCCAACTTCTCTCCTCTCTGGGTCCAACAGTTGCATGGGGGTTTTGTTGTTGTTGTTTCCCTTTCATTGTTTTGGTTTATTCATTCATTTCCTTCTCCTCTTACCATTCCCTTGAATTTTATCCTTCTTTTCTCCTTTTTCCTATTTCCTCTCTTCTTTTTTTTCTCCTTTTGATCTTTCTTTACTGTTTTACTCTTTCTCTTTTTAGTTCCCTCTCCCAGGTTTTTCTGTTCTTTTTTAAAATTATTTCTGCCTTTTTTAACTTTCTTATTTTATTCTTCTCTAGTTCCTTTTTTCTGTCCATTTTTTCTCTTTATAGTTATTATATTCTTTTTTTCTGATTGCTGCTTATTTTTATTTCCTTTTTCTCCTTTATTATTTTCTTTCATTCTTGGTTGCTTGATTTTTTTTATCCTGATTTGTTTTCTTATCTTATGTATCTGTGTGTGTTTATGTGTGTAATGGGGGGTGGGGTGTTCTCTTTCCCACCCAACAGGAGACAAACACTTTACCCATACAATCCAGTCACATACCCATACCCTCTGCAGCTCTACCACTGGAAAAGAGTGAATACCATCTCTAATACCACCTGACCAACAACAGACAGCAGCAAATACCAGTCAAACCCACCCTAAACTGAGGTACACAAACAGCAAACTGAGAACAATACACAAGCTTCTTCTGATGATATTCTCTAACTACACCCATAGGAGATAGTTGGTGATAGCCCAAGAACAGATCAGTAAAAACTCAACAATTAAATATAAATATCACAATATCACAATGTCTCAGAGACAACAGACAATTTTAGTTCACTAGAAAAAAACAAGAGAGAATGGATTAAACAAATGACAAAGAAGCAGAGCCACAAAACATTTATGAGGAAGAAAGGTAATGGAACTAATTGAAAAAGAATTCAACTCAATTGTATCTATAATGATATGTAGGTACCATCAAAGGATTGACAGACAGATTGAGGAAAGCAAGGAGAACACAGAAAAAATTTTAGAAGAATTCAGGAAAACATTAAGAGAACTGACAAAATAAATGCAAATTTAGAAACAATACAAACACTACAATTAGAAATCCAAGAGATCGATACTAAGATGTCAGAAATGGACATACATTGGAAGGGCAAAGGTGTAGATTCAAAGCAATAGTGGTTCAAATTAGTAAACTTAAATATAAATCTCTCAATATTAGTACATGAGAAGAACAAGCAGAAAAAATAATGAAAAATTTCAAAGAAAGCCTAAGAGTTATGTGGGACACCATGAAGAGGAATAACTTACAGGTGATTAGAATTCCAAAAGAGGGAGTGACAATAAAAAACAAAGAGAGAACTGCCAAAGAGTTGTTGGAAGAAAACTTCCCTAGCATCATGAAAGATGAAAGGAAAGCATACAAGAAGCTGAACAAACTCCAAACAAGGTAGGTCACAAAATAGACTTATCATCATCAAGACATATCATTATCAAGCTTTCCAAAACAAAGACAAGGAACGAATTCTCAGAGCAGCTCAGGAAAAATGAAAATTTATCTACAAACGAGAACCAATAAGACTAAGCTGTGATTTCTCAGCAGAAACCATGTAGGCAAGAAGGCAGTGGGATGATATTTCACAAAATTCTGAATGAAAAAAAAATTTCAATGAAGAATCATATACCCAACAAAACTGTCCCTCAACTACAATGATTAAATTAGGACATTTCCAGACAAACAAATGAAAGGAATTTTAATAACCAGACTAAGTTTACAAAAAAATACTAAAGGGTATTCTTTGGACTGAGAACCATATCAAGTATCAATGCTATGCTCTCTGTACACAGGATAGATAGGGATGGGCAACTTAGACATTGGCTACCTAAAATGAGGGGACAATAAAGGCACAAAGTGACTGGCTTACAATGATTCATGAGGAAGTTTAGTTTAAGAGTATGGGGGTGAAGAAAGAGTCTCCACTGAATAGATTTCATCTTGTCTAGATAGATCTTGTGAGAAGAGATGGAGGTAAGATTCATGTGATTCAATATTGAATAATTGTTATCATGACTAATTGCAACAGTCACATTGTAAAGGTAGAAGTTTAGTAACAAAACAGGGGAGTGGTTAATCTTACAATGCAGAAACAGAGGATCCTAGGACCATAAAGGGAGAAGAGCACAAGCAGAATGTGGGACCTTATCAAGAGAAGCAGCGATGGAGGCAGTGATGATGTCATGGAGAGGGGGACCGGCTGAGGACTCTAGGTTCATGGGAAGAGAGGGACTAAGAGCTAGTGGCCAGGAGGCAGATTTGAAGAATATGTCCTTTGGAGATGTGAATATTATATGTGCCTGAGTGTTGTGGGGGGGGGGGGGTGTGGGGTTTTTTTTAAGCTAAAGTGAATAGAGAGAAACACTGTTAACTGATGGTACACGGAGGGGATTATAATCATTGTAATGAAACAAGGTATATGGTTTGTTGAATGTAAACCTGATGGCTGATGGCCTGCCCTGTAAACTTTCACTCAATCCACAAAAAACCTTTAAAAAAAAAAAAAAAAAATGAAAATGGTCAAAATACTCAAAAACAAAAGTTATACTGAATGGAAATGGATTAAATGCACCAGTCAAGAGATAGAGAGTAGCAGAATGGATAAAAAGATAGAATTCTTCAATATGCTGTACAAGAGATGCGTCAGAAAGCTAGAGATAGCTTAAATGCCCATCAACAGCAGAATGTTTAAACAAACTTGTAACATACACACAATATAATACTATGCAATGGAGAAGAATAACAATGAATCTACAAAACACCTTATGTGGGTGAACCTGGAGGACATTATGCTGAGTGAAACTTGTTGTTGTTGTTAAGTGTCGTCGAGTCGGTTCCGACCCATAGCGACCCTGTATAGGGTTTCCGAGGGTGTAAATCTTTACGGGAGTAGAAAGCCTCATCTTTCTCCCGTGGAGCGGCTGGTAGTTTCGAACCGCTGACCTTAAGGTTCGCAGCCCGATTCGTAACCACTACGCTACCAGAGCTCCTTAGTCAATCACAAAAGGACAAGTATTTTATTGTATGTTATAAAAAGTTAAGAAAAGGTTTTCTTGATTTTAAAAAAATTCTATGATGGTTGGGTCAGGGAGGGAAATTATTCATGGGCTAAATGACAGACACATATTAACATGGGAGAAAGGATAGGCAATGTACAACAAGAGGGAAGTTAGCAGAGGAAAGATGAAGGTAACAGGAGAGACACAGGGAGGAATGCAAGTGTTTAAAGTGAATAGAGGAAAATACTGCTAACTGATGGTACACGCAGGAGATTGCTATCATTATAATGAAGAAGCAAAGTACAAGATTTGTTGAATGTAAAACTGATGATCTGCTCAGTAAACCTTCACTCAATACACAATAAAATCCTTTAAAAAAAAAAAAAAGAACAAGGTTAAGGCAGGTGTTTGTTTCTTCTATTCCAAAAGAGTAATCTTGACAAATTGTCTTGAAGGACACAGACTATGGTCACAAGCGTTTATTATAAAGAAATTCATTCAAATGGAAAACTGCATTGGTGAAGAAATAGCCAGGAAAGATCCACAGAGGAATTTTTTTCCATCATGATCATGTACTTGTTCATTTCATAGGGAAACCTTACCTCCTGATATTCCTCTTTCAGACTTCTTTTTGTTCCCCCAAATCATAGACGATTGAAAAGGAACATGATTTATATTTTGGTGTCCCTGAGGATACCACAGCTGCCATTTTGATATGATACAAACTGAATAGAGCAGCATTCTTTGGAGACGATATAGAGAGATGGAAACACTACCATCAGAAGTGTGCAGACCTTTTGTTGTTGTTGTTAAGTGCCATGGAGTAGGTTCTGACTCATAGTGACCCTGTACAGGGTTTCCGAGGCTGTAAATCTTTACGGAAGCAAAGAGCCTCATCTTTCTCCTGCGGAACAGCTGGTAGTTTCGAACTGCTGACCTTGGCTCACAGCCCAATTCGTAACCACTATGTTAGAGGGAGGAAATATCAAGAAACAATATATTCACACTTGGATAATTTTACTTATAAAGGTTTCTATGATTTTGGAGCAACACTTTTGACCTGCCCTCATGCATGTGTATGTATTTGTGTATAGTACTTAAATTATTCAAAACATTATATTTTGTGGTTTAAAAATTACAAAACAATTAAAATTTGTAGATGGCTAACAATATGATAAACATAACTAACATGACTAAACTCTCTCTACACATGAAGAATGTTGATATGAGAAACTATTTGCTACTTATATATTGACCACAATGAAAAAATAGAAAAACTATAATAGGTTTTGGACAGAGTGGAGTAATGGAGATTTTATTGTTAAAAATGAGATGTAAATTAGATTTTATGTGAATACATTAGCATCCTGTGAGGCCCAGTGACAAAAAAGAAGAATTAGAACAAACAAAGATATGAGAAAGAAGGAACGTGGCAGGAAGGACAGTAGCGTCAGCAGGTACATAAGATGGGGAGATAAAGTTTCACTCAACAGAAAACAACCTCTTTCAAACCATGATGTAACTTAAATTTATTCTAGGCTTATAGTCTGTGAAATATGGTATTTGTCTCTGAATAGATTAAGGGTCTCTTCAAGTAAACCTTCCATCTGGACACAACTGCTTAAAACTGCTAAAGAAACAGAATCACATACAGACTGTCAGGGCAGCAATTATTTTACCTTTGGGAACTGAAACTATTTTTACTCAAAAAGAAAATTTGCAAAGACAGCATTTTCACATTTGGCTTCATAATGCTACACACAAAAAATGATTTGCTATGGAAAACATATGATAAAGTGGGTGTGTATCAGCTGTCCTGAAAAAGCAACTGGAAGACAACAATGAATACCCTTTTCAGTCTTTCTCTGTCTCTCTCCCCTTTCCATTTATTGAACTTTGATTTTGTGATTAGATTAAAGGGCTAAAACGTGGACCATGACATAATCCCTAAAGGAGCTGACAGAAGAGTAAAAACATAATCACCTAGACAATCAATCATAGAGCAATTTGAAAATTCTTTAATAAATGCAAGGGCATTCTGACTTGATTATGGATCTGTGTGCTAGGCAGTTTTGAACAGGTTTTTCATGTCACTATTTGAGTCTCGGGTTCTTCATTCATAAAGTAGACATACTAATGTTCCTGTGTGGTTCTGTGGGTTAATGCGCTAGACTGCAAAGTCAGTTTGAACCTTAACGTCTGTGGTTCAAGCTTGGAAACCCTATACAGAGTCGCTATGAGTCAAAATCGACTGGACAGAAATTACCAATAGTAGTATCCTTTGAACCAGTGGCATCATGAACATTATTGTCACCCAGTGTAGTAATTTATGGTGTTGCCCTACAAAGGTGGCATGGGTCCCGTGAAGATCCCCTTCCACTGCTCCCCACAGCTCCTCCCCTCTTCCGTTGGCCAAGGTGGAGACCTTTCTCTACGTCCAGTACAGGACACCACAGTCTGCCCCCCTGCACACTAACTGGTTGGTGATGAGGGCAGGGTTGGCAGTAGTGATGATGAGTTACTGCTCTGAGTGACGTTTGACACCAAGCATAGTGACGCCACACCAATGCCTTGATGGCCCCTCCCTTTGAGGTGCCAGCCTACCTATTGCCCTTGCCACCACTGCAAATCCTGGAGTCATTTTGGATTCACCCTTTCTGACAACGTAAGAGGTTGTGATCCATAATGATCCCACACCACCCCTGACCTCCTCAACCTCCTAGTGACATGACTGCTGGGAACTAAAGGAGATAATCCAGGAAGAGGCAATCACAAAGTAAGTGGTCAGTAAACATTAACTACTATTACTTATGGAGGCAGACATTCATAATTCAGAGCACTGTCTCTAGACAGTTGCCTGAGTTTTAAACTTTCTTGTGGGGCCCTGGGCAAGTTATTATATTGAGTCTCACCCTTCTCATCCAAAATCAGAGAAAGATAAAGAATACCTGGCTCACAGGTTGCAGATTGTATGATATAAGTATGTGAACTACTTAGATCAGCTACTAGCACCTAAGAATCAATTAATGTTAGTTATTATCGTGATCAAAATGTCTCAAAGGAAATAGCAACTAACTCTGCCATCCTTAAGCAGAGAACATTTTTTAAGGGGAGGCAGCAGCATGAGAGTAAGTTTTGAATAATCAACAGGAGTGTTCCAAGCAGGAAAGGAAAGGAAGGACAAAGTAGGCCAAGGAAAGAACATAAGCCAATGCATAGAATTTAATAATGATGATAGAAATAACAATAATGATCATAATATAGCATGTCTAGGAAAAAAGGTGAAGATTGTTGTTGTGGTTAAGTGCCGTTGAGTCAGTTCTGACTCATAGTTTCTGAGGAGCGACTTGTTTGAACCTCCAACGTTGTGGTTAGCAGTCTAGTGCTTATCCTACAGCACCACACCAGGACTCCTATGGAGTATGGTTGTGGTGGTGGTGTGCCATGGAGTCGGTTCTGACTCATAGTGACCCTGCATAGGGTTTCCAAGGCTGTAAATCTTTACAGTAGCAGAAAACCTCATCTTTCTCCCATGGAACAACTGGTAGTGTTGAACTGCTAACCATGCGGTTAGCAGTCCAACTCATAACCCAGTTTGCTACCAGAGTTCCTAATAGTCTATGAACTATAGCAAATACAAATTGGAGTGAACTGAGAAGTACAAGGCATAGAACTCTATGATCTATCAGTGTATGTGAGGTTGATAAAGAAATACAATAGAGCAATAATGTGCCATGTGAGCAGACCATAAACAGACCCCTTAGAAAAACAACATCAGAGGGTATGAATAAGCAACAAAGGAAGTCCCAAAAGAAACCCGAAGAGGCAGGAGTCGGTGACATAGAAGAGGCCAAGAAAGGAACGTGTTGCAATAATAAAGGGCTGGTCAACTGTGTCAAATGTTGCATAAACGTCAAGTAAGAGCACAAGGGAAAGGATTGAACTGACTGATCAGAAGGAAGCTGATGAGAGAGACTTTTCAGGTGAGTGGTGTTGGTGGAAGCCAGACTCTAATTGGTTGAGGAATTAATGAGCTATGAAGACACTTAAGTACAGACTTCATTCCAAAATTCAGTGATTAAAAAAGCAAAGAAGACCAGACCCATAGAAAACAGACTACGTACACTTTTAAATATCAGACAGAGCCAGCAATAGAATGCCTTCAGAAAATTCAGTCCTGGATATAATTCTGATTCATGTGAGCTAAAGAGATCTTTATTATGAACAAATTGCTAGGCATAAAGAAAGGTCTATGTTAATTTATCCCTAGCTGATGGGCGGGTCCCCTGTAACAAAGGTAGATTCTAGGTTTTAAGATTTTAAAATCTTAAAGTGCTCCTTGGAGGCCAAGATGGCCAAACTTCATCTCTCATACTTCGGGCATATTGTAAGGAGGCAGCAGTCACTGGAGAAGGATATCATGTTTGGTATGGTGGAGGGTAAGAGAAAAAGAGGAAGACCCCCCAACGAGATGGACTGGCCAAGTAGCAGTGTCAATGGACTCAAGCATGGCAACAGTAGTGAGGTTGACCCTGGATCGGGCAGTGTTTCGTTCTGCTGAGCATAAGGTCGCTATGAGTCGGTACCGACTTGATGGCACCTAACAACAACAACAACATGGTAGATGAAAGATCCGGAATCAGAAAAACAAAAAGGAAGAACACGCTCAGCATTTCTCAAGCTGGGGGAACTAAAGCAAAAATTCAAGCCTTGACTTTCATTATTGAAAGAGTCTGAGGGCAAATTATTGAATGATACAGAAAGCATCAAAAGAAGATGGAAGGAATGCACAGTCACTGCACCAAAAGGAAATGGTTTCATGTTCAACCATTTCTAGAGGCAGTATATGATCAACAGCCAATGATACTGAAGGAGGAAGTCCAAGGCACATTGAAGGAACTGGCAAAGAACAAGGCACCAGGAATTGATGGAATACAAATTGAAATCTTTCAAGAAAGTGAGGTGGCACAGGAGGCACTCACTCATCTGTGCCAAGAAATTTGGAAGACAGCTATCTGGCCGACTGATTGGAAGAGATCCATATTTGTGCCCATTCCAAAGAGAGGTGACCCAACAGAATGCAGAAATCATTGGACAATCTCTTTGATAATCCATGCAAGTAAAGTTTTACTTAAGGTAATACAGAAATGGCTACAATCCTACATTGACAGAGAATTTCCAGAGGTTCAAGCCAGGTTCAGAAGAGACCGTGGAACAAGGGATATCATTACTGATGTCTGATGGATCTTGGTTGAAAGCAGATAACAGGTAAGTATCAGAAAGATGTTTGTTTACCTGTGCTTTATTGACTACGCAAAGGCTTTCAATTGTGTGGGTCATGACAAGCTATGGACAACATTTTGAAGTATGAGTATTCCGGAACACTTAATTGTGCTCATGAGGAATCTACCTGGACCAAGAGGCAGTTGTTCGAACAGAATGTGGGAACAATGAATGGTTTAAAATTAAGAAAGGTGTGCGACAAGGTTGTATTCTTTCACCATACTTATTCAACCTGTATGATGAGCAAATGGGTTCTATGGGTTCTATGAAGAAAAACGTGGCATTCTTTGGGATGGACACAAATATGGATCTGGCATCAGAATTGGAGGAAGACTCATTAACAACTTGCAATATGCAGATGATATAACCTTGCCTGCTGAAAGTGAAGAGGACTTAAAATATTTACTGATGAAGATCAAAGAGCACAGCCTTCGATATGGATTGCATCTCAATGTAAAGAAAACAAAAATCCTCACCACTGGACCAATAAACAACATTCTTAATAACGGAGAAAGGATTGAAGTTGTCAAGGACTTCATTCTTCTTGGATCACGGAAGCAGCAGTCAAGAAATCAAATGACATATTGCATTAAGCAAATCTGCTGCACAAGATCTTTTTTTAAAGTGTTGAAGTGCAAAGATGTCAGCTTGAAGACTAAGGTGCACCTGACCCAAGCCATGGTATTTTCAATAACCTCATATGTATGTGAAAGCTGGACAGTGAATAAGGAAGACCATAGAAGAATTCATGCTTTTGAGTTGTGGTGTTGGAGGAGAATATTGAAAATGCTATGGGCTGCCAAAAGAACCAATAGATCTGTGTTGGAAGAAGTGCAGCCAGAGTGCTCTTTGGAGGCCAAGATGGCCAAACTTTGTCTCTCTAACTTCAGACATATTGTCAGAAGGGACCAGTTGCTGGAGAAGGATATCATGTTTGGTAAGGTGGAGGGTCAGAGAAAAAGAGGAAGGCCCCCAACAAGATGGATTGGCCAGGTGTCAGCATCGATGGACTCAAGTATGGCAACAGTAGTGAGGTTGGCCCAGAATTGTGCAGTGTTTCATTCTGCTGTGCATCAGGTCGCTATGAGTCGGTACCAACTCGATGGCACCTAACAACAACAACAAGGTAGATGAGAAGTCCTGGTGTGGTGCTGTGGGTTAATGTGTCAGACTGCAAAGCTGTTTGAACTGCAAGGTTGGCAGTTCAAGTTCACCAGCTGCTCCTGGCAAACCCTATGCAGAGTCGCTGTGGGTCAGAACTGACTTGATGGCACTTAACAGCACAACAAGGTAGATGAAGTTGTCAAGAAGTTGACCTTTTCTGAACAAGCCAACTTAAAGAATTTGAGAGAAATCTAATAAAAGATTGACAGCAATAAGAATGATGGAATTTTAAGAATGAAATATAATATTGGCTGAATTTGTCTGAAATATAAAAAAAAAAATTTAAATGTACTTCAACTGTTAAAAATCAACTCTTGGAACAGATGTTTTTAGAAATTGTGATGTCACTTTACTTGGTGTGATTCTCCATTCCTACGTCTGTACAATAAGGAAGCTTCGATTAGCATTAAGTCCCTCTGATTCTGAACAAGATGAAATGGATTGATTATCTCTTTCTATTTCACAGGAATATATTTCTCTGGAACAACCTGATGCCCTATCTTTCCAACCAGATTGTTAGCCCCAATTTTGGTTTAGTTTCCTCCTTTTGTCTAAAAGGAGCTAGAAAATGTGTTAAAAGATAAGACATTTTGAGGACTCCCTGGGTGAGACCAGTTTTTCTCGAATCCAGAAGCTTTTTTCTTTCTTTTCTTTTTTGTAGAAAATGCCCCTTAGCTAGACTGAGACTACTGGTTTGAAACAAACATTTTGATGAAACATTTTGTAAAGAAGAACTGGTTCTTACATGAAGAAATTAATGCCTGCACCACGATGCAACGGTTAATTCCTTCCTGAAGCATTTTCTTGTTGTTAGTAAACATGACCTAAGTGGGTTTGTTAGAGATAATTGCTAATATTCTCTGAACCTAGCGTCTTGGGAAGAATAAAGGAGATGGGAATTATTAAGAGAGGATACAGAGGCAATAGTAAATGCAGGCACAGCCAGATTATATGGAACAATCAAGAAGATCCTTCCTAAACCAGAACACGTGAGAAATTATTTTTATACTAGTTTAAATTTCTGTATCTATTCTATTTACCACATGTATAGGTTATTTCTCAGAATCTCTTGTGTATTTTTTTTTCCTTGTGTGTGTGTTTGTATGAGTCAGAATACTTTTTTTAATTAAAAATAAATGTAGGCAAAAACTCACTTCTAAACTTGGTGGCGGTAGTGTTCCACCCAGTCGTCTCAGACTCATAGAGACATTATATAGGGTTTCTGAGGCTGTAAATCTTTAAGGGAGCAGAAAGCCTCATCGTTCCCTACAGAGCAACTGGTAGATTCAAACTACTGACCTTGTGGTTAGCAGCCCAGTTTGTAATCCACTATGCTACCAAGGCTCCTTATCCATTAAATTGTGAATATATACATTTTAGAGATGTGAGCATTTTTGTTTTTAGATAGTAATGAATCTATTCTAATATTCTATTTCACTAATTTATTTCCTAGAAAGAGGGTAGTAATGTAGTTCAATGGTAGCAGTTTTCCTACCTTGCAGGAGACGAGGGTTCAATTTCTGGCCAACATACCTCAGACACAGCCACCATCTGTCAATCAATGGAGGCCTGTGTATTGTTATGCTGTTGAACATGTTTCCGCAGAACAACCAGACAGATACTGACTAAGAAGAAAGGCCACATGCTTGGGGTTGCTATGAATCAGATGCTGACTCGATGACAGCAAATTACAAAATTTAACAGAGGAGAACTAACACAGAGGAGTTAGGGGATTCGCTCCTGATCAAACTTATGTTGTTGTTGTTAGGTGCCATCAAGTCGACTCCGATTCTTAGCGATCACATGAACAACAGAACAAAACACTGCCATCCTCACAACTGTTGTTACGCTTGAGCCCATCGCGGTTACCACTATGTCAATCCATCTCATTCGAGGTCTTATTTTTTTCACTGGTCCTCCACTTTAGCAAGTATGATGTCCTTCTTCAGGAACTGATTCCTCCTGATACCATGTCCGAAGTATGAGAGCTGAAGTCTTGCCATCCTTGGCTCCAAAGAGCATTCTGGCTGTATCTCTTCCATTTCATTTTTGACAACTTTCCATTTTCTTAGATTCATATTTCAGACATTCTCAGTTTGAGGACTAAGGTGCGCCTGGCCCAAGTCATGGTGTTTTCAATAACTTCATATGCATGTGAAAGTTGCAAAATGAATAAAGAAGACCATAGAAAGATTGATGTATTTGAGTTATGGTGTTGGAGGAGAATATTAAAAGTACAATGAACCACCAAAAGAACAAACAAATCTGTGTTGGGAAAAGTATAGCCTGAAGGCCCCATAGAAACCAGGATGGCCAGACTTCATCTCTAATACTTCTTCGGACATATTATAAGGAGGGACGAGTCTCTGGAGAAGGACATCATGCTTTGTAAAGTGGAGGGTCAGTGTAAAAGAGGAAGACTTCCAACGAGATGGTTTGGTACAGTGATAGCAGCAAAGAGCTCAAGTATAATAACAGTTGTGAGGTTGGTGCAGGACCAGGCAGTGTTTCATTTTGTTGTGTATAAGGTCACTATGAGTCGGTACTGACTTGATGGCACCTAACGACAACAGCGACAACGATGTTCCAACTATTAATGGATGTTTGCAGTTGTTTCTCCTCATTTTGAGTTGTGCCCCATAAGCAATGAAGGAACCAAAAGTTTTACTCCATTTGTGTCACCATGGTCAACTCTACTTTGAGGAGGCAACTCTTCCCCAGTTGCATTTGGAGTGCGTCCAATCTGAGGTCTGCATCGTCCAGCACTACACCTGGCAATATTCTGGTGCTATTCATAATGTTTCCGTCTCCTGTCACTACACCTCACAATGTCCCACTGCTATTCCTAAGATTTCCAGTGGGTAAACATTCAGAAGTAATCCACTTCTTCTTCCTAGTCTGTCTTAGTCTGGAAGCTCCAGTGAAGCCTGGCCGCCATAGGTGACCCTGCTGGTATTCAAATACCAGTGGAATCGCTTCCAGCATCACAGTAACATGCAAGCCACCAGAGTGCAACAACTGACAGACAAGTGGTGGATCAGACTCATAGCCAGGCTTTTATCTTTTTCTTGTTGTTGGTGTTAAGTGCCATCAAGTTGTTTCTGACCCTTAGCAACCCTGCATAGGGTTTCTGTGGAGTGGCTGGTGAGCTTGAACCACCAACCCTGTGGTTCAGACTGGCTTTGCAGTCCAGTGCATTAGCCCACATCCCCACAGCGGGACTCCAGCTTTATCTGTTGTTGTTGTTAAGTGCCGTCGAGTCGGTTCCGACCCACAGCGACCCTGTACAGGGTTTCCCAGGGTGTAAATCCTTACGGGAGTAGAAAGCCTCATCATTCTCCCGCGGAGCGGCTGGTAGTTTTGAACCGCTGACATTAAGGTTCTCAGCCCGACTAGGAGCTCACAATTTGACCCATTATGTCTGATTTCAGTGTTGGTAGACCGGCTGATGTAGACCCCACAGAACTCGATGTTTCCATTTAAAGGCAGAACAAACTCTGCAGTTTGAAATGAGGCTGGTCATGTCACTCAGAGATCAGAGCAAACTATCCACAGAGTTAGGCTGGAGTTGCCACTAACCAGCACACCTTGGAAGGCAAGATTCTCAGGTGTGAGGTAGGGTCTTCCTCTGCACGTCAGGCTCTTTCCAAGCCATTTGGGCTATTCTGCCTTTCATTGTTCTTCAGGAAACTGTCCTGTTTAACAAGCATGGTAGCAGAAAGGCCACCTTGGAAGAAAGCAGTGCACTAACAAACCTGCAAGACTGTCTATTTGAGCCAAGAGTCTAGTGTTTGTTTGGCCTCTAACTTCCTAGAGGCCTCCAGCTACCAGCAAAACAGCTCAATGACTTAGTTTACCTACCCATGAAAACATTTGCCTACTTCTCAGAGTTGTGAAATAAAATGTCTTCAGGCTATTAGGAGCGTCTACGTTTGCATCATCTTTTCTCCAGTATTTAAAGTTACACTAAATCCAGATGGGGACACGTAGAAAAATCTGAATGCAAATGAACCAGGTGGAAGTGACTTGCTATCATTGTGTTAGGAGTGAGGCTGCACCAACTTAATGAAGTTCCATTAGCACAGAACAGCAGCCTGCTCAACTTCTATGAGATGCTGTACTTTCTGTGGGAGTTCTTGTTTGTTATTCTTGTTGAGTGAATCCTTAGCAGAATACACTTGGGAGACCAGTGTGAGACAAAGCAGGTTTGGGCTTTAATTTTTCTTATATTCTGATTAGGAGAAAGAGTTTGAATCCAAAAGGATGTCACTGAGTACAAACACAAGCTTGGAGCTGGGCCCATTGGGCATGAATCTCAGAGGTTATTAATCTACAGCCTTCAATTTGTAAATATGCAGGAGATTGAGTCAGTAGGAAAAAAAATAATTTTAAACATCTGTGCCATTCTTTCTGTTTTAGATTAATTACACGGTGTTGTGTGTGTGTGTGTGTGTGTGTTTTCAAATTCTGGCCAGAATTTACAATCTTCTGGTGTTATGCTGGGAACATCATAAGTATTTTTCTATGTGTTTATCACTTACTTCCCATGTAACTTTATCTCTGCCACAGTCTGTCTTGCATAATATATTTTAGGTCCTAATTTTGTTCTTTTGTTCAATTTTCCTAAGCTTCTTGCTCTCCCTTTTATATCGAGTAATATTTTCATTGAGTATTTATTAGTACTTTTAAGAGACACCTCATTAAAACACAGTCCCACACACATCATGCAGTCAAAATGATGACATAAATGAAAATCCAAACATGCTGTTTAATCATTTGGAGAGGTTGATAATTATTTTCAATCAGCTAGGATTGCTCTGCCAAGTTCAAAGAATTATTAATGAGAGCAAAATTTGTTAATAAATTGTGAGCAGCCCTTTTCTGTGATCGGGCACACAATATTAGGGAGGTAGCCTCCAAAGTTGCAGGAAAATCAATGCTCCCCTCTTTAAGTTAATCAAGGGCCCCTCCTTCTTGCCTACTATAATCTCCATGCTCAAACCCATAAAGGTATGTTTCTTAATCTGAATCCTTGGCAGCTCTAAATGGAGAAGCATAACAAAGGTCTAACATCACTCAGTTTGCAAACAAGAACTTGAAAGTTTCCAGATAACTAATTTTAAAAAGAAATGCCTTCAAGTCAGCTCTGACTCATGGTGATCTCATGTGTATCGGAGTAGAATTTTTTGCTGATTTTTTGGAATTAGATGACCAGGTCTTTCTTCTGAGGTTCCACTGATGGACTCCAGCCCCCAGCCTTTCCTTTAGCAGCAGAATGCTTAACTATTTGCACCACCCAAAGATGCCTGCAGCTTGTAAAGCAATTCTAATTGCTTCCTAGTCTGTCTTTAAAGTCACACAAGTTTTCTTGTCCCCCTGGCCAAGGTCCTATGCATTCTTGTGGCCCCAAGATGATCATAAAACCCTATTCTGGGACCCAAGCGCCCGCCCCTCACTCTAGGTCCCAAGAGTTTCTCCTGAGACTCCTACCTGTTCTTACATTCTTCTTTGTCACTTTGACAAACCCTCAGGGTCTCAGTCCACTATGGGTATCCTCTTGACCTTGCTGCAATCCATTTTACTCCCTGGAGTTTTCTTTCTTCAGGCTGACACACAATCTAGCAGCAACATGCATCCTTCTTCCTTGCTTTGACTTATCTAGTGCTGCTATGACAGAAATACCATAAGTGGGTGGCTTTAATAAACAGGCATTTGCTTCCTCACACATTGTTCTTGTTATTGTTAAGTGCCATCAAGTTGGTTCTGACTAATATCGAACTTGCATAGGTTTCCAAAGAACAGCTGGTGAGCTTAAACCACCGACCTAGAAGTCTGAGTACAGGGTGCTGACTCTGGTAAAAGAGGCTCTCTCTCAGAGGGTTCTGGAGGAAGGTCTTTGTCTCTTCAGCTTCTGTTTCCTGGTTCCTTGGAGATCTCTACGTGGCTTGGCATCATTACTCCCTTCCCCCTCCCCATCTCTGTTTGTCTAATATGCTCTTTTATCTTTTGTAAAAGATTTACTCAAGACACACCTAACACTAATACTGCCTTATTCATATAACAAAGATCTTTTATAAGTGTTGAAGAGCAAAGATGTCAGTTTGAGAACTAAGGTGCACCTGACCCAAGTCATGGTATTTTTAATAGCCTCATATGCATGCAAAAGCTGGACAGTGAATAAGGAAGACTGTAGATGAATTGATGCTTTTGAGTTATGGTATTGGAGGAGACTACTTGAAAGTACCATGGGCTGCCAAAAGAATCAACAAATCTGTGTTAGAAGAAGTGCAGCCAGAGTACCCCTTGGAAGCCAGGATGGCCAAACTTCATCTCTCATATTTTGGACATTTTGTCAGGAGGGACCAGTTGCTGGAGAAGGATATCATGTTTGGTAAGGTGGAGGGTCAGAGACAAAAAGGAATACTCCCAGCGAGATGCATCAGCAAAGTGGCAGCATCAATGGCTGAAGCATGGCAACAATTGTGAGGTTGGCCCAGGTTCAGGCAGTGTTTCATTCTGTTGTGCATAGGATCGCTATGAGTCAGTACTGACTCTATGGCACCTAACAACTACAACAATATAACAAAGGAGTCCTAGTGTAGTACTGTGAGTTAATGCCCTAGACTGCAAAGTCAGTTTGAACCATAAGGTCAGCGGCTCAAGTTCACCAGCTGCTTTTTGGAAACTCTATACAGGGAGCTCTGGCAGTGTAGTGGTTATGAATGGGGCTGCTAACCTCAAGGTCAGCAGTTCGAAAATACCAGTCACTCCACAAGAGAAAGATGAGGCTTTCTGCTCCCATAAAGATTTGCGGCCTCAAAAATCCTATACAGGATCACTATGAGTCAGAACCGACTCCATGGCACATAACCACCAGTAACCATGGATCAGAACCAACTTGACAACCCTTAACAACAGAACAGCAATATAAAAGAAATCCCATTCCCAACTAAGTGTTCTGGAAGTCCCATTCTTTGCAGTGTTATCCAGAGTTGGTTATGATCCACATAGTTGAAAACATTTGCATAGTCAATTATGCATAACTAAACATCATTCTGGTATTCTCTGCTTTCAGCCAAGATCTATCTGAAGTCAGCAATGATGTCCCTCATTCTGAATCTAGCTTGAATTTCTGGCAGCTCCTTGTTGATGTGCTGCTGAACTGTTTTTGAGTTCTACTCAGCAAAATTCTACTTGCGTGTAATATGTGTAATATTAGTGGTATTGTGCAATGATTTCTGCATTCCATTGGTCACCTTTCTCTGGAATGGACACAATATTGATCTCTTCAAACTGGCGGGTCCGGGAGCTGTCTTCCAAATTTCTTGGCACAGATGAGTGAGTGTCTCCAGGGCTTCATCAGTTTTTGAAACATTTCTATTTTAATTCCATACCTTCCTGGAGCCTTGTTTTTCACAAATTCCTTCAGTGCAACTTTAACTTCTTCTTTTGGTACTGCCAGTTAGTTCTTGATCACTTACTATCTCTTAAAATGGGTGAACATTGGCCACTTCATTTATATATATATTGACTGTGTATTCCTTCTGTTTTCTTTTGATGCTTCCTATGTCATTCAATATTTTGTGCATGTTGTTGTTGTTAAGTGCTGTCGAGTCAATTCCAACCCATACCGACTCTGTATAGGGTTTCTGAGGAGAAGCTGGTGAGCTTGAACTGCTGACATTGCAGTCCAAATAGCTTTGTAGTGTAGCGCATTAACCCACAGCGCCACACCAGGACTCTATTTTATGCATAGAATCCTTCAATATTGCAACCCAAAGCCTGAATTTTTTCTTTCAGGTGTTTTTTGTTTTTTGTTTTGTTTTTTTTTTTTTCAGCTTGAGAAATGGTCACCATTGACATAGGGGACACAATTCAATCCTTAACACCCCACTAATGACAAGCCTATGAGCCTTTGTGTGGATGCATGTTATTGAGAGTCACTAAGAAGAAAAAATTGGAAGAGATCCGTATTTGTGCCCATTCCAAAGAGAGGTGACTCAACGGAATATGGAAATCATCAGACAATATCTTTGATATTCCATTCAAGTAAAGTTTCAATGAAGGTAATACAGAAATGGCTGCAATCATACATTGACAGAGAACTTCCAGAGGTTCAAGCCAGATTCAGAAGAGGCTGTGGAATGTGGGATATCATTGCTGATGTCCGATGGATCTTGGCTGAAAGCAGAGAATATCAGAAAGATGTTGACCTGTGCTTTATTGACTATGCAAAGGCTTTCGATTGTGTGGATCATGACAAGCTATGGACAACATTGAGAAGTATGAATATTCTGGAACACTTAATTGTGCTCATGAGGAATCTGTACCTGGATCAAGAGGAAGTTGTTTGAACAGAACATGGGAACAATGAATGGTTTAAAATTAAGAAAGGCGTGTGACAGGGTTGTATTCTTTCATCATACCCACTCAACCTGTATGCTGAGCAAATAATCTGAGAAGCTGGGTTATAGGAAGAAAAATGTTGCATCAGGGTTAGAGGAAGACTCATTAACAACCTGCAATATGCAAATGATACAACCTTGCTTGCTCAAAGTGAAGAGAACTTAAAACATTTACTGATGAAGATCAAAGAGGACAACTTTTGGTATGCATTGCATCTCAATGTAAAAAAAAAAAAACAAAAATCCTCACCACTGGCTCAATAAACAACATTCCTATCAATGGAAAAAATGTTGAAGTTGTCAAGGACTTCATTCCTTTTGGATCAACTATCAACACTCACGGAAGCAGCAGTCAAGAAATCAAATGACGTATTGCATTAAGCAAATCTGCTGCACAAGATCTTTTTTTTTTAAAGTGTTGAAGAGCAAAGATGTCAGCTTGAAGACTAAGATGCACCTGACCCAAGCCATGGTATTTTCAATAACCCCATATGCATGCAAAAGCTGGACAGTGAATAAGGAAGACCATAGAAGAATTGATGCTTTTGAGTTATGGTGTTGGAGGAGACTAATCAAAGTGCCACGCACTGCCAAAAGAACCAACAGATCTGTGTTGGAAGAAGTGCAGCCAGAGTGCTCCTTGGAGGTTAGGATGGCCAAACTTCGTCTCTCATACTTCAGACATTTTGTCAGGAGGGACCAGTCACTTGAGAAGGATATCAGGTTTGGTAAGGTGGAATATTAAAGAAAAAGTGGAAGACCCCCAGCAAGATGGATTGGCAAAGTCATAGCATCAATGGGCTCAAGCGTGGCAACAATTGTGAGGACCGGGCAGTGTTTCATTCTGTTGTACACAGGGTCACTCTAAGTTGGTGCCAACTTGATGGCACCTAACAACTGGTAGCGTAGTGGTTACGAATCGAGCTGTGAACAGCAAGGTCAGTAGTTTGAAACTACCAGCTGTTCTGCGGGAAAAAGATGAGGCTTTCTGCTCCCGTAAATATTTACAACCTCAGAAACCCTGTACATGGTTTCTATGAGTCAGAACTGACTCCATGGCACATAACAACAACAACAACAACAACAAGAAAAAGAGAAAATAGCCAAAAGAGTCCACATAGAGGTGATATGAATGCTTAAGAACATGTACATAGTGTTTGATTAAAAAATAAATAGATATTGATCACTTCCTACCCAACCAACACTTCTCTTCAGGATCTGATAATAACTGTTTCTGAGCTAAGTTTCTTAGATGATCTTAAAAGCCCCAAGGGTCACTTGCTTCCCTTGGCAAATAATTCACTAACTTCTCTCTGCAATGAAGGCAGAACGAAAAATGTTCACTGATCTCCCCTTGGACATTTTTTTTTTTTCTCTATAACTCTTTAGATGTGTAGCATATATACCAATGTTCTCCTACCATATAGGTGTTATGATGATAGCATACATTAAATTAAAACAAACACAAACAACTTCCATGCACACACACAAGATCTGACCCTAGCAATGGTGAAATTACTGGACATTAAAACTTTTCTGAAAACTTAAGATGGAATCAAGTTTAGGTGAGGTCATACTGGACTCAGGTGGACCCTAAATCCAGTATGATTGTTGTCTTTGTAAAAAGAAGGAAATTTGAGCACAGACACACATAGGGGAAAGACATTGGAGCAGAAATTGAAGAGCTGCAGGTATAAATCAAGGAATCCCAAAGACAGCCAGGAATCACCAACAGCTTGGAAGAGGCAAGGATGGATTCATTTCTAGAGCATTCAGAGAGAGCATAGGCCTGCCAACACTTCATTCAGACTTCTGCTCTCCATTACTATGAGAGAATAAATGTTAATTCTTTTAAGCCACTGGTGGTTAATGCGGTAAACTGCAACGGCGGTTTGGTCCATTAAGGCTGGCAGTTCCAACTCACCAGCTGCTCCTTGGAAACCCTGTGCAGGGTCACTATGAGTCGGATCCTGGCTCGATGGCACTTAGCAACAACAACCGTTAGTGGTACTTTGTTATAGCATTCCTAGGAGTCAAAACCAGTAGCTAAGAGCAGAGATTTCAGAACCACGATGCCTGAATTTGTGATACTGGGCAAGTTACTTAGAATATCTATGCCTTATTTTCTTTATTTGTAAAATGGGATGTTATTTTTATATTTCTTGGAATCTAAACTGCCCTCCGTTGTAAAACATACCATTATTTTATGATCCATTAAGAAATATCTAAATGCTGATGATTAAACTATGACATGTCATCAAGGACAGTACGACACTTTCCAATACCACAAGTGTTGAAATGTGAGAGGAAAATGATAGTACTGACTTCATGGTGGTGGTGTGCCGATGAAATGAGTCAATCTATGTAAAGTGTTTAGAACAGGGCCTGGTGCGTTGTAAGAGCTACAAAATCTGTACTACTATAATACTGAAAAGAGGTTAGCAAAAATAAAAAGGAAATGCAAAACATATGACCCAAAATCCTTAGAAGGCCTAAATAATGACTAGCCCATGTGTGTTATTGAGAGTCACTAAACTAAAATAATTCCAAACTAACATTTTTCAAGCTGTTTTCCTTAAAGCCACATGGGCCTCAGGGACTGCAATAGTAACAAGGTGGAGAGGTTCGGCTAAGCTAGGTATCTTAGTGTCCTGTTGTTGTTGTTGTTGTTGTTGTCAAGTACCATTGAATTGCTTCTGACCCATAGCAACCCTGTATAGGGTTTCCAAGGAGCACCTAGTGAGCTTGAACCGCCAACCTTACTGTACAAACGGCTTTGCAGTCTGGCGTATTAACCCTCAGCTACTGTAATAAAATACCTCAAACTAGGTGACTTATAAGAAAGAAATGTATTGTCTCACAAATCTGAAAGGTGGAAGTCTGCAATCAGGGTGCCAGCCATCTTGACTCCTTCAAGGCTGTGAGGGAGACTTTGTTTGTGCCTCTCTCTTACCTTCTGGTAGCTCCAGACATCTGCCAGCTGCAGCATCACATGGCATTCTTCTTCTGTCTCCTTTTGCTGTTAGTTTCTGTCAAGTTGATTCCAACTCATAGTGACCCTATGTACAACAGACTGAAATACTACCCGGTCCCATGCCAACCTCACAATTGTTGTTTAGACTTGACTCCATTGCTGCTGCCACCGTGCCAATCCATTTCATCGGGGATCATCCTCTTTTTTGCTGATCCTCCACTTTAGCAAGATGGACACCCCTCCTGATAACATGTCAGAAGTAAGAGACAAAGTTTCATGGTCCTGGCTTCAAAGGAACACTTTGCCAGTACTTATTCAACATAGACCTGCTTGTTCTTCTGTCAGTTCATGGTACCTTCAACATTCTTCTCCAACACAACTCAAGTGCACCGATTCTTCTACAGTCTTCCATATTCATTGCATATGAAGATGCAACTTTCGCATGCATATAAGGCTATTGAAATACCTTCTATGTCTCCTTATCTCTCTGTGTATCTTCTCCTCTTCTATAAGAACACTACTCATGTAGGATTACAACTCACCTTACTCCAGCATGGCATCATGCTAGCCTAAATGATAATATCTCCCAAGACCTTATTTCCAAACAGGATCAAATTCACAGGGACAGAATTAGGACTTTAGCATATTTTTGGGGGAGCACCAAATTTAATCCATAACAGATGGGGAGAAAGCAAAGCAAGAGATCTTCTCAATCACTTGAACCAAAACTCAACGAACACAACTCTGTTTGCACCAGTTGAGTGTATTGAGGTTCAATGTGAGGTTTTATTTTCATTGTGTTCTTGTGCTTAAAAAGTATATGAAGATAGTGTCTAGCCAACATTTAAGCCCTGGTGTGGCTCTGTGGGTTAATGCACTGGACTGCAAAGTCAGTTTGAACCTCAAGGTAGATGGTTCAAGCTCACCAGATGCTCCTCAGAAACCCTACACAGGGTTGCTTTGGGTTAGAACTGACTCCACGGCACAATAGCCAGCAAGCATTTGCACCCAGGTAATTAGGGACCTAGGCAGCTACACAGGACTGATATTTCACTAAATAGAAAGTGTAAACCCAGCCAGATGTCATCAAGTCTAATCTGATTCATGGTGAACTCAAGTGTTCCAGAGTAAAACCATACTCAAGGCGCCTTTCTCAAGGAGACCCTGCAAGGTGCTTCTGGATGGATTCAAGCACCAAGCTTTTGGTCAGTAGTTGAATGCTTAACCATTTGCAGTATTTGCACTACCCAGAGACTCCTGATATTTCCCTATAATGGTAAACTAATTCTCATTCAAATAAGCTAATCCCTGGATCCAGAAAATGTCAGTGGGCATGAGCTTCCCTTTCCCTGCCCCCAGCAGCCTGTGTCGTCTCCTCCAGCAGGGTCCTCAGCCAGGCCACATCCATCACACCTAGGACATTTCTGTCTTGACTGAAGCTGTTTAAATTTTCAAGTCCAGTAAGCAAGGGCTATGGCAAGAAATTTAAATCCGATAGCAAAGTTTATACCCTAAACGTTTCTCTAATGGTTTCCTTAGCAACCGCTCTTACTTTTTATGACCCACCTTGGCTACACACTGAGCTAGCAATCATTTGTCACATGGGTTTCCAAAACAGCTCAGATCCCTTTCTGAATCAAACATTCTACACAGGAGCTGAAGTAGAAAACAAAACACCTTTTTGAGCAAAGGTTTAAAATCTCCTTAAAACTATTCACAGTATCCCTTGAGATACAGATCAACACTACCAACAACAAAAAACATATAAGGGTCTTCAAAAAATTCATGGGATAATGGAATTAAAAGATAATGGAATTTTTTCATGAACATTTTGAGGTATATATATATATGGCAAGAAAGAAACTATAAAAAGTTATTGCACTATGGTTCCAACTGGTGGTGACGGTTGTATGCCACCAAGCTGATTCCAATTCACAGCAACCCTGTATAGGATTTCTGAGGCTCTAAATCTTTATAGAAGCAGAAAGCCTCATCCTTCTCCCTTGGAGCAACTGGTAGATTCAAACTGCTGACCCTGTAGCTAACAGCCCAGCTCATAATCCACTAGGCTACCAGAGCTTCTTGAAATCCAACAACGTAACAAGTATG
Source organism: Chrysochloris asiatica (assembly GCF_000296735.1). NCBI lineage: Eukaryota > Metazoa > Chordata > Mammalia > Afrosoricida > Chrysochloridae > Chrysochloris > Chrysochloris asiatica. The sequence goes on from NW_006408531.1 coordinate 10,256,455, forward strand.
CATACAATTAGAGAATAATATCTGAAAGTGAAAATAGTTGTTTTGAAGTATTGTCAAAGTGGGAAATGAAAAAAAAAAGAGTTTTATAATTTTATTTGATATTGTGTATTTGTTTAACTGAAAACATGAAAACACCTCTCATAATTCATTCAACAAATGTTCGTTATATTCACAACCTATGCTGACTCTAATTCACTTACCTTACCCTCGTATTTTCTCCATCTATCTCAGGAATTTTTACTCAGTCCTCCAGTATGTGCACCTTTTGTGTATATGCTTGCCCTCCCACCCTGATTCTTTGAGGGTAAGGGACAGTCGCTTTTCCCCCTGTAAACCTTAGCTACAGCCCTGTCATAAATAGCGTAATACTTAAGTTACATATATACTTAAGCTACATACAGGTTTGCAGATTCAGTTACAGTAAAACCTACAAAAGCCAGGAACTGTGTAAGACCAACACCTGTCAGAGAAGGAAAACCCAAAGCTTTTTTCGCTAAAAAAAGGAGTAAGACTGTATCTAGTCAAAGGTGAAAAACATGTGAGACTCAGAAAAACAAAACAATCCAGTCAAGTTGCAGTTCTCACAGATTTCACTGTAATAGACAAGAACGAACACCCATGCTCTTCCAAATGAAAACTAGTGGTCCCTAAGTCAATAAAGGAACATCTGAACTCCAGAGTCACTGTTTTACAAAGGATAATGATAGTCATTTAGTATAAGAATAGGTGAAACAGCCAAGGTCGAATCAGAGTAGCAAAACCATTATGTGTGAAGTTGAAAAAGGGGACTTGCTATGGGCTGAATTGTATTTCCTACAGAAGTATGTTAAAGTTCTAATTCCTATTTCTATATATTAAAAAAAGACACTACTTAGATATAAGGGTTTCGTTTTGTTGCATTGTTGCTATTTGTTGTTAAATGCCATCCTGTCAATTCTTACTCATAGCAACCCTGTGTGAGGTTTCAAAGGCGTGATTAGTGGGTTTGAACCACCAACCTTGTGAATACAGCCCAGCGCAAATCTAGAGTGCCACACCAGGAATTGTTACATTAATAGATCATTAATAAGTCATACTGGGGTATTAACAACCAGCAATATGCAGATGATACAACCTTGCTTGCTGAAAGTGAAGAGGATTTGAAATACTGAAGACGATCAAAGACCACAGCCTTTGGTATGGATTGTGTCTCAATGTAAAGAACACAAAAATCCTCACCACTGGACCAATAAACAACATTCTTATCAATGGAGAAAAGATTGAAGTTGTCAAGGACTTCATTCTTCTTGGATCAACTATCAACACTCACGGAAGCAGCAGTCAAGAGATCAAACAACGTATTGCATTAGGCAAATCTGCTGCACAAGACCTTTATAAAGTGTTGAAGAGCAAAGATGTCAGCTTGAGGACTAAGGTACACCTGACCCAAGCCATGGTATTTTCAATAACCTCATATGCATGCGAAAGCTGGTCTATAAATTAGGAAGACCATAGAAGAATTGACGCATTTGAGTTATGGTGTTGGAGGAGACTATTGAAAGTACCATGGGTTGCCAAAAGAAGCAACAGATGTGTGTTGGAAGAAGTACAGCCAGAGTGCTCCTTGGAGGCCAAGATGGACAAACTTCATCTCTCATACTTAGAACATATTGTCAGGAGAGACCAGTCACTGGAGAAGGATATCATGTTTAGTAAGGTGAAGGGTCAGAGAGAAAGAGGAAGACCCCTAACAAGATGGATTGGCCAAGTGGCAGCATCAATGGACTCAAGTGTGGCAACAATTATGAGGTTGGCCCAGGACCAGGCAGGGTTTCGTTCTGTTGTGCATAGGGTGGCTATGAGTGAGTATCAACAACTGGGGTAAGGTGATTCCTGTTGTCTCTGTAGGATAAGTATTGGACTGCTAACCACAAGGTCAGTGGTTCAAACCCACCAGCACCTCCAAGAAAGAAGGATGTGGCTGTCTGCTCCTGTAAAGATTTATTGTCTAGAACACCGTATAGAGGGTCACTAGAAGTAAGAATCAACCTTGTGACCATGCGTTTGGGGTTTTTGTTTGTTTGTTTGTTTGTTACATTAGTAAGTCATATTAGGGTTGGGTGGATCTTAATCACTTCTCAGTGGTGTCTTATAAAAAGGGCATAATGGACACAGAAACACACACACAAGGAGAAAAGACCATGTGAGGATTCATCTACAAGTCAAAGAATGCCAATGAATGTCCAGACGACCAAGAGGGATGAACCCTTGCCCTAAAGCCAATGCTTTGGTTTGGGTTTCTAGCCTCCAAAACTATGAAGCAATACATTTCTAGTCGTTAAGCCATCTACTTGAGGTATTTTGTTACAGCAATCATATAAATCTAGGACAGACTTTATGCAAATACTGGAGTTGGTAACACATCTATGCAAACCATCTCTTCTATGACTGGTGTTGGACCTGAAGAGGCTCTGGACTCCACCAGCTGGACATGAAGTATGGGAGAGTAAGAACACTAAAACCTGAGAAAATGAACAGAAATCCTCGAGGACAAATCACAAATTCGAAGATGCAAGTGACCTGCAGAAGTCCATGCACTCAGTCATGGAGTTGCATATTCATTGGACTCAGGGCTCGGAGAAGCTGAAGGAAGTAGAGTGATTGCTGAAGGAGATGTGGTCCAAGTGGCCTACAAGGTAAAGTAGCAGATAAATATCAACATGCCATTGTGTCTGGAGTCCACTAGCCTTCATTGAGTAAAATTTGGCTGTTGCTTCACGCCCTCTTCCAAAACTCATTCAAATGACTCCTGTGCTTAATTATAACCTAGAGCTTTACAATGAAGGGACTGTAGAAAGCACAGTTCCAGTTTAGCTAAACTGACACAGTACAAATCACACATCAGACCTTTTCCCTTCCCTGTCTAAAAAGAACTTGTAGATAAACATCTACAATAATCCTAAATACATTTTAATCCTAGAGTTGGCACCACATTCTTGAGGTCCTAAATTCCCCATAAGGTCTGCTTAAGGGTCTCATTTCCACCCCCAAATTAGGATAAAGGAGACAATCTAATGGGAGATTTTTATAGAAAATGATGGGAAGGAAACATTGGACTAGAAACTATATGAAATTATAATTATGACTCATCTTCTATTGCATGAGGAGCTTTGGTAGTGTAGTGGGTTACAAGTTGGGCTGCTAACCACATGGAATCTACCAGCCACTCCGTGGGAGAAAGAAGAGGCTTTCCACTCCTGTAATGATTTACAGCCTCAGAAGCCCTATACAGAGTCACGATGTGTCAGGTCACTATTAGCTCTCATATTAGGTCTCACATAACTCTGTGGCACATAACTACCATGACCATTTCTTTTTGATAAAGATAGTGATCCAAAATGTACATTATTTCTCAAATGCCTTCATTCTCCCTCTCTCTTCTCCCCCATCAAAAAGAGAGAGGTGTGGGAGAAGGAGCAAGTTTATATACAATACCATTCATACACTCATTAACAAGAAAATATTCTATGTCATTAAATATGAACAGAGTACCTAGCTAGTGCCCCCTATGGGCTAGATACTATCCTACTGAGGGAAGACCAGGACAAGGGTCAGAATCAGTTCCCAACATGTTAGAACAGAGAGCTTCTCTGCATCATCCTTGCACCTAAGCCAAATTCTGGTCAGTAACCCTTAGCCTGAGCCTGGGAGAATGGACCCCTCTCCTAGAGCCAAAGTTTTGGCTTGGATTTCTAGGCAAGTAGAGACAACCAACACAAAGGAACATTCATAATAAGATGGACCCATAGAAGTCCCACTACCATATTGCACAGGAGACCCTTAGATTTAAAAGTATGTAAAATACCAATCATAAAGTTTTAAAGAAAACCAAACTAAAGGCATCCTCACTGTCCTGATGGTTTTCATGACCACTGCTACCTACACAGTCTGCAAATAGCAGAACTTTTGTCTTTATATGCAGACATGGAGTCCAGCCAAATACCTCTGTGGGCTAGAGCAACTGAAGATCTTAAAACCTAGTCAACAGTGGTAGAGTGGTTGGATGAGGGCCAGGAAATTCTGTCCTTTTATTTCTCCCACTCAGAGGAATCAGAACATTGTGTTTTATTGGAAAAGACCACTGGCGTGCCTCTTCCCTTTCCAAAAGCCAAGCTGGACATCATTATTTTGGAAACATGACATTTTTCACATTCGTGAGTTGGGTTGGGTTTTGTTTTGTTGGTGTTGGTTCCTGTGCAATGATTATTCACATACACCTGACTAGCCACTTGTCAAATTAAAAGCCAAGGGCCTCCCGTCAAGAATTTTGAGGATTTATTTTCTCCACTGTAGAGGCCTCATCCAGAGTTACCTGTTAGAACCAGGTGAGTAACCATGGCTGATTGCTCACTCATGATTATCGACAGTCTTTTCCACCACTTTCCAAAGTTCAGTGTGTCCTTCCGTCTTGTGAAGTCTGCTTACACAGTGGTATAGCTAGTTGAAGTAAGTTGAGAAAATGGAATCATCTCTCCCATTTGGATAGAATATTACTGTAACATTCATCCTATCAGTTCCAGAACAGCTTATTTTAGTTTATCTGCTTTCACTCTAAAACAGCTAGTCTGAGACTTGCTTAGAGGTGGATCATACATTTTTCTATGCAAGCTCATGAGTAATGCCAAAAATGTGCCTTATAATTGATTCTTAAAGAAACACAATCAAGGGAAAGGGGCCATATTGAAACATTTACATGAATTCTCGTCATTGATTTTGGATCTCAGTTATTTCTCCACAGTGAACTAGCAGGCATTAGATGTGTATCTGTAAAGTGATAATGATTCTTCAAGTCAGGTAAAAACCTTATAATTTCAAAGTTTCATTGACCATCAAGCATCTGACTTTTAAATTCCTCTCATTTTTATTGATGGCTATAGTGATATATAACGTTATGTTCATCAGCATAAATTAGATCCATTAGTATAAATTTTATAAAATTGAATACTCATTTAATTGCATTTTTGCTATTTAATTGTTGTTGTTGTTGCTAAGTGCTGTTGAGTCAGACCAACTCATAGTGACCCTGTATATAGGGGTCAACTAGTGGTCCACAGACCAGTGCTGATCCAGGAGTCCTTACGACAAAATAAAAATTCTATTTTTCAAAAAATTGTATTTACTTATTGGTCTTATCCTCCTCTCACAGAAAAATCATCCTCAAAAATAAAACACAGAGCTTCAGAATTTAAAAACATGTGTCACAATGAAAAATTGATCACATCTGAGTTTTTTAAATATAATAAACACATCATTTTTACTGTCACAAAAATGTTGCTATATGTCAGGCATTATGTTAATGCCTCAGGTGGGCTATCTCTTTTAATTCTCATAACACTCCTTACTGTTGTTGTTAATTGCTGTCAAGTCAGTTCCAACTCATAGATAAACTCATAGATACAAATATTTGTTGGAAATTAAATTATGTCCCCCCAAATATGCTTTAAAGTCCTGGTCCCTGTACCCGTGGATGTAAATCACTTCTGAGTTAAAAAGAGAAAGACAGATAGAGACGCACATGGAGAAGAGATCTCATACGAAGATAGCCACACAGCGCAGCTGCACTGACAAACCCAGGAAGACCAGCTACTTGAAACGGAAATCAGCAAAAATGACCTTGTTCTAGGGTCATGCCTTGAATTCAGACTCTGAAACTGTAAGAAAACAAATGTATGTTCTTTAAAGGCACCCATTTGTGATATTTATCACTACTAATGTTACAGCAACACTAGACAACTGAGAGTATAGACTATTAGGATTTGATCCGTTTCACACACAAACAACATAAGGTTCAGAGAGGTAACCGAGCAAGGCAACTGAGGTGGGAAGTGATACAACTGAGATTTCAGTCACATTTCTTTTGATTCTAGAATCTGAGCTTTTGGCAACCAACCTACGCTACTTCACAAACTAGTGATGTTAAACTTTTAGTGGGTTACAGATCAGTATGAGAATATGAATAAAGTTATGGAAACCCTCCCCCACTTAAAACCATATGCACACACTTTCACTACACACTATTTCAGAGGATTTCTAGATTCTCCTAGTACCATCCAGGGTTTTCTTGAGGTTCCTAAACCCCCAAATTATGGAACTTGAATTTAAATATTTTTTAAGTATCTATGTGTAGGAATTTGACTATTGACCCATCAACTATTCCCTGAGAGAAAGATGAGGCTATCTGCTCCTATAAAGAGTTACAGTCTCGGAAACCCTATATAGGTGCTCTGCAAAGAGAAGTCCTTGGTGGTGTCATAGTTAAGACAGTCAGCTGTTAACCTGAAAGGTTGGTGGTTCAAGTACACTAGTTGCTCCCTGGGAGAAAGAAGTGGCAGCCTGAGCCTGTAAAGGTTACAGACTTGGAAATCCTATGGGGCAATTTTACTCTTTCCTCCAGGGTTGCTATGAGACAAAATCAATTCGATGGCACAGGGTTGAGTTGGGTTTGGACTGTGCAAAGGAAAATGCTACATGATCATAGGGAAAGAATGGCCCAGACACTCTGCCACCTGAGTGGCTGAGTCCATAAATCACAAATCAGGAGCCTTTCCCTCTGGGAATCTGTGTTGATTTGACTCTTTCAGTTACCACAAGAAATGAGGAAAGTGCAGTTGTAAGAATACACACTGGAGGAAGTGTCTCACAGAAATTAAAGCAGGAACTGTGGTTCCTTTTCTGAGCACAAAATTGGAATTCTCAGAAGTGTGTGCAGGTCCCAAGACAATTTTCTGGATTGCACCAGCAGTGGGTGTGAACCTGGAGATCTTTTTCTACTTGTCCTTTCTCTTTTCTTCTTGCTAGCCTGTTGTTCTTGACTCCACATTTTCTATCTCATACCTCAGGGCACTCCTATATGTAAATATAACCTCTCACTTCTTGTAAATTCTATTTTCTACTTCCTCATAACTTCAGGTTATCATGACACCTCAAGATTCTAACTTTACCTCCTCACAGTTTTTCTCTTACGTATTTTCAGGTACTGTTTCTAGTATTGTTAATTATCCACTCTTTCAGTATTTCCTAGTTTAAGGATCTGATTGCAGTTAATGTCTTCTAGGATGAGGTCATACCACAGGTTTTTAACCAGCCAGTAGTTTGCGTTATGAGCTGAGCTAGCATAGCACAGTGGTTTACAAGCTGGGCTAATAACTGAAAGGGCATCAGTTCGAATCTACCAGCTGCTCCACAGGAAAGCGATATGGGTGTCTGCTTCTGTAAAGATTTAGTCTCAGTCAGAAGCCCTATACAGGGTCGCTATGAGTCAGAATTAACTCCACAGCACACAGCCACCACTACCATAGTTTTGTTGGAGTCCTGGTGTGGCACCTGGTGTGGTAGGATAAGCACTGATGAGGTCCATGTGTATAGTTGTCTTTTATATTATTTTTAGAAGGTTTTTGCAATTAAGAAGTCATTGGTCTTGCAAAATCCTATCAAGAGATCTCCAGCATCGTTTCTATCACCAAAATCATATTTTCCAACTACTGATCCTTCTTCTTTATGTCCAACCTTTGCAATTCTACTGCCAGTAATCACAGCACATCTTGATTGCACATTTGATCAATTTCAGGCTGAAGAAGTTGGTAGCATTCTTCAATTTCATCATCACTGGATTTAGTGGTTGGTGGGTAAATTTTTAATAAAATATTTGTATTAACTGGTCTTTGTAAGTGTATGGATATCATCGTACCACAGACAGTTTTGTAGTTCATAACTGATCTTGGTATGTTCTTTTTGATGATGAATGTGACACTGTTCTCTTCAATTTGTCAATCCTGGCATAGTAAACCATGTGATTGTCAGGTTCAAAATGGCCTATACCATTCCATTTCAGCTCACTGTTGCCTAGGGTATCAATGTTTATGTGTTCCATTTCATTTTTGACAATTTAGTCAATATTCTGGTGCTATCTGACAATGTTCCACTGCTATTCATAAAGGTTTTTATTGTTGTTGTTGTTGTTGTTAAGCACCGTGGAGTCAGTTCCGACTCATAGTGACCCTGCACAGGGTTTCCAAGCCTGCAAATCTTTATGGGAGCAGAAAGCCTCATCTTTCTTCCATGGAACAGCTGGTAGTTTCGAACTGCCGACCTTGAGGTTAGCAGTCCAATTCGTAACCACTAGGCTACCAGCGCTCCTTCATAAGGTTTTTAGTGACTAAATATTCTAAAGTAGTCTTTCTCTCCTTCTTCTTAATCTATCTTTGTCTGGAAGCTAGCTGAAACCTGTCCATCATGGGTGATCCTGCTTGTATTTAATATATCTATGGCATAGCTTCCAGAATTACAACATGTAAGCCACCACAGTAAGACAAACTGACAGATGAGTGGTGGACTTCTAAAAAACATCTAATACATGTCCTGTGGATCACAACAGAAGATTGAGAGAAAATGAGCACCGTAGGTTGGAAGGCAGTGGCCACAACAATGGACGAGAATGTATCAATGATCATGTAAATGGAGCAGGACTGGACTGCATTTTGGTCTGTTGCATGGGATCACCATCAATCGGAGTCAATTTGATGGCAACTAAAAACAACAACAAATATTTAAACAGAGATGAAATGGTAATAGGAGTCCTTAGAACTGGAGAAATGCCAGGGATTGGGGAAACCCTTCTGATCTGAGACCAGCCAGGTGTGTCCCTCCCTTGCATACTTCCCAGAATACCTGTGCCAAGAGACTCTTGTGTCAGGCTTCAGTATACACCATACTTTCTGGATATTTCACTGGGTTGCTCACTGAACCTTTTAAGGTAGAAGCAACTTAAAGGGCACTGTGGCACATGCAGTTTATTAGAATTAAAGCATTAGCTAGACCTTTCAACATCATTCAATCTACCCACTGTGTTATAGAAAGCGATGCTTAGCTGGAGAGGTACTAAGTGTTAAAACAGAAGAGACATAGAATTAGGGTTGGATCTCCACATTTCCAATCTACTTCTCTCCTTTATCATATCTGTATTGTCAGCCACTTTTGTTTCTTTCTTATTCCTTTATTGTCAATGAGTGTTACCATCCTTTGAATCCAGAGTAGAAATGCCGATTTAAAAAATTTTAAAAACACCTCATGCTTATAAACATTCAATTTCAACTTGTATAGATCTACAGGGTCTCAGTAAATAAAGAGATATGATTTATTGGGAATAACCCTGGATTCAAAGACTCATTGTGTCACTTTTAGACATGTGAGTTAACCTCTACTTCTTTATCTATGAAATAGACACTCAACACATCCTCATGATTTCTCTGGCCAACATTAGCTGGATTTCTGGTCTGTGTCAGACTCTGAGTGTAAACTGATGTATAACTATTGTTTTGTCTTTCCAAGAGCTTTTAAACTCTAGTAGGGGACACATATAAGCAAATGCACACTATAGTAAGATAACTGGCATACCCAAGGGATTATAGAAGCAAAGAAAGATAATGCAACCAACTCAATCTGACTAGAAGATAGTCAGGAAAAAACTTGATGGGTGGACATTTGAAATATGAAAGAAAACATATAGGAGGAGTTCACCAAGCAGAGCTGTGGGGGCAACAATGGGAGAAGCAGTCAGATGCAAGGCCTGGGAGTGACGGGATGAGAGGAGAGGGTGTAGACAGGGTACTGGAGTGGAGGGAAGGTAGGGGAGGGGGTTGGGGGCAAGGGAACGTCACATATCTGGAGAAAACAAATAGCATAACTGACCATAGAACACACCAGGAAGATAGAGTAGTGGCAATAATAAGGGTGAGCCTGAGCAGGTATGCAGAAATCTGATCATGAAGAATTTCACAAGCCATCCTCTTTACTTACCCACTGGGAGTCAGGCATCATTAAAAAGTTTTGAGAATAAGAGTAGTATAACCCAATGCTTAATTTAGAATAATGATTCTAACAGCATTATAGGGGAATGGATCCCAAAAGCTTAAGACTGGCTGTAGCGGACAAGCCTACTGCTACAGTTTAGGGCAGTGATGGTGGTGGCCTGACCTACAACAGTGGCAGTGGAACCAGACAGAAGAAGACATTTTCTAGATATTTCAAAACATAATCATTGAAGGGATTTAGAGCTTGGGATGTATACCATGTGAGTGAGGAATATGAGGAGAGAAAAAGAGAACACAATGCAGTCGTGCTCCTGACTTGGGTAGGGGCAGCAGGAAGAAGTAGATTTACTTTGGGACATTTGATTTGATGTACAGATGAAATACCCAAGCATAGAAGTCCAGTAGAGCTTAAGAGAGGAGTTGGCTGGGACTATAACCATCAACATACAACAACTGATATGTTGTCAACACACTGATACAGTCCTCAAAATGCTTATTTATCTATGCCAAAAAATTTGGAAGACAGAAACCTAAAAAAGATCCATATTTATGTTTATTGCAAAGAAAGGCGGCCCAACAGAATGTGGGTATTATCAAGAAATATCATTATCATCACATACAGCTATAATTTTGCTGAAGATAATATCAGTATATATAGGTTAAAAAAAAAAAAAAAAAAACAGTTGCTGTCAGGCCAAGTCTGACTCATGGTGATCCTAGATGTGTCAAAGCCAAACTCTGTTTCATAGTAGTTTCAGAGGCTGCCTTCTCAGAAGCAGGTCATCGGGACTTTCTTCTAAGGTGTCCTTTGGTGGACTCAGACCATAAAGCTTTCAATGATCAACCCAGCATGTAAACATCTGACCACCCAGGGACTCCACATGTAGGTAAGTGGTTTTCAAACCAGAGGAGAAGAAGGGCTGTCCAAATTACCTAGGGAACTTTTCCCAACTACACACACCACTACCTTGAAATTCTCACCTGCTGTGGTTCCCTACTCTCAACTGCACACTACTTGATTCTTCAGCTTGCTAATTACGGCACGAGCGTGGATCATTACCACAAGAGTATACAATGAAGGAGAAGTGATTGGCAATAGAATCTGATTGCCAATAGAAGGATTGGCAATAGAATCTGAGGAACAGAGAGATGGAAGGAAATCTTTTAGCACAAAACCACATAACCAAAAATCCCAAACCTACTGCCATCAAGTCAATTCCAACTCATAGTGACCCTATATAGGATTGCATTGCCTATCTCACCGTACTACCAGTTTCATAAAGGATGTCAGAAGGGAAGGTATAATCAACCATGCCAACATTGTAGAGAAGTGATGTGAAACCATCCAAAAGAGCTAACACTCCCTGTACCACCCTACAGAAACGCTGTTTTTAAAAGCCATCAAGTTGCTTTCCAAGCATAGCGACCCTGTATAGGGTTTCCGAGGAGTAGCTGGTGAGTTTGAACCACTAACCCTGTGATTCAAACCGACCTTGAAATCCAGTGCATTATTCCACAGCACCACACCAGAACACAGCAAAGATCAAATAAAATATTGTACATGGAAAAAGAAAACAATTATAGAGTCGACCACTCTAACTCATAGAACCCCACATGTGTCACAGTAGAACTCTGCTTGATAGAGTTTTAGTGGCTGTGACCTTTTGGAAGTAGACTACCAGTCCTTTCTTTCAAGGTGCCTCTGGGTGTATGCTAACCATTAACTTTTCAGTTAGTAGCTGAGTGCTTAACAATTTGTGACACTCAACTCAACATCTTTGATTGTGAAGATGCTTTTGAAAATATAGAACATTATACACCATGAGTCATTATTATTACAACTAGGATTCGGCTGACGTCCCTCCTACTCTAAGAGACCTGCCTTATACCACCCCCTTGAGGTTCCCACAATGCCAAGAGGCACCGAAGAACAGGGTCTGTGTTTAGTTGGCCTGTACCCAGCTCTAGATCAGAGTCTACCCTACAGGAGGCAGGGAGCAGGTGCCTGTGGAAGGAATGGATGATTAGGATTACGTCACTGCATTCCATGATTCCAACAGCATGCAAAATGTCCAAGTTCACATTGGTTTCTTCAAATAGAACATAATATGCTTATTTCCTTTGCTTGCCACGTCCTTGCTTCTGTTTTATTTCTTGCCCTTGGATTTTAAGAGAAAAATAACTCAGCATCTTATAATTATCAAATAAAAATAAGTAACAAAATTACATCCTGTATAGAGTCCAGTCCTCCTCCTGTCTCTCCCCTTCTGCCAGGCACCCTCCCTCTCTCCAGAGCCCATGTTTGTTGTCTGATTCCAAGCATATTCATATCCAAATCAATCTGAACTAATTTTGCAAGTAAAATGTTTTGAGAGCTCACCGTAAGTGCTTTCCTAAATGCTAAACATTTAACATCTGCTTGGCTGGCCTAAATTTCTGGTCTTGTAAGTTGACTTAAATCCACAGGTTTGGCTTGTCATGATTTATCATTTCAAAATCCATAGTATTTATTGCTCTTGATTGCATTATGACAGGTGTTCTATGCTATTGATGTTTTCCTTGATTTTTCTGCTATTCTCTTATGAAATAATCGGATCTATTTTATCAGGAGGTCATTTCTACTCGCTTTTTCCCCCAACTTTTACAAATGGATTCCTGAGTCTCCTCCAAGCTCTAGTATGTGTGTTGTTTGTTTTGTTTTTTCTCAGAATGATAATTCATGAGGAAGTTTAGTATATAGACATGAAGATTTTCCAAGCATTTATAATTCAGAGAACTACTCTATATAGAGCAGATCTCTCTTCAAGGTGCTTATCCTAAACTTCTATTGTATATTCTTGGATGCTTCTGCAGTTCTGCAAGGCAGAGATGAAAATGTGCAACCCCCACCACATTCCTTACAGACATGCTGTCTCCTAAAGCAGTATATTGACCTACCTCTTCCTCATTTCATAACTAACAGAAAGCAGAGTGCAGCCCCACCCTGCAGCAACCTTTGGTCACAGCCTTCTATTGCTTTCAGCGTCACTTGAAATAGCTGCCTCTCTCACCTCCAGGCCTGTCAGCAGCAGCTGATAAAGAAGGAGAGCCTGAAGTTGCTGCAGAAGTATCACAGTAACATGTACAGGTTCAAGAGATTCTCATGCACATGCACAACCTGGGAACAACAGCGTTCTGGGATACAGAGATCGAGCCATGGTTGGAATGTGGAAAAGTGGGGAATAATATTAAGATGCTTGGTTGTCTTCTGAATCTTGGTTTTCCTTGCATTATATTATAAATATAGACACTGGAGGGGGAGAGAAAGGAATAGCCAAAAGCATCACCATAGAAAGCTTGTAAGTCCGTCTTCTGCCTATAACTGA
>NW_006408531.1:10270932-10329958 GCF_000296735.1 Chrysochloris asiatica
TGCATGGAGGGGATTGTAACCATGGCAATGAGACAATATACGATAGAATGAATGTAAAACTAATGTTCTCCCATGTAAACTATCACATAATTCACAATAAAACATTTAAGGGGAAAAAAAAGCAGATAATTCACTGAAAATATGGCTGCTGAATGATGAAATCCTTTCCCACTGGCTCCGGGAAGACAGACTTCCAGGTTTATACCACCTCATCCTCCAGGTAAAAATCAGAAAGATATTTTTGGCTAAACTGACCAGTTCAGTGAAAATGATCTATGGTGGTGGTGGTGGTTGTGTGCTGTGGAGTTGGTTCCGACTCATAGCCATCCTGTGCAGGGTTTCTGAGGCTACAAATCTTTACAGGAGCAGAAAGCCTCATCTTTCTCCTGCTGAATGGCTGGTAGTTAGTTTCAAACTGCTGACCTTGAAGTTAGCAACCCAACTCATAACCACTATGCCACCAGATCTATAAATACTTCTATCTGAGCACGTCCAACAAGGGGCTGTACCCTATCCTGAACATTCTACAGCAAGCCTACCCATTAACAAGGTCCTCTTCCATCCGTTCAGCTCCCAATCAGCCCTTTAGGGCGTCACTCTTAATTAGAAATCATCAGCCAAATTGCACCAGATATTCAAGAAAATGAAACTCAATAGTTAATGTATAAAATTGACAACTCATGAAATAGCAGTAACATGTATATCATTAAAAATGAGAAATAAATAGATGAACAAAAAAGATTGAAAGTCTTTGTCTATGGAGAATGGATGAACATACGAGCCCACAGCTTATCAATATAAACTCCATAATGTTATGATTGATTCATTAAAATATGAACATGTATACTTTGCCATGGACTCAAACATGCCAATAATCATGAAGAGGGTGCAGGACTACTCTGTCATATGTACGTAGGGTCACCAATGTGTCGGAGCCAACTCAATGGCAACTAACAATAACAACTGTAACAAAAATAAAAATTATTTTTAGGAAGAAAAAAAAAAAGAGATTCTCATGGGCCTCTGTGCACCCCCCCCCCCCGCCCCGTTGCTACAAAAGAAAGATCACAAGTGGCTTTAAAAAAAAAAAAAGAAAAGAAAGAAAGTTATTCTCTCATGGTTTAGGTGACTAGAAGTCCGAATTCAAATTATTGGCTCTAGAGAAAAGTTCTTGTCTCCTTTCTGCATTAGAAGACCCAACATTCCTTAGAGTTCTCTGTGTGTCTTGGCAACAATGTTACTCTGAATCTAGGAGCGTCATAATGCAGGGATCCCAGACTCAAAGGAAGCACTTTACTCCCTGGCCTTCTTGTTGTGGGTCCCTCTTTCTCTGCTCACTTCTCTCACCTTCTATATCTTAGAAGAAATGGACTCAAAATACAACCTAATGCTGTAAATTGCATCTGACCTCATTTAGATCCCAGAAGGGAGGATTTGCAAAACATTGAATAATTATATCAGATCAGGACTGATTAAATCAGATCATATTATGGGGTTGATTTACTTTATTAGATCACATCATGGAGGTGATCTCTACAGCTTAATTGAGAATCCTGGCCTAGCCAAGTTGATACAAAACCTTAACTATCACACCACACCATAAACACAAAGATAGAATCAAGTTCTTCTTCTTCCTGTAAACATGAAGGAATACCCTGGTGGTGAAAACACTTAATTACTAGCTGAAGGTTAGTGGTTCAAATCCATCCAGCGGGACCTTGGAAAATAAGCCTGGTAAGCTGCTTCCAAAGACCACAGCTCTTAACGGACAACTATTGGGCTCTCCACATCCAGAGGAAAGAAGAGTGATGGACATCGAAGACACATGGAAACAAGTAGTCCAATGGACTAACAGGCCATGAGAACATCAGTCTTCATGACCATTAGACAAGAAAAACTAGATAGTACCCAGTTGCGACTACCAACTGCTCTAAAAGGAAGCACAATTAAAGGTCTTGGTTAGAGTGGGGGGAAAATATGGAACAAAGCTCAAAATCACAAAAGCAAAAGACCAGTTTTACTGATTGCATAGAGCCTGGTGGAACTCCCAAGACTGTGGTCCTCAGTTCCCCATAAAGTCTAGAGTCCTGGTGTGGCACTAGGTTAACGTGCCAGACTGCCAAGCCATTTGAATTACCAGGTTGGTCGCTGAAGCTCACCAGCTGCTCCTGGGAAACTCTATACAGGGTCGCTATGGGTCGGAACCAACTCGATGGCACTTAACAACAACAACAATAAGTGGAACTAAATTCTCCCCTGTGGTTTAATTTTCAGCCCAACAATAGCCAGGTCTGTACGGGGAACAATAACACTAGAGAGGTATGCACACCTTAGAATAACCAGCCATTTGAGAGTTTTTTTTTAAAGGCAGGATTTACCCTATTAAAAGGTTCTAAAGGTTTAGGAAAGAAAGAGGAATGTAAACAGGAAAAACACAGAAAGATGGGATAAGTGATATTACATCAATGAGATGAAAAAAAGTGTGTGGATTGTTGGATGTAAAGCAGATGATCTGCTCTATAAACCTTCACTCAATTCACAATAAAAAGTTAAAATAAATAAAACACTAAAATGATAGTAATATTAAAGCCGTCCTTACTGAAAAAGTTGTGTTTTTTTAAGTTCACAGGCTTGAAACTCCTATGGAGTACCCATCTTCTCTGGCCCCCATTTGATGGCCATGAGTCAGAACTAACAGGAACGAACAGCAACAACAACCTTCACAGGGAGGTCAAGGCAGAAGAATCATCAAAATAGCTTGGTTGTCCATGCCTTGCCTGGATGACACAGGGATGCTGGTTAGTGGGTTCTTGGCCTGATTCAGGATTGGTTAAATAACAAACGCCCAAGACATACAAGCCAAAGCCAGAAAGAGAGACACCTATAAGAAGTCTCAAGGACAGTTAGTTTAGGGCTAATTCCTTCTATACTATTTGTTTATCTCTCACCCATGGCTTCTAGTCTTGTGTTTCTGTCTATTCAATGATCACAGTCACAGAAGAGAGAAGCTTACTGGCTGGGCTTGGGTCAGGGATTTCTGGGACTGTCAGCTAAAGGTCAGGAACAAAAGGATAATATAGATATTGTTATTAGGTGCCATTGATTGGCCCCAACACTTACCAACCCCATACACAACAAAATGTAACACTGTCCAGTCCTGCACCATTCTCACATTGATTGTGGACCCACATAAAATAAAAACCTTGATTACTTCAATGGCTGTCTCCATTTTATCATGTTGTTTATTGATAAAGTTCTAAAGATTTCTGTTTTCTTTATGTTGAGGTATTATCGGTATTGAATATTATATTCTCATCTCCATCAGTAAGTTCAAGTCCTCTCAACTTTCAGCAAAAAATGTAGTATCTGTAGATCTGCATTTCTGTTATCTGCAGATAATGCAGGTTGTTCATGAGTCTTCCTCCAGTCCTGAAGCTATATTCTTGTTCATATTGTCCAGCTTCTCAGATAACCCTGACACATAGCTTTTCTGATTTGAAAGCCCATAGTATCAGCTGTTCTTTTGGAAAGACCGCCTCTTGGTATACATACAGATTCCACGTGCACAGTTAGTTGTTATGCAATTCCAATTCTTCATAGTGTTAGTCATCATTTTTATGATCCACACAGTCTAATGCTTTTTCATATTCAATAAAACACAAGTAAACATCTTTCTGATATTCTCTGTTTTCAGCCAAGATCCATCTGACATCAGCAATGATGTGGACACTGGGAAATGATTGTGAGCCATGGAGTCATCCTAATTCACATATATTGATGCGTAGTGGTTACAAATCGGGCTGCAAGCCTTAAGGTCAGCAGTTCAAAACTACCAGCTATTCCACAGGAGAAAGATGAGGCGTTCTGCTCCCGTAAAGATTTACAGCCTTGGAAACCCTGTACAGGGTCGCTATGAGTCAGAACCAACTCCACGGCACACAGCCACCAACAACAAAGTATATAGTAGTTCAGAGAGAAAACATTCACTGCTCACCCACCCACATTCTCAGTCAAAGGAAGCTCAGACCACCCAACAGGTGTGGTTTCTCTCTAGCATACCTCTTAAATGCCCTTTCCTCTGGCCAAAAGTAGAAGTAAGACCTGTCAAGATGCTTCATTTCTTGCAGTCTTTGGAAAAACAAAGGGAAAAGAACTGCTTAGGAAAGCTACCAATTCAAGTATTGGTATGAAAACAATATATGTAATATTCCAAGTCCTATTTTGGATATTTATAAAGTAGAGATAATTGTATCTCTTGGGGTCGCTGTGAAGATTGAAAGAAATATCAATGTAAAGCACAAAGTATCTTTTGTTGAAAGAGCTCAATAAATAAAATATTCCTTCCCTCTGCCCCTCCTTCCTTCTAGACTTCCGTACTTCCTTCTTTCTTACTCCCTTCCTTCCTCCCTCCCTCATTTCCTTTACTCCTTTCCTTCTTTTCTTTCTTTTCTCATCTATCTATCTATCTATCATTAACATTTATTACTTTGTTAGCAGGCACACCAGAAAGATTACCCTGACTTCAGTAGCAAAACAATGTGCTTTCAATGAACCCATATGCCTTCATAGTATGAATTAGATCATTAGTATATATAGTCACCATAGATTCCTGAGTGTTTATTAGGTATCTTATTATTTGAAATCATGATTTCATCCAGTTCTCTGGGTTCTTCCATTCTCTCACAATCTTCTGCTGTACCCTTTATCCCCTCTCATCTTCCATCACTGGTATTCAAAAGCCCACAATAGGCAATCAACTTATTTGACTATGAATCTTATCAGAGGATGTGTACTGACCTAAGGGAAACTGCCCATCTGGTAGAGGTACTCTGACTTTGTGGCAAATTACTGAACTACATAAAAATCCTTTTGTAAAAATCCTAAGAGCAAACACTTCCCCTGGCCAGTTCTGCAGCAGGGTCCTGGGCTGGTAGGAACCATCACCCTCGCTGGACACCAACCAAAGGCGAGTCCTAAGCGGTGACAAATCTGGAATCCTCTGGCAGACGCCAGTCCAAGGTTTCTTATACAAAGGGGGCCCTTTTAAAAACTCAGCACTGAATCTGAACAAACTTAGCATTTGTTTTGGCTGTAAGGGAAAAGCCAATGTGGAAAATATAATCTAATGGACAGAGTTTGAAATGAAAGGCACAATAAGGCCCAAAGCTCCCAGTGCCTAAACTCTTATGGGGCAGAAGTGTACTCATTTTTTAGAAGCTAAGACCAGGGCACAGTATAATATCACAACAAAAACTCAACAGTATCAAGGGGGTTTAAAAAGTCTAACCCCATCTTCAATCCCTAACTCACCAGAATCTAGATGGAGAGGAAAAGGTATATCAGCCAGCATTGGCCGCCCCTGTACTGGAAACTCTCCTAGTTCCTGTGGCACTGTCTTAGAAACTGAATAAGAGAAGGCTTGACCCTTGATGAGTTTCTAGTTGGTGGAGAAGGCTGGCAGATATAAAATAGAAGCTTTGGTGGTATAAAAGTTAAGTGCTCTGCTGTTGTCTGAAAAAGGGTGGTTAAAACTCACCCAGAGGCTCCATGGGAAAAAAGACCCAGTGATCTGCTTCCATAAGTATATAGTCTAGACACCTTTACCACATGGGGTCAATATGAGTCAACTCAACATCTAACAACAGTAGAGTTAAAGTTTAAAGCTCAAAAAAAGCTAAGGACAGTAGAAATGGATTATTCTAACTTTATGGGATGGATGAAGCACCACACAAGATGGCCCATGTGGGCCCAGAAAGGACATAGGACTTTGAGGGAAGAGTGGTCTCCAGGCAGATGGAGCAGCATGATCTGCTGTGTACCATAGAACTGAGCTAAGCATGGCTGTGGCGGCAGTTTCAGCTGTGTGGGGTAGGCATGGGGATGTGGATGCTTAGACTGTTCAAGAAGAATGGTCTTGAGTCCCTAGGCCAGCGACTTCCCACGGATTTCTACTGTCATTGGTATAAAGGATGAATTAGAAGCAAGGAGAGAGAATATATATGTATCTTTGCATATATATGTATATATATTTTTTCTTTCTTTCTTTCTTCTATTTGAAAAAGTAATCAGCAATTGGCCACTCATTGTATCTCACCAGTTCTTATTTCTTTGCATTTATTTACTCTCCATTGAAGTGATTCTTAACTGTAGGGGAACCCCTCAAACCCTGCTGGACATATTCCACTAAACTAGAGACCAAGTAGGGTGGTACCCTAGTGCTCAAGGGCATCCTGATAAACAAACAGAGTTTTCATACCTCCTACCCAAAGTGACTGGTCCTCTTTGCTATATAGAACTTAGTGAGTATGGACTAGAAGATGAAGTGTGGAATAAATAACATGATGAGGGAAAGAAACCTCTTTCACTGCTTTGTGGGACCTATCAGAATAGACAATGGACTCAAACAGACCATGAATTTGAAGATGTTACAGAACAGGGCAACACTGATGTAAGTCGGAGTTGGCTCAATGGCAACTAACACCAACCACATCATCAGACCAAATCAACTCTTGTCTCAGAGAATTAATCTCCCAACAAAACTTCAATGCAAAAGGTCATTATTAGCATTGCAAGTCAACAAGCCCTCAAAATTACTTATGTTTTTGTACTTGGTTTTTCATTTTTGTTTAGTTCGTTGCATTTCTACAGTGCATTCTGGGAGCAGATAGATTTTAAGGAATCATTCCAAGGGGATGATACTAAGTACTTAGTTTTTTGTATATCATAAAAACAAAATTCCATGTCATGTGGTAAAATGGACACTCTATTAATGACAATTTAAGCATAAAATATCCAACAGAGAGAAACCATGACTGTTTATAAAGGGGTCTATCAAGAAATATTTTATTTCTTTTGGCAAATTTGACTCTATTTTGGATTTAATTCCTAAGAATATAAGCATCTAGTTATTCACACAACGTAATGGAGCTGTTTCTGATTTGGTTTTGATAGCTGAGCATGTCGAAACTGACTCCCATTTTACTTTCTGTAATTATTTGCAAGCTCTCCTCACCTCTATTTTATTTCTGCTGCAGAGCCATTCTTTCTTTCCTAAGCAAGGCAACATGTGGAGTGTTAGATGTGGTTTTGGAATGCTCTCTAATGCTGGAGCCCTTGTTCTGGACCAGGTGCTGACCGCTCAGATTACAGGAACAAGAAGAGTAATTTGTACTTGTCACCCAAAGAAGCGCTGTCTAAAGACATTAAATATAACTTGATTCACAGCAAAAAGGTGGGGTGTGTGGTAGGACAGTTGTATTTTCTCAAAGTGTCCCACCCCTCCATACTGCACACAGGCTTTGTCTCCTCAGAGCTCAAACCATTGTGTTTTTACCAGCTGTTGAATCAAGACAAAGGCAGATGACTATAGAATGACTTGTTTGCCGAAAACTCACTTCTGTGGTGGTGACCGCAAAGAAAGTTCGGTCTTCAGCACTTCACTAGAAAGGAGAGATTTATGAGAGATGAAGCCAGCAGGCTGTCAGTTATTTCTTCAGCACACTCACAAATTAGTGAGGCATACCTGATCTCCTAATTCCCAAACCGATGGATTTGGAAGGTCAAATAGTCATACCACAATGCTGAAAGGGGTCAGCCCACAAGGCAAGGACTGCCATGTGCAGCCACAGGTTTAAATGAGTGTGTCTTGGAACCGACACAGTGGTAAAGAGAATGCCTTCCCTACCGTACCTCACATGGGGATCTAGTACCTCCACAATGAACCACAAACTGTGATTAGCCTGAACAGCGTCCTGAGGGAGAAATAAAGCTGTCCCATAAAAGCTTCATTCCAGAGAAAGCTTTATTACCAACTAAGAGGGAGAGTGTAAAAAAGATGGATAGAAACTAACATTATCTGAGTATATTCTATCTAAATGCCAGACATTTTCTCCATTATTCCTCTTAATCCCTAAAAAAAATTTTACAAACAGGTATTCTTTTACCAGTTTTCAGAAATGGAAATTAAGTTTCAGAGGGCTGAACTAAATATGAGAGGACTTCCAAAAAATTAATGGAAAAAACAGAATTAAAATATAATGAAACTTTTCCATAAGCATTTGAAGCCCCCTCATAGGCTAAAATCTCACAACTAATAAAACAATTCTTCTCAGTTCCCAAATCAAAGCAAAAAGAGTCTAGTGAGGAATCCTTCTTTGCTTCTTCCAGTATCTGGTGATTGTCAACAACCCTTGGTATTCCTTAGCTTGTAGATCCATCACTCCAATTTCTGCTTCTGCCATCTCATGGCCTAGCTCCCTGTGTGTCTGTGTCTCTACATCTCTGTGTTCAAATGTACATTCCCTCTTTCTTATAAAGGTACCAACAGCTGGATTAGAGTGTACCCCTAAAAAGTATGGGCTCATCTTAACTTGACTGCATATTCAGAGACATTAGGCAACATTCCCAGATACAAGGAGTTAGGACTTGAACATATCTTCTGTGGAGATACAATTCAACCCAATATATACACTAACCTAGAAAACCCCAATTTTTCACATTACTAGTAAGGGAAATTGACCATAAAGACATGGAAGGAGCAAAGATTTGAGGACCTTCCTTCGCTAATAGAGCACAACTCAAAATGAGGAGAAACAGTTGTAAATATCCATTAATAACTGGAACCTGGAATGTATGAAGCAGGACTCTAAGAAAATTGCAAGTTGTCAAAAGCGAAATGGAATGTATAAAGATTATTACAAATACCTTTTTTCAACAACATAAAAGACAACTATACACATTGACCTCACCATATGCAATACACAGGAATCAAGTTGACTACGTCTGTGAGAAAAGACAGTGGAGAAGCTAGCTAAATATAATCAGCCAAAATAAGGCCAGGGGCCAACTGTGGAAGTAAGCATCAATTACTCTTATGCAAGTTCAAACTGAAGTTTAAAAAAATTAAAACAAGTCCACAAATGCCAAAATATAACCTTGTGTATATGCCACCTGAATTTAGAAATCATCTGAAGAACAGATTAGAGGCATTAGACATCAATTACTGAAGACCAGAAGAGTTGTGGGGTGAAATCAAGAATAGCATACAGAAAGAAAGCAAAAAGTGATTAAAAAAGAAAGAAAGAAAGAAAAAATGGATGTCACAAGAGACACTGAAACTTGCTATTGAACACAGAAAAACTAAAGCAACTGGAAAAAATGATGAAGCAAAAGAACTGAACAGAAAATTCCAAAGAGCAGCTCGAGAAGACAAAGTCAAGCACATAATAAAATGTGCAAAGACTTGGAGTTAGAAAATCAAAAGGGAAGAATATGCTCAGCATTTCTCAAACTGAAAGAACTGAAGAAAAAGGTGAAGCATTGGTTTGCAATATTGAAATACTCTACGGGAAATACTGAATGGCACAAGAAGCATCCAAAGAAGATGGAAGGAATACACAGAGTCACTACACCAAAAAGAAATGGCCGATGTTCAGCAATTTCAAGAGGTAGCATATGATTAAGAGCCAATAGTACTGAAAGAAGAAGTCCAAAGTGCACTGAAGGCATTAGTTGTTGTTTTTTTTTAAGGCTCCAGGATATGACGGAATACAAATAGAAATCTTTCAACAAACTGGAGGTGTTCACTTGTTTATGCCAAGAAATTTGGAAGACCTGGTCAACGGATTGGAAGAGATCCATCTTTGTGCTCATTCCAGAGAGAGGTGACCTAACGGAATGCAAAAATCATTGAATCATATCGTTAATATCACATACAAGTAAAATGTTTCTGAAGATAATTAAAAAGCAGAGAATACCAGAAAAATGTGTACATGTACTTTATTGGACTGTGTGGATAATAACAAACTATTGATAACATTGCAAAGAATGGATATTCTAAAACACTTAATAGTGCTCATGAGAAACCTGTCCAAAGACCAAGAGACAGTTGTTTGAACACAGCAAGGGGACACTGAATGGTTTAAAATCATGAAAGGTGTGTGCCAGGGTTGTATTCCTTCACTATACTTATTCATTCTGTATGCTGATAAAATGATCTGAGAAGCTGGATAATATGAAGAAGAATCCAATCATCAGGACTGGAAGAACACTCATTAACAATCTGTGATATGCAGATGAAACAACCTTGTTTGTTGGAAGCAAAGAGGATTTGAAATATGTACTGATGAAGACCAAAGAGCACAGTCTTCAGTATGGGTTGTCCCTCAGCGCAAAGAAAACAAAAATCTTCACAACTGTACCAATAACTAACATCATATCAATGAAGGAAAGATTGAACTTGCCCAAGACTCCATTTTGCTTGTATCCACAATTAACACTCATGGAAACAGTAGTCAAGAAATTAAACAACGTATTGCATTAGGTAAATCTGCTGCAAAAGACCTCTTTAAAGTGTGACAGAACAAGGAAGTCACTTTGAGAACTACGGGGCACCTGACCCATGCCATGGTATTTTTAATAGCCTCATATGCATTTTAATAGCCTCATATGCATGGGAAAGTTGGACCTTGAATAAGAAAGACCATAGAAGAATTGATGTATTTGAATTATGGTGTTGGCAAAGAATATTGAAAGTACCATGGACTGCCAGAAGAACAAACCAATCTGTCTTGGAAGAAATACTGCCAGAATGTTGCTTAGAAGTGAGGATGGCGAGACTTGCCTCTTATACTTAGAACATGTGTCAGGAGAGACTAATCTTTGTTGAGGAACTTGCATATATTAGCATGGGTGATAGGGTAGGCAATATGCAACAAGAGGGAGGTTAGCAGAAGAAAGATGATGGCAGCAGGCGACACACAGCAAGGAATGCAAGAGTTAAAGTGGATCGAGGTAAATACTGTTAACTGATGGTACCTGGGGGGATTGCAATCATTGCAATGTAGCAAATTACGTGATTTGTTTACTGTAAAACTGATGGTCTGCTCTGTAAACCTTCACTCAATGCACAATAAAAGATTTTAAAACAAACAGAAAAAAGAGCATCATGCTTGATAATGTGGAGGATCAACAAAAAAAGAGGAAGACCCCTGCCCAATGAGATGGATTGGTACAGTAGTAGCAACAGTGGGTTTACAATTGTGAGGATGGCGCACGACAGGGCAGCATTTCGCTGTGATGGACATAGGGTCTCTATGAATTGGAAATAACAGGACAGCACCTAACAAAAACAACAGTAGGGCCAGTTCATATTCTTGATTATTTAGGATAGGGTACACCACAAAAGTCCTTTATCTTTAGTGCCAGAATATATTACATAATCATATTGTTGTCATAGCACCAGATGTAAATGCACCTTCCTTGTTATTTTCTGGAGGGACAAATACCAACACCAAACATGTAGAAACCAATGAAATAATGCCCAATAGTTTTTATACAATCTGAAAGCAAAAGCTTGGCTCCAAAGTTCCTGTCATAGGAAAAAATTGCCAAGGAAATTCAGCAAATGAATAAAGCAAAAGCATTCAGAGATAGAATTTACACCCTTATATCCTGTCAAATTATACTCTCTGAATCTGCATAGGCAAATTACCCAGGACATTAGTGAACTGTGTCTGTGTGTATGTGTGTGCGGGCATACACATGTCCTTGTCCTATAAAACTATTTACCTACATAACACTAAAGATGTTACCTATTTATAGAAGATGCAGCAGGTGTTAAATCCCGAAAGGTAGACTTCAAAAAAAATAATAAAAATGAATGGGAGCTTACTAATATTAATCCATATTACTATAGCCTGAGGAAGAATGTGCACCCACTTAAAGGAATCCCCATATTAGAAGTTTCCAACAAATAACCAGGTTTTGTTTTGAGTATTTGTATGAAATTTCTAACAACTTTTTTTCCCACAGAAAACACCAGAGATAATTTCCTAGGTAAATCTACAGAAGAATATCAAGGAAAAAAAATCAACATACCTAACTTTGAGAAAGATGAGGCTTTCTACTCCCGCTTCCGCTAAGATTGGAAAGCCTAGGAAACTCTATACAGGGTCGCTATGAGTCTGCACAGACTCAGTGGCACCTAACAACGATAAGCTTTGAGAAGAGTCTCAGAACCATGGAATCTGTAAAGTAAGGATTATCTGAGTATATGCCACCTCAAGAATTGACCAAAAAAATTTTAGAAAACCGGTAGCATAGTGGTTACGAATCGGGCTGCGAACCGTAAGGTCAGTAGTTCAAAACTACCAGCTGTTCCGCGGGAGAAAGATGAGGCTTTCTGCTCCCGTAAAGATTTATAGTCTCAGAAACCTTGTACAGGGTCGCTATGGGTCGGAATCGACTGGACGGCACTTAACAACAACAACAACATCACTGAACATATGCAAGGCATTTTAATACTTGTTGTTGTTAAGTGCCATCGAGTCGGCTCCGACCCATAGGGACCCTGTATAAGGGTTTCTGAGGAGCCGTTGGTGAGCTTGAACTGCCAACTTGGCAGTTCAAATCAAATTTTCAGTCCATCACATTCAACCACAGCGCCACACTACTCAACTCTTACAGGAATCCTGATTTGGCTGCAGGATAAGCTGTGGACTGACAACCACAAGATCGGAAGTTCAAACTCACCAGCGACTCCTTGGAAACACTATACAGGACCACTATGTATCGGAACTGACTTTACGGCATTTAACATCACAACAGTTCTTAAAATTGCTGTAATACACAATGAAACGATTCTCCAATACCATTATTTGAATCATGCCATAATGAAACAAAACTGAAGAGTAGTAAAGTGTAATGAGGAAAAAAATAGTTTACTGCTTTCTGAATGCTGGAGCTTGATGAAAAATAAAGACAAAAGATTGAGTAAATCACAGCTTTTTTTTTCTCTTTTTCCCTTATTGTTATCACTTTCTAACATGCCACTTGATTTGCATATTTATTATGTCTTATGTTTACAGTCTGTTTTCCCTATTAGACTATATATTCCTTGAGGGCAAGGGTCTTGGTTAGTTTTGCTCACTGATGTAGTCCAGTATCTAGCACAGTGCCTGACATACAATAGTCACACAGATAATATGGTCTTAATAATTTTATAGTGTGATAATAATGCAACAAAATTTAACAATTATCATTAATATTACATGCAAGTTAAAATCTGCAAAAGTTTTTTTTTCCAATTATTTATGAGAATTGAATAAAGGTTTACAGAGCAGATCATCAGTTTTACATTCAGCAAATCATATACTTTGCTTCGTTACATGGCTGCAAAATGTTCCCTATACAATCTACAGTGTTTACTTCTGTTCGCTTTAACTATTGCATTTCTCCCTGTGTCTCCTCTTACCTTTATCTTTCCTCTGCTAACCTCTGCCATGTTGTATGGTTGTTATCATCTATGTTAACATGTGCCTACCCTATAGCTCGTGAATAATTTTCCCTTCCCCCATACCTCCTAACCATCATAGTTTGTTTCTTTTATCAAGACAACCTTTTTTAACTTTCGACATCATTGGTCTGATACAATATTTGTCTTTTTGTGATTGGTCAGTCACTCAGCATAATGTCTTCCAGGTTCAACCATGTTGTGAGGTGTTCCACAGATTCATCATTTTTCTGCAATGTTTTGCAATAGTCCACTGTGTGTATGTTCCAAAGTTTGTTTAACTGTTCTTCTGTTGATGAGCATTTAAGCTGTTTTCATCTTTTTGATATATCACTTGTAGACAGCATATTGAAGGATCCTGTTTTCTTATCCATTCTGCTCTTCATATCTCTTGACTGGTACATTTAATCCATTTATATTCACTGTAATTAGCAATAGGTATGAATTGATTACTATCATTTGTGTGGTTTTTGTGGTGCTGCTGGATTTATTTGTTCCACATAATTTTCTATGCTGAGTTCATTTTGTTTGTGAGTTTTCTTTCATTCTCATTTCTGTTGTGTTAATGTTCACTAAATCTTTCTGATTTTCTTCTTTTTTGTATCTTGCTGTTCCATGCATTGTTTTTCTTTGAGGTTCCCTTGTAATTTATTAATCTTTTGCTTGCTTGGTCTATTATATCTTGGAATCTGCTTAACTTCCTTGCCATTTAGACATTCTGTGTCTATACTGCTCCCTTTTTGTGTATTGTTGACTTCATTACACATTTATAGATCTTGTTCCCTATTTTCAGTCTTGTATGTTTGTTGTACTCTGTATACTTCTATGTTTGAACTGAGTTCTGTGTGGTGTTGTCATGTACAGTAGTCCCAGGTGTCTGCTGGTGTTCATTCGAAGTCCAAAGAACACCCTGTAGATTTTTTTGTAAAGTTGGTCTAATCATTACAAATTCCTTTCTTTTCTGTTTATCAGTATACTTCCTAATTTCAACATCATAGCTAAAGGACAGTTTTTCTGGGTATATGATTCATGGTTGGCAATATTTTTGTTTCAGAGTTTTGTATATGCGATCTCATTGTCTTCTTGCCTGCATGATTTCTGATGAGAGATCAGAGCTTAGTCTTATTGGTTCTCCTTTATAGGTACTTTCCATTTTTCTGGAGCAGATTTCGGGATTTTTTTCTTGTCTGATTTTGCAAAGTTTCATTATGATATGTCTTGGTAATTTACTTTTAAGATCTATCCTGTTTGGTGTTCGTTCAGCTTCTTGTATGCTTAATTTCTTATCTTTCATGATGTTAGGGAAGTTTTCTTCCAAAATCTCTTCGACAATTTTCTCTGTGCTTTTTATTGTCTCTTCCTGTTCTGGAATTCCAATCACCCACAAGTTGTTCCTCTTTATTGTGTCTCACATCGCTATCAGACTTTCTTCAGATTTATCCTGATTGTTCTTCTAGCATACTAGTATCGAAAGATTTATCTTTAAGTTCATTAATTTGGGTTTCAGTTGCTTCATATCTACTAATATTTTCAATGTATTGTCCATTTCTGAAATCTTAGTACTAATCTTCTGGATTTCTGATTACAGGTTTTGTATTATTTCAAAATTTGCATTTATTTTGTCTTTTTGCTCTTGTAGTGTCTTCCTGAATCCTTCTAAAAAATTTTCTGTGTTATTTTTGCTTTTCTAGATCTTTCTGTTATTCTTTTAAGGGTACCAAAATATCATTGTTTCAAATTCTTTTTAAGTTAGTTCCATTGCCTTTTTTCCTCAGAAATATTTTTCTATCTCTGCATGTTGGTCATTTGTTAGAGTCAATCATTGTCTCTTGTTTATTCATATGAGCTAAAATTGTCTTTTGTCTCGAGGAAATTGTGGGGTTGTCATATATGGGAAAACAGTGCAGTTGTTGAACATGGAAGGGAGAAGTCACTGCTGGGTTTCTGAAATTCAAGGAGCTCACCAGGTGGTTGTGGGAAGGATGTGACAGCAGAGTTCCTGCCCTTAGCTAGACTTCTTATTGACCTCTGTGTTATCTACATTCAGGGCACTCAATCCAGAAGTAATTCATGGGGACCTTTAGTGAAGCTGGTTTCAATGTCTCTTAGGACCATGAGGTAACTGGGAGCAGGATGACTGGTTGAATACTGATCTGGTGGCTTTGCAGGTTTTTTAGATCTGAAGTCAAGTCCACCTGAATCTTGGTTCCGAAATGGCACAGCTTCCCCCAAACTCACACTGGTGTGGCTCCCAACCAAGTGGCTTCAAATGCCCAGAGAGCAGAGTCTGCATGGGAGAGTGGATGAGGGTGGGAGCTGGCCACACCTCTAGTCACCAGAGGAGTATGGAGAAAAAGAAGAAATCACACCTTTCCCATCGCCTCTGTGCATATGCTCTACCAGACCTCCCTCTGCTCCCAAAACTGCTCATAAGATGGTCAACCCATGTCTAGCCAGTTGTTCACCAATCAGTTTCCCTTTCTCACTGCCCCTGCTCGCCCTCTCCTTCCAGAAAGCACTCCATCCACTGCTCTAACTTTTTTATGAATTTCCAGGTGCCAGAATATTCATCTGTGTCTGTTGGACTCCTGTTGTGGTGTTGTAGGAGCAGCACAGGACTGGAAACTACAAAGTTGGCCACTCAAACCCACCAGCTGCAACTCAGAAACCCTGTACAGGGTTGCTATTAGTCAGAACTTAACAACAACAACAGTAACTGTTTCATTTGCTCTCTCATAACTTGATTTTAGAGGATTTATGTAGTGCATCTGCCTACATAGTCTGTCATCTTGCAGGAAGTCTGAAGATAAGTTTTGAAAAACAGTTGCAGCAGTATGTGGATAGGAAGTTTCCACAAGGATGTGGATTTGAATATCATTGTTTAATTCAAATTGATCTTTGTTGAAAGTAGAAAATACCATAAAGATGTTTACCTGAGTTTTCTTTTGATCATGCAAAAGCATTAGACTGTGTATATAAGGTATAACTTAGATCTATGGATAATGCTGGGGAAAATGGGAATTCCAGAACACTGAATGGTATTCATTGGACTCCTGGTACAGTGTTGCAGGATAAACACTAGACTGCTAACCACAAGGCTAGAAGGTCAAATCCACTAGCTGCTCCTTGGAACCCAGCTGCTCCTTGGAAATCCTTGAGTAAGAACCAACTCAACAGCACTTAACAACAACTTGTAGAACCTGTGTATAGACCAAGAGATAGTCATTTGAACAGAAACAGTGGATACTGTTGTTTTAAGGAAGGAGTTCTGGTAACAAAGTGATGACGAGTTGTGCTACTAACCTCAAGGTCAGCAGTTCAAAACTACCAGCCATTCCATGGGAGAAAGATGAGACTTTCTGCTCCTGCCAAGATTTACAGCCTCAGAAACCCTATAAAGGATCACTATGAGTCAGAACTGACTCCATGGCACATAACCACCACCACCACCACCATTTAAGGTTAAAGGAAGGAACTCTGGTAATGCAGCAGTTACACATAGGGCTACTAACCTCAGGGTCAGCAGTTCAAAACTACCAGCTGTTCAGCTGGAGAAAGATGAGGTTTTCTGCTTCCATAAAGATTTACAGCATTGGACCCTATATAAGGTTGCTGAGTTGGAACTCACTTTACAGCACATAACCACAACCACCACCACTGGTTTAAGGACTTCTGATGTGGCACTGCAGGTTAATGCACTGGACTTCAAAGTCATTTTTAACTGCAAGGTGAGCTATGCTGGCCTATATGATGAAAAAGGTGGCATCAAGATTGGAAGAAGGCTCCTTCATAACTTGTGATACAGATGATACAACCTTGCTTGCTAAAGGTAAGGAGACTTGAGACACTTCCTGAAGAATATCAAAGAATATTGACTAAGATTGTATTACAACTCAATTTAAAGAAAACAAAAATCTTCACAATTGCACCAATAAACAACATCATGATAAACTAAGAAAATTGTATGGTTGAGGATTTCATTTTATTTGGATCCATAAACAATGCTTATGGAAGCAGCAGTCAAGAAATCAAATGACAAAAGTAGTAGAATAAATATGGCAGACTAGGCAGACACACTTCTGAGACCCTCTACAACAAAGGTAAGGTAGATCAAACAAACACAGACAGATAATTATCCTGGAGCTTCAGGGGAAAGGTTGGAAAAGTGGATTGAAGTCTTGCTGGGAGGAGAGGCTGAGCATGAGTGGCAGAAGAGGGAGAAAGAGTGAAGAAGGGTCTCCCAGACAGATGTGATGCAGCCATTGTGAACTTTTGCCAGTAGCTTCAGAGACAGACCAAGGATTAACTGTGCAGATTCACTCTGGAGACTGACAACACTGATATTTAGGAAGTACTGAAATTTTCAGAAAAAGATTGAGGAAAGCAAATAGAACATAGAAAAAATCAGGAAAACAATACAGGAACAACCAGACAAAATAAGTGAAAATTTTGATACAGTACAAAACCTGCAAAAAGAAATTCAGAAGATGGATTCTAAGATTTCAGAAATGGAGAATACATTGAAAGGGCAAAGGAGTATGTTTGAAGCAATGGAAATGCAAATTAGTGAGCCTGAAGATAAACCTCTGAATACTAGTAAACTAGAAGAACAATCAGAGAAAAGAAGGAAAAAATCCAAAGAAAGCCTAAGAGTTGTGTGGGATACAATGAAGAGGAATAACTTATAGGTTATCAGAATTCCAGAACAAGAATAGACAATAAAATTCACATAGAAAATTGTTGAAGACCTGTTGGAAGAAAACTTCTCTAGCATCATGAAAAATGAGAAGATACACATTCATAATAACCAGATTATCTTTACAAAAAATACTTCAGGGTGTTCTTTGCATTGACAACCAACAACAGCAAACAACAACTTCAGATTAGTAAACATGACAACATCACCCAAAACTTAATTCAAATATACAGTTATTTAAAGTGAAACAATCCCACAAGACTAAAGCTAGAAAACCAGTGATATCAATTTATAATGAAGACAACTACAAAGCAAAAAGGAGTAGTGTAGATACAGAAATAGCGAAAGATGAAGAAGGCAAGTAAATTTCAAGATAAAAAAGACTGCTTTAAATTAGGGGATAAATTATGGGGTAACCACAAAGGAAACTACTATACCTTCACATCAAAATAAAGTCGTGTAAAACTAGAAAAACTTAGTACGTATTAAAATAACAACAGTGAAGAAAATGAAAAGGAAACTGAAAAACAAAATGAACTCAGCACAGAAAACTATGTGGAACAAAGAAACCCGCAGCACCATAAGAAAAACACAAAGCAAAATGTTAGCAATTAATTTATACCTATCAATAATTATACTGAATATAAATTAGATTAAATGCACCAGTCAAGAGATGGAACGTAGCAGAATGAATAAGAAAATGGGATCTTTCAATGTGCAGTTCACAAAACATGCAGCTAAAGACAAAAATAGACACACAAAAAAAATCAAAGGATGGAAAAATGATATCAAGCAAATAGCAATCAAAAATGAACAGGAGTGACGATATTAATCTCTGATAAAGTAGACTTTAAGGCAAAAACCAGCATAAGAGACAAAGGACACTATATCATGATTAAAGGCTCAACTGAGCAACAGAACCTAGCCATAATAAATAGCTATGCTTCCAAAGAAAGAATCTCAAAATACATCAATCAAATTCTAATAGAAACAAAGAAAGAAATAGACAACTCCACCACACTAGTACACAGTTTTAATATACAATGTTCGATGAATAACAAAACAACTAGAAAGAAACTCAACAAAGCCACAGAAGTAAGCAACACAATCACCAACTTGATCCCATAGACATAGAGAGAATACAGAACATTCAACAATAACACAATATACATTCTTCTCTAGTACACAGGGAACATTCTCCAGAACACACTATATGTTAGGCCACAAAGTAAATCAAAATACAATTTAAAACATCAAAATACTACAAAGCATCGTTTCAGATCACAATACTATAAAATTATAAATCAACATTAGGAAGGTCAAGGAAAAAAATCAAATATGTGGAAATTGAATAACACCTGCTTAAAAGCTACTGGGTAATTGAAGAAATGGAGCCCTGGTGTGTCACTGTGGGTTATTACACTGGACTGCAAAGCCATTTGAACTGTAAAGTCGGCAGTTCAAACTTACCAGTCATTCATAGGAAACCCTATACAGGGTTGCAATGGGTCGGAACTAACTCAACAGCACTGAACAACAAAAATATTAGAAGAAATAAAAAATGATATTTATTTTTTTAATTCCTTGAGTTAAAAGAGAATGAAAACACTAGATACCAAAATTTAGGGAACAAAGCAAAAGCAGTGGTCAGAGGGCAATTTATAGTAAAATACACACACACGCATCCAAAATGAAGAAAGAACCCAAATCAACCACTTAATCCCACATCGCCAAAAATTAGAAAAACAATAGTAAAGTAAGCCTACATTCATAAGAAGAGAAGAAATGATAAAAGTTAGAGCAGAAAAAGTGAAATAGAAAACAATAAGAAAGAATCAATAAGACAAGAAATTGGTACTTTGAAAGGATTACTAAAATGCACAAACCATTGACAAATATAGCAAAAGAAAAGAAGGAGAAGATGCAAATAATATTAATATAAAATTACATGGGTGACATTGCAACAGAACCAATGGAAATTAAAAGGATGATAACAGAATATTATGAAGAATTCATTTCAACAAAATTGAAAATCTGGAAAAAATGAACAAACTTCAAGAAATGCATGACCTACCTAACCTGGTAGCAGAAAACTTGACAAAAGGAGAAAATGATTGTCATTAAAACACTCCAAAGGAAAAAAAAAGTACAGGCCCAGATGCATTTACTGGTGAATTCCACGAAAAATTCAGAAAACTTAATATTAATTCTACTCTGATTATTCCAGAATACAGAAAAATATGGATAGCTCCCACATTCATTGTATGAAGCAAATATAACCTGATACCAAAAACAGATAAAGACTTCAATAAAGAGAAAATTATAGACCAATATCCCTCAAGAACATAGATACAAAAATTTTCAACAAAATCATAAGCCAATAAAATTTATTAACATATCTAAAAAAATACTACATCATGATCATGAAGAATTCATGCCAACTATGCAGGATGGTACAATATTAGAAAAACAATCACTGCAATCCACCACACAAATAAAACAAAGGGGGAAAAAAAGCATATAATCATGTTAATCCACACAGAAAAGATATTTGACAAAATGCAACACCCAATTCTGATTTAAAAACAAAAAAAACAAAAAAACAAAAAACAAAAAAACACTAAACAAAATAGGAACAGAAGGGAAATTTCTTAACATAATTAAAGGCATCTATATATCTCTGTCACTATAAAGAAACTGAAAACTGTTACCCTTGTCAAGAAGGACCAGACAAGGTTGTCATTTGCCACCACTCCTACTCAATATTGTGCTGGAAGACTTAGTTTGAACGATAATACAAGAAAGCAAAACTAAAGACATCCAAAGTAGTAAAGAAGAAGTAAAACTCTATTTGCAGATGATATGATCCTATACATAGAAAATTCCAAAGATTCAGCAAGAAAATTATAGAAACTCATTGAAAGATTCAGCCAAGTGGCAGGCACAATATCAACATCAGTTGAATTTCTTTTTACTAATAAAGAGGTCTGAAAAGGAAATCAGAAAAACAACACCATTTGCAAAGTCACCAAAAAGATGAAATGTTTAGGAATAAATCTAACCAGAGAAATAAAAGATGTATACACAGAAAATTATGAAACAAAACTACATTGCATAAACATCAATATCTTAGGCATTACTGAGCTGAAATGGACTAGTATTGGCCATTTTGAATCAGACAACCACACGGTTTACTATGCCAGGAATGACAAATTGAAGAGGAATGGTGTAGAACTCATGGTCAAAAAGAACATATCCACATAAGTCATGAGGTACAACAGTGTCTGTGATAGGATAATATCCATGCGCCTACAGGGAAGCCCAGTTAATACCACTATTATTCAAATTTACGCACCAACCACTAAAGCCAGTTAGGATGAAATAGAAGAATTCTAGCAAGTTCTTCAATATGAAATTGATCAAACATGCAATCAAGATGTATTGATCATTAGTGGTGATTGGAATGCAAAGGTTGGGAACAAAGTGGAAGGATTAGTAGTTGGAAAACATGGCTTTGGTAATAGAAATGATGCTGGAGATCACATGATAGAATTCTGCAAAATCAATGATTTCTTCATTTCAAATACCTTCTTCAGACAGCAAAAGAGATGATTATACACATGGACCTCACCAAATGGAATACAAAGAAATCAAATTGACTATATCTGTGGAAACAGATGATGGAAAAGCTCCATATCATCAGTCAAAACAAGGCCAGGGGCAGATTGTGGAACACACCATCAATTTCTCATATGCAAATTCAAACTGAAGCTGCAGAAAATGAAAACAAGGCCACAAGAGACAAAATATGACCTTGGATATATCCCACATGAGTTTAGAGATCATCTGAAGAACAGATTTGATCCATTAAACACTAAAGACCAAAAACCAGAAGAGTTGTGGGATGACAACAAGAACATCATACAGGAAGAAATAAAAAAGTTATTAAGAAGACAAGAAAGAAGGAAATGGTCAAAATGGATATCAGAAAAGACACTGAAACTTGCTCTCCAGCATAGAGATGCTAAAGCAAATGGAAGAAATGAGGAGGTACAAAAGCTGAACAGAAAATTTAAAAGGTCAGCTCAAGAAGACAAAGTCAAATATTACAACAAAATGTGCAAAGATCTGGAATCAGAAAAACAAAAGGGAAGAACACGCTCAGCATTTCTCAAGATGGGAGAACTGAAGAAAAAATGCAAGCCTCGACTTTCGTTATTGAAGGATTCTTTGGGCAAATTATTGAATGATGCAGAAAGCACCAAAAGAAGATGGAAGAAATATACAGTCACTTTACCGAAAGGAAATGGTTGATGTTCAACCACTTCAAACGTTAGCATATGATCAAGAGCCAATGATACTGAAGGAAGATGTCCAAGGTGCATTGAAGGAACTGGCAAAGAACAGGCACCAGGAATTGATGAAATAAACATTGAAATCTTTCAAGAAAGTGAGGCAGCACAGGAGACACTCATTCATCTCTGCCAAGAAACTTGGAAGACAACTATCTGTCCAACTGATTGGAAGAGATCCATATTTGTGCCCATTCCAAAGAGAGGTGACCCACTGGAATGAGGAAATCATTGGACAATAACTTTGATATACCATGCAAGCAAAATTTTACTAAAGGTAATACAGAAATGGCTACAATCATACATTGACAGAGAACTTCCAGAGGCTCAAGGTAGATTCAAAATAGGACATGGAATGAGAGATATCATTGCTGATGTGCGATGGATCTTGGCTGAAAGTAGAGAGTATCAGAAAGATGTTTACCTAAGCTTTATTGACTACACAAAGGTTTTCGATTGTGTGGATCATGACAAGCTATAGACAACATTGTGAAGTATGAGTATTCCAGAACACTTAATTGTGCTCATGAGGAATCTGTACATGGACCAAGAAGCAGTTGTTCAAACAGAACATGGGAACACAGAATGGTTTAAAATTAAGAAAGGTGTGTGACAGGGTTGTATTCTTTCACCAGACTCATTCAACTTGTATGCTGAGCAAATAATCTGAGAAGCTGGGTTCTATGAAGAAAAACATGGCATCAGGATTGGAGGAAGACTCATTAACAACCTGCGATATGCAGATGATACAACCTTGCTTGCTGAAAGTGAAGAGGATTTAAAATACTTACTGATGAAGATTCTTATCAATGGAGAAAAGATTGAAGTTGTCAAGGACTTCATTCTTCTTGGATCAACTATCAACTCTCATGAAAGCAGCAGTCAAGAAATCAGACAACGTATTGCATTAGGCAAATCTGCTGCACAAGATCTTTTTAAAGTGTTGAAGAGCAAAGATGTCAGCTTGAAGACTAAGGTGTGCCTGACCCAAGCCATGGCATTTTCAATAATTAATATGCATGCAAAAGCTGGACAGTGAATGAGGAAAACTATAAAGAATTGATGCTTTTGAGTTATGGTGTTGGAGGAGAATATTGAAAGTACCATGGGCTGCCAAAAGATCCAACAGATTTGTGTGGGAAGAAGTGCAGCCAGAATGCTCCTTGGAGGCCAAGATGGCCAAACTTCGTCTCTCATACTTTGGACATATTGTCAGGAGGGAGCAGTCATTGAAGAAGGATATCATGTTTGGTAAGGTGGAGGGTCAGAGAAAAAGAGGAAGATCCCCAACAAGATGGATTGGCAGAGTGGCAGCATCAATGGGCTCAAGTGTCGCAACAATTGTGAGGTTAGCCCAGGACTGAGTAATATTTTGTTCTGTTGTGCGTAGGGTCACTATGAGTCGGTACTGACTCAATGGCACCTAACAACAACTACAACAACAGCAACTACAAGAAATAAAAAGATGGGAAGGAGGGTGAAACAGAAAGAGGAACCAGAGGGAGGAAATGGGATAACTGTTATTACATGGGGAGGGGGGTTGCAATGATTGAGATGAAGCAAAATATATGATTTATTAAATGTAAAATTGACAATCTTCTCTGTAAACCTTAACTCTATTCGGAATAAATAGTTTCAACAACAAAAAAGAAATCAAGAGACCTATAAAAATGGGAGAATATGTCTTGCTCAAGGATAGGAAGACTTGACATTGTGAAAATGTAAACATTACCTAAAGCAATCTATACATACAATGCAATTCTAGTCCAAGTTTCAACATTGTTCTTTAAAGAGATGGGAAAACTAATCACCAAATGTACATGGAAAGGAAAAGTACCCTGGATAAAAAATGCATTATTAAAGAAAAATGTAGTAGGAGATCTCTCACTTACGAGATCTCAAAACCTACTACATAGCCACAATGGTCACAATAGCCTGGTAAAAATGGTTGAAATGGCAAATGTTTTATTGCATATATATTGCTACAATAAAAAAAAGTAGTAAACTAGAAAACAATAATAAATAAAACTACATATTGTGTTGGGCATTTCTGCTGTAAAAAAACACTTTAAAGTGTTTAAAAACAAATTGTCACTTTGAGGACTAAGGTGCACCTGATGCAAGCCATGGTATTTTCAGCCACCTCATATCCATGTGAAAGTTGGACAGTGAATGAGGAAGACTGGAGAACAATGGATCCATTTGAATTTTGTTGAATATACCATGGACTGCTAGAAGAACAAACAAATTTGTCTTGGAAGAAGTACAGCCAGCAAGGATGAAGAAACTTTATCTCATGCACTTTGGACATGTTATCAGGAGAGACCAGTCCCTGGAAAAGGACATCATGCTTGCTAAAGTAAAGGTCAGCAAACCAGAGGACATGTCTACAAGACGAACTGACACAATGGGTGCAATTATAGTGTCTAACATGGTAATGATTGTGATAATGGCTCAGGAGGGTTTCTTTCTGTCATCTCTAGTGTCACTGTGAGTTAAAACCAACTCAATGGTGCTTTGCAACAACAACACCACAGCTAGCTAGTTGACACAGATAAGTCAATGACCTTTCCAACCTTCACCGCAACTTAACCACAGCACCAGAAATGTCTGGGGGAAGTCAAATATAGGACTTCATAGCAGTTAACTCAAGAGGCATCAAAAGAGTTGAAACAAAAGTTTGTCTGCATTTGTGGGAATGAGTCAGATTTTCATCATTTTCTAAATGCATGTGTTCAAATAAATCGAGTAGTAGTTATTTGATTTATAAAAATGCATTCTCCTGTTTTTTTCCAAAGGATTTCCCTGAAAGTTGCTTTAAATAATTTGTTCCCCTCAATGCATCTGAAATTAGTTTTCATTTGCAGTTTGCTGCTATTATCACAATGCACACAGTCAACCATAAGGTATGATTAAATTCTACATTTTTTATGTAATCATTATGACAAATGATGTGTCTATTCAAGAGATTTGACCAAGTTCCCAAAATATCCATTTATGAGATAATAAAGTTAAGCTCAGAAAAATTGGACTGTATAGAAGAAATAAAGCAGGTAGATCAACCTTAAGCAACATTTTTGCAAAAACAGGTTTAAAGGTTGGTGTCATTTGGAAAAGGAGGGGAGTGCTTATAAAATCTGATTTGGCAGATTAAAGAAGCCAAGAAAAAACAAGAACTTTCAGACCATAATATTCTAGAGCTAGAAGGAGCCATAAAGATGCATTATCTAGTCCAATTATTTCAAAGTATGGAGAGAGAAATAAGTCCAGAACAGGAAAGAACTTGCCCAAAGTCAGCGAGGCCTGCTGCTTCCCAAACTGACTTTCTTTGTATCACAGCTTTTGAAGGAACGATGAATGAAGTACTAGGGTAAGACCAGAGAGGAGCATGGAATGTTCAGGAAATGGCATGAGTTCCTCCCAACCAATAGGCAACCTCTCAGAGTGTTTCAGTCAACTCTAGCCAGTTCAAATAAAAGACAGTAACTGGACCATTTACAATCTCCAACAAAAAGCATAGCAAGGACCAGGTAAGCAAGTTGGCTTCCTTGGAGGTGAATTTATGTCCAAGAGTCAAGGACAGATTGCTCCTAGGTGCAAATACATCAAAGCCTTGACCAGCATCCAGAAGTGTGCTCCTTAAGAACCATGTCTCCAATCAGAGTGTGAAGAGCAAAGTCTGGAGACATTTCTGTTTGTCACGATTTCAGCAGGGACAGGGAGAATTGCTACTCGTGTTGACTGGGTAGAGGCCAGGAATGCTATTAAACATTCTAGGATTCACAAGACAGTCCGTCCCATCATCCCCACATACAAGAATCATCCAGTCTCAAATGTCAACAGGCCCAAGGTTGAAATCAATCTTCAATTACCTGCCTATCAACGCTCTGCCTAGATTCACCAAATTCTCCCTTCTAAACATAAGAAACCAAATCACAATTTTATAAAGACTCATCTGTCTTTACATCTTGAGATTTTAACCCCTCCCCATCCCTTGAAAAAAATCCAGATGAAGAGAAGGTAAGCAGGAGAGCAGGAAGCAGCAAATTCAATAAAAACACTTAATGTTGAAAATACATGCACAGGAGAGACAATTTTCTTTGTACTTATGTAGTTTTGTTGCTCATTGTTGTTCCACCATTCTTGGTAAATTTGTTTTCATTTTAAGTGTTACAAGCAGTTATTTCGTATTCTAGGCAGGGTTCCCAAGCTGTGACAATTTAAATGAAGAAAACTTTCTGTAGGAAAAAAATATATATGATAAAAGTATAAATGGTTTGTTAAAACACTGAAGAAAAGCTTACCTCAGAAGGCACAATACTTTTCATGTATTTTTAATATTATCTGAGAATGAAAATGTACTTCACTGCAAACGGGTAAGATTTGGTAGGTATAAGATGTAAGAGGGTAAGGATATGTCTCACCCATGTTTTGAACTGAACATGTCCTGGAAGTGCTTTGAAATAAATAGTATATAAGAAACTACAAGTAATTTCTTAAAATGGTATAAACCTTTTACACATTCAACTCAAAGGAACAGAGGCATTCACAATGACAGCATGGAGGACTAGAAGGGACTATGGATAAAGAACCTAAAAACTTGGGTTCTACTCTAGGATCCTGGGGCCTTGGGCAAGTATGCTGTATGGGGGCAGTGGTGGCTCAGTGTAGAATACATGCCTTCAGTGCAGGAGACACAGATTCAATCCCCAGCCATGCATCTCAAACACAAGCACCACCTAGTTGTCAATGGAACCAGATTTATTGCTGGGATGCAGATTTCAGCAGAGCTTCCAAACTAAGACAGACAATAAACAAAGACCACACAAACTACTAAAACTCAGTGAACAAAAACCCTATGGAGACCCACACCTATGGATGCAGTAACTCAAAAGAGGGAACTTACAGCAAGAATCATTCCCACCCCCTCCACACACAGAGTAGACAGGGATGGGCAACTTGGACATTGTCTACCCAAAATGGGGGCAGGAGGGCTACAAAGGCAAGAAGTGACTGGCTTACAAGCTTTCAAGAGGGAATCTAGAGCCAGGGGGCATGGAGGAAGGCAGAATCTCCAGTGAGTAGTATCTAATCTATCTAGGTGGAGCTGATGAAATGAAATGCAGATGGGTCTCCTGTGACACAATAGTGAATAGTTATCAGGACTGATTGTGAGGGTTGGAAATGTAAAGGTAAACATTTTATAGCAAAGAAGAGAGTGATTAACTTTCCAGTCTAGGAGCAGAGGTCCCTAGGAGAAGAGCCGAGAGTGGGATCCTACCCAGAGACGCAGTGATGCCTGAGATGGAGGCAGAGACGATGACGTGGAGCGATGGAGCAGCTGGGGACTTTAGACCCAGAGAGGGAGAGGGGCTGTCTGCTGATTACCGGGGCGCTGGCTAGTAGTAAATGCAAATTGGTTGGTTGATGATGCATGGAGGGGATTGGAACCATGGCAATGAGACGATATACGATAGAATGAATGTAAAACTACTGTTCTCCCATATAAACTATCATATAATTCACAATAAAACATTAAAAAAAAAACAAAAACTATGGAACATAGCAGTCCAATCTGCAAGCTAACATGAGGATGACACAAGATTAAACAGCATTTTCTTCTGTTGTCCATGAGATCACCAGGAGTCTGGGACTTGACTTAATGGCATCTAACAATTAAATGGTAATGATAATAATACTTGCTTTACATACTTCATAAGGTTATTTTGAGACTCAAAGGATATGAAACAGCATGCTAGTAGAGAACCTCCACACCATATTTCTTCCTGTTTCCCACATAGTCCTAGGACCATCAAAATCACATCTAGGTGAAGAGCAGCTGTTACCAGACAGCAGAATCAGAGTTGAACCTGGAGCTAGGAAAATAGAAACCTGCTTAAGAGTTGTGCTTATTGTTATGGCTGTTGTTAGGTGCCGTCAGTCAGTTACGATTAATAGTGGCCCTATCCACAGCAGAATGAAACACTGCCCAGTCCTGTGCCAGCCTCACAACTACTATGGTTGAATCTACTGTTGCAGCCACTAAGTCAGCCCTTCTCATTGAGAAACTTCCTCTTTTTCACTGACTCTCTGCTTTATCCAGCATGATGTCCTTCTCCAGGAACTGGTCCCTCTGGATAGCTCATTCTGAGACTACATGAGATGAAGTCTCAGAATCCTGACTTCTAAGGAGCATTCTCATGTACTTTTTCCAAAATAGATTTGTTCATTCTTCTGGCAGTCCGTGTTATATTCGATATTTTTGCTAACACCATACATAATTCAGAGGCACCAAGTCTTATTTGGGTAGCGTGGTAGCTCTATATGATAAGCACTGGACCACAAACCATAAGGTCCACAGTTCAAGCCCACCAGCCTCTCTGTGGGAAAAAGATGAGGTTTTCTGTTCCCTCAAAGATTTAAAGACTCTGAAACCCTATACAGGGTCTCTATTAGTCAGAACTGACTCAATAGCACTTAACTGTTGTTAAACAAATCTTACTTGGTTTTCTGTATTCATTGTTCAGCTTTCACATGCATATAAGGTGATTGAAAATGCCTTGGCTTGCGTCAGACACGTCATAGTCTTTAAACTGACATCTTTGCTTTTTAACACTTACAACAAATCTTTTATAGCAGATATGCCTAATGCCATGCATCCTTTGATTTCTTGACAGTTGCGTCCTTAAGGGTAGATTGTGGGTTCAAGTAAAATAAAATCCCTGAAATTTTTAATCTTTCCTTCATTTATCATAATATTGCTTATTGGTCCAGTTACGAGAATTTTTATTTTATTTATATGGACGTGTAATCCATACTGAAGGAAATAGCCCTTGATCTTCATCAATAAATGCTTCAAGTCGTCCCTTTCAGCAAGCAAGTTTGTATAATCTGCTTATTGCAGGTTGTTAATGTGTTTTCATCCAATCTGATGGTATGTTCTTCTTCATATAGTCCATTTTCTTGGATATTTGGTCATCATACAGTTTAAATAAATAGGATGAAAGGATGCAAACCTGATGCACATCTTCCCTGATTTTAATCCACACAGTAGCCTGTTGTTTTGTTTAAACAGCTACCTCATGGTCTATGTACAAGTTCCAGATAAGCACAAGTAAGTGTTCTGGAATTCTTGTCCTTCACAATGTTGTCCATAATTTGTTATTATCCACATAGCCTAATGCTTTTGCATTGTCAATAAAACACAAGTAAATATCTTTTTAGTATTCTCTGCTTTCAGCCAAGATTCATCTGACATCAACAATGATATCCATAGTTCCACATCTTCTGAATCCAGCATAAATTTCTGCCAGTTCCTCATCAATGTACTACTACAACCATTTTTGTATTACCGCCAGCAAATTTTACATAGGTGTGATGCTAGTGATATTATTAGATAATTTACACATTCTATTGAATCACCATTCTTTAGAAAGATCACAAATATTGATCTCTTCCAGTTAGATGGCCAGGTAACTCTGTCTTCCAAATTTCTTGGCATAGACAAGTGAGCACCTCCAGGGCTGC
Source organism: Chrysochloris asiatica (assembly GCF_000296735.1). NCBI lineage: Eukaryota > Metazoa > Chordata > Mammalia > Afrosoricida > Chrysochloridae > Chrysochloris > Chrysochloris asiatica. Next base: position 10,300,799 of record NW_006408531.1, read on the forward strand.
ATTTATTTGTTGAGACATTTCAGTTAGTATTCTGTCAATTCTGAGATTCTTAGTTTTTGCCTGTGCCTTTAGCGCAGATTGAACTTCTTTCTTCAGTATGCCATAGGTTTTTGATCATATACTACCGACTGAAAAGGTTGCGCATGGACCAATTCTTTTTGATACCATGACTATGTATTCCTTCTATCTTCTTTTGATGCTCCCATAGAATCCTTCAGTATTGTAACTCAAGAGTTGAATTATTATTTTTTTTTCTTCAGTTCTTCAGCTTAAGAAATACCAAGCATGTTCTTTCCTTTTGGTTTTCTAACTCCAGGTCTTTGCACATTTAATTATAATACTTTGTCTTCCTGAGCTTCTTATTAACATTTTCAAGTTTCCGTTTTTGAATTCTAATTTTTGTGTATAATCTAATGTCAAGGATTATGAGAATATGATGAATGTGGCCGAGGTAAATAGCTTTACAGTGAAAAAATGCCTGACAAATATCATACCTCTGAAACCAAATATTTGAATGTGAATTGCTGAAAAGAACATTTATTTGATGGCTTGACATCTCTGGCAAGCTGATGAATGAGTGAAATAGTTAGTGAGTTGTTTCCTAAGATAAAGGGACAACCAGTTGGAAATTTATTTATTTATTTATTTATTTTTAAAGTTAAAGATCTTATCAGCATTAAAATGGGGCTGGTAATACATCTTTGGTTTACAGAGATGTAGTCATAAGCTGGGCAGGATGCAGACAGAAAACGAATTATTAAGGGAAAGGAAAAAAAGAGCAATAGTAGATAATTTACTGACATATCTTCAAAGAGAGAAGAGGCTTCGAAACATTTGGAAGTTGTTGTTTTGTTTAGGTGGCTTTGCTATTTTTAGTGCAGACTTTTATAGCGGGAACAAAATGGTGGATAAAGGAGAACTAGTGGATGTAATTTATTTAGACTATCAAAGGGCTTTTGATAAAGTCCTACACAAGACACTATTATGGAACTTGGCAATCACTGGGCAAGAGGTAAAGAACTGTCAATCATGGGTTAAAATGGGTGAAGAGATAGAGGGAAATGGAAGACTAAATGACCAGCTCCCAGCTGGAAAGGAGTTAATAGTGGGGTGTCAGCGATTAGTACAAAAACCATGTCCTCCAGAATATTTATTAACACCACTGAAAACTAGCTAAATAATGAGGGGTTGAAATTTGCTGACTACACAAAACTATTTTGGTTCTCTAAGTCTACACAGATGGATGTGAGAAACACAGAATCCAAACTCAGTAATTGGGCAAAACAGTGGCAGATGAAACTCAGAGCAGACACGTGCAAAGTAATGTACATTGGAAGTAGCAATTTAAATTACTCATCTACTTGGGTGAGTTCTGAATTCATTTTAACCTTAGGCTCATGAAAGATGTCTTAATGAAGATGTATGCTTGATGCATGCTTACTAGAGTTTAAAAAAAAAAAGCAAATATACTGTTGAATTGCAATAAGAATGAGAGATGATATATTCCAATGTCATTACAGAAATCAGTGGTACACTTTGTCGTACATTCAGTTAAAATCACCTTATTTCCAAAGGAAGATGGCAAAAAATACATATATAAGTATATGAAAATAATTAGAAACAGTGGAATGGAAAAGGTGAAATTTCCTATGAGAAATTTTCTAAGTGAATATTCAAGTTGGCCCTCACTCATGGCAACCCCATAAACAACTGACAGGAACACTTCCTAGTTCTGCACTACCCCCATAATCAGTTGTGGATTGGACCTCTGTGATCTGTAGGGTTCTCACTGACAGCTTTTGGATGTAGATCAACAGACCTTTCTTCCTAATAGCACCACTATATGAACTATAGGAACACATAATAAGTTATATGTTCCTATAGGAACATATAATAAATCTTACTGACAGATGAGTTATGAATGTGTATGAGATACATTAGCAGGAATTGAACCCATGTCTCCCACATGGAAGGCAAGAATTTTACCGCTGAACCACTGGTTCCCCAAAGTTAAGGTTTAAGTTTAAGTCAGAAATTAGTTGATAATTTGAATGGAAAAGAGAGCCACTGTGGGATAAAGCACTGGACCACAAGGTCGGTTTGAACCACAATGTTGGTGGTTCAAACTCACCAGTAACTCCTTGGAAACTCGATACAGGGTCACTATGAGTAGGAACCTACTCGACTGCATATAACAACAACATAGGACCTGGTGTGGCACTGTAGGGTAAGCACTGGACTGCAATTTGGTTTGAACCACAAGATCAGTGGTTCAAATTCATCAGCTGCTCCTTGAAAACCCTATAATGGGTCACTATGTGTAGGAATCAATTTGACAGCACATACCAACAGCATGTTTTTCATAAAAGTAAACTGCAGCTTCAATTGTGTCTATAAATAGCATCAGAGATAAACTGAATTTTCTTCTGAAATGAGATGATATGGGTCTCAGTTCTGCCTCATGCAATCCTATCTTCTCATCTATAGTAGTAATTTTTCATTTGTTTTAATATGGGAAATTAGAAAGTGCACACATTGTAATGCTCTATAAACATTACTTTCAAAACTATTTACAGAGTGTTTCTCTCCTCCTTCCAGAAACAGAAAGGTGCACAATATTTCATATTGATATAATTAATCATCATCAGTAAAATAAAGGCACTTGCCAAGAAGATCCAACTGTAAAGTCATAGTAATCGCCCCTCTCTGTGAATTCCTGGAAACACAAATCATTACCCACTATCCTTTCTCCCTCTTCTCCAGGAGGCAATTTATCCACAGAACTGACCGGCAGGTGGGTAAGATTTCTCCCACCCCTCTGCCTTCTCCTTCTCCCCAAATGTCTAACTGAGATTGGCAACTGGGGTTACCGAAGTCACGAGGTAATCAATCCCCAGCCTGCCAGAGATCAAGCATCTGCTGACGGAGGTCAGAAAGAAATACTCTCCCACAATGCCAAAGTACTTTATAATTGACCCAGTGCTTGTTGAGAAAATGACATCCTCACACTCAAGCTAAGGATTGCACAATTGGGCAGGTGCGTGGTGCAGGGAGGGGGTAGTTACTAACTCTCTTCCTGCTGTATTTAGGTCTCACCAGAAGGTTGGAGCTGAGCTATCAGAGTCTTAGGTGTTTCTCAACCTGTATTTATTATAGTCAGACAATTGATGTGGTATGGAACTTCAGAAGTACTTTTCCTTGTTTGTTTTTCTTCTTAAAATTGAATCCCTGAGTACTGTGATAAACAAAAATAAACTAGAATGACTAGCAATAAAACATAAGCAAGAGCAAACCTAATACGAATGTAAAAATAGCATTAATAGAAGCTAAAAATTGAATTTACCACCCGAGAGTCACAGCATAACATTTTTATTTCTTAAATCTTGCAGGCGGTGCATAAGTATTCTGTGAAGGATCAGCTTACCCTTGAGAAATGATATCTTTTTCAGGCAGGTATTTGAATGCTTAATAAAACATTTTGAGTGACATAGATATTTTCCTCTTCAAATATGTAGATTCTTTCTAAAGGAGGGCAGAAAGGTAACATTTTCACAGCAATTCTGCAAAGAAGTCTGAAAGGCAGAACATTTTGCTAAGGTGTTGGTTTAATGCAAGAGCATTATATGAGGTGGAAAGTTACTGGCCTGGGTCCTTGTTTACATAAAGTACCTTCAGCTGTACACACTCTTTGCCCCAAAATACCTTGCAAGCTTTTTTTTTCCCAGAAGGAAGTAAGAAACACACACAGCAGTTGAATAGTTGGATTATTTTGAGACTGCATCTACTTGTCATTTATCTTCCATTCCACCAATGATTACTTATAGACACTAATACTGCCATCTCACTTCCCTACTCCATTCCTGTCTCCCCTTCCCCCAGTCTATGCAATAGACCCTGAATTAAAGTGCTTTTTCTATCATCCCAAACTATTAACCTTGTACATACACACAAATGTAGAGAGGGAAAACATCTTATACTGTCCCTTCAGAATTCCTCATTTAAAAGAGCAATTAATATTCTTAAATGTGGCTCTGTAGGAGAAACACTAGGCTGCTAGCTGCAAAGTCAGCAGTTCAAACCCAGGAGCCACTCATTGTAAACATTATAAAGAGTTGCTATGAGTCAGAACCGACTCAGTGGCATTTAACAATAACAACATCATGGTAAACAACTTTGTCAGATGGGCATTACTCATGTTAACACAACAACTGTCCCCAAAATATCCAACAAATGAAAAAGAGTTTCCAAAGAGCTAAAAATTCATGCACTGCCCTTTTAGGAGAATCCTTCAAGGTGCTGCTCAAGACAAGTTTACTTTTAGTTTACACAGAATTTTAACAGCAAATTTTTCAGCTCACAGGTGATAAGAAGTAACAAATAATAAATGGGTAATAACTATTAGAGACAGACGCACTGGCAACAAGCAAGACAGTTAATAACATGATATAACGGGGGAAGAGGAATATTTTCTTTAAAAAAACAAGCCTCACATAACAGAGTATTCTCAAGTCTTCTGGGTTGGAGACAAAAGTCCGTTTGGGCCCTGACGGCATATCTGTGCTTCAAAATGGAAAGTGATTGATGTTTCCTGTGATGACATGGAATCCATTTGACTAATTTTATATTGTCTATTTTTTAAAGGCTGGAAAGGTTTATAAACTAGTTTGGAACCATAAAGTCAGCAGTTCAAACCCACCAGCTACTCTTTAGAAACCCTATACAGGGTCTCTATGAGTCAGAAGTGACTCAAGAGCACTTAACAACAACGATACCAACATAGAAGATGAAAGCTATTTGTTGTCAATGACCTGGTATTAACTATGATTCAAAACACTCCCAAGAAAGGAAAGGCCCGATGTGTACTTAAACTGGTTTGGTAACTGGTTTTCAGCTATTAAAGGATAGCAACCAACCCTAAAATAGCCTGCAAATATAACAGCTGCCTCAAAAGTCAGTAGAAGCAGGTTTATTGTTATTGTTGTTATTGTTAGGTATCATGGAATCAATTACAACTCATAGCAACCTTATGTACAACAGAACCAAATACTGCAGGGTCCTAAGTCATCCTCACAGTCCTTGTTACACTTGAGACCATTGGGGCTGCCACTGTGCCAATCCATCTCGTTAGGGTCTTCCTGGTTTTTTTTTATTGACCCTCCACTTTACTAGCATGATGTTCTTCTACAGGGACTGGTCCCTCCTAATAATATGTCCAAAGTATGAGAGATGAAGTCTGGCCACCTGGTTTCTAAGGAGCACTCTGGCTGTACTTCTTCCAACATAGATTTGTGTTCTTTTGTCAGTCCACAGTACTTTTTTCAATATTCTCCTCCAACACCACAACTCAAATGCATCAATTCTTCCATGGTCTTCCTTATTCCAACTTTTGCATGCATATGAGGCTACTGGAAATACGGTGGCTTGGGTCTGGCATACCTTAGGCCTCAAACTGACATCTGTGCTCTTCAACACTTTAAAGAGATCTTGTGCAGCAGATTTGCCTAGTGCAATACATCCTTTGATTTCTTGACTGCTGCTTCCATGAAGGTTGATACTGGATTCAAACAAAATGAAGTCTTTGACAACTCCAATCCTTTCTCGGTTTATCAGTCTGTTATTTATTGATCCAGTAGTGAGGATTTTTGTGGGTTTTTTTACATTAAGGTGAAACCCATACTGAAAGCTGTAGTCTTTGATCTTCATCAGGAAGTATCTGAAGTCCTCTTCACTTTTAGCAAGCAAAGTTGTACCATCAGCATAATTCAGGTTGTTAATGAGTCGTCCTCCGATTCTGATGACACGTTCTTCGTCATATAAATTGTGGTTATAAATTAGGAGCCCTGGTGGTACTGTGGGTTAGGAGTTGGACTGCTAACCACAAGGTCCGCAGTGCAAACTCACCAGCTACTCCACAGGAGAAAGATGAGGCTGTCTGGTCCCATAAAGATTTGCAGACTCAGACACCCTACAGTGCTCTGTCCTATAGGGTCACTCTGAGTCAGTATTGACTTACAGCAGCGGATTTTGGGGGGCTTGTTATAAATTTCACACTGCTAGTCTTTTAGAGTCCCTTGGTGATGCAGAAGTGGTTAACATACTCAGTTAACTGAAAGATTAGAGGTTTGAATCCACCCAGAGACACCTTGGAAGACAGGCCTTGCTGCTGTCTACTTCTGCATGTGAAAGTTGCACAGTGAAGAAGGCAGACCAGAAAAGAATTGATGCATTTGAATTAGGTGTTGGAGAAGAATGGTGACAATACAATGAATTGCCAGAAGAACTAACAGGTCTATGTTGGAAGAGGTGCAACCAGACTCTTCCTTGGAGGCAAAGAGGGAGAGACTTCATCTCTCATCTTCAGACATATTATCAGAAAGTCCCTGAAAAAGGACATCAGGCTAGGTAAAGAGGAGGATCGGTGAAACAGAACAAGACCCCCAATGAGATGGGTTGACACGGTGGCAGCAGCAATGGATTCAAGCACAACAACAATCATGAGGATGGACTAGGACTGGGAAGTCTTTCATTCTGTTGTGCATATGAGTTGGCACTGACTTTGTGATACCTAACAACAACAACAATCTACTTCTGAAAATCAGCCATTGAAAGCCCTATGAGTACAATTCTACTCTGCACATTTGGGGTCACCATGAGTTGGTGTCAACTCTATAGCAACTCATTGGCTGTTAGTCTGTTGCATAAATCACTTCATTTACTGGTCTCAATAACTTTAATAAGAAATAAGTGTATTCATTCCCCTTGTTCACATACTTTAACTGAGGCTCAGAAAGCTATCACAAATTTGCCTAGGGAGATACAGCTAGAAATGGCACACTGGTGTCATCAAAGACTGTGTTCTTTCCTGCCAAATCAATTGTTCATTTTTTAAAATGTATCCATCAAAAGCAATTCTTAAATTGGGCTAAAAGGCACTTCTTAAGGAGAGTCATCCATTATTCTGAAATTTTACTCATTGGAATGCCACAGGCCTTGACAGTCATAGGCAAATGAGGTGTTAATACCTAGTTATTTGCAATGAGAAACAGCTCACTGCGGCTTCACCAGAGAAGAACAGGCATCCACCCTGTCTGGAGCTGAGGCCTGTCCAGTGATAAGGCCTACAGTCAGGCAGGAATTTGCAAACAAAGCTTCCCTATAACCCCACCACCACCACCTCCCCCAAAGCAGTGTAGACAGAGACTCTGAGTAATCTAAAGATAGGCTCTTCCAGTTTTGCATCCAGCTGTGGCTCTGCAAAGACCAGCCCCTGCCAGGGCCGGGCACAAGACTCCAATTCATGTGCCCGCAGGTCACGCATTCACACACTCAAAGCCTTCCGGCAAAATGGAGGAAATTCTCTCTCAGCATACTGTTGATGTGTGCTGCCGAGTCTAAGCATATATTATTTGGACAATAGCCCCCTACTTGCAAGGCAGCACCTAACCATTTTTTTTTTTTTTTGAAGTAGAGTAAGCATTTTGGGACTGAACATTACCAAGACTCTATTCAAAATAAAATACTAAATTCTCCACCCATAAGGTAATGATCAGAGTACTTAAAAATCTGTAATTAGACAAATTGTATGGAAGGAATCACTTATGCAATCAGTGACAAGTTTCAACTTCTGTTTCCAGCCAGTATCAAAGAGGTAGGTTGATCTGCTACAGGATAACAAATTCCCTTTGCCCTCCCTGGCACCCAGTGTGGAATATATTACTCCATCGTGGAAGCTGCTATTGTGTGTTTGTTAGGTAGGGAGGATTTGTAATCCAGTAACCAAACTTTGGTAATTATCCCTATACCAGCCTAGGCTCATACCAATGTCCTAAAGACTTCAATACCATACAAAAAAAAAAAAAAAGACAGGGAGGGAAGGAGGAAGAAAAGTGAAAACTAAGAATTAGGATATCAGCTAAGGTTTGAAAAACCTACTAGTAAATCTACTCAAAACCCTGATGGCTTCATGGTTAAGCAGTTGGCTACTAACCAAAAGGTCAGTGGTTCAAACCCACCAGCCAGCTGCTCCACAGAAGAAGGATGTGGCTTGGTAAACATTTACAGTCTTGGAAACTCTATGGGGCAGTTCTACACTGTCCTATAGGTGGACTCCAAGTCACAATCAGCTCGATTCGATGGCAATGGCTTTGTTTTTTGGTTTTGTTTTTACTAATAACATATTGTTAGAACACAGCGATATCCTCCAAATGTCGTCAAGAAACCAAGACCCTCGATGCACAATACTCTTCATTGCATTTTGTTCTGCTCTGTATTAAAATCTGAATCAACTGGATATCATATACGTGCACGCTCTTTCACCCAATAAGTAAAGAATTCAATAAATAGTCGCTTCATTCAGATATCTCTGGTAAATAGCAGATTGTTTGACACTAAATATGCCCTGGAGTCCTGGTGTGGTGCTGTGGGTTAATGCACCAGACTGCAAAGCCGTTAGAACTGCAAGGTCAGCGGTTCCAGCTCACGAGCTGCTCCTCGGAAACCCTATACAGGGTCGCTATGGGTCGGAATCGGCTCGGCGGCACTTAACAACAGCAACAATAGAGGAAATGCAAGGGAATAATTGAAAAGGTGACAAGAAGATGGCAGGCAGCAATAGGCAAAACTCAGCATCCCCCCACCACATGCTTTAGGTCTCATCTTCACCTTCAACCGATGGCCCATTCATTCCTAGAACTGCTTTCTTGATCCTCACAATATTAGAACCGAGTCTGCATCATGCCATGTTCTTTGTTGGCTCTCAAATTCCCTCATGCTTCTTTTATGTTGAGTCTGCATATTGTGGTCAAGCTCTTGTGATCTATAGGGTTTTAATCTTTTGGAACTAGATCACTGCACCTTTCTTCTTAGCCTGTCTTAGTCTGGAAGCTCTCTGAAGTTCAACACAGCAACACAAAAATTTTACCTAGAATCAATGATGATCAGAACTCGACCAGAGGAAAAAAACATTTTTTTTAATTGATAAAAGAAATGAGGGTAAATGGCTACAATTTGAAGAACTTGACCTATACTCATGAAGGTAGTAGCTCTAAATATCTACAGAGAGGGAAGGAGCCTTCACATAAAGTATCAATGCTATCTCCTGTGTACTCAGGGTAGATAGGGACAGGCAGCTTAGAAACTGGCTACCTAAAATGAGGAGGCAATAAAGGCACGAAGTGACTGGCTTACAAGGTTTCAAGAGGGAGTTTAGTTTAACAGTGTGTGAGGTAAGATAGAGTCCCCACTGAATAGTTTTCATCTTGTCTAGATGGGTCTGGTGAAAAGAGATGGGAATAAGATTTGTATGATTCAATAGTGAATAATTATTATCATGACTAATTGTGACTGTCACAATTGTAAAGGTAGAAGTTTCATAACAAAAAACAGGAGAGTGGTTAATCTTACAGTCCAGAAACAGAGGACTCTAGGACCATCAAGGGAGAAGAGCACAAGTGGAATGCGGGACCTTATCCAAAGAAGCAGAGACACCAGCGACGGAGGCAGAAACAGGGACATGGAGAATGGGAGCAGCTGAAGACTCTAGATTCATGAGGAGAGTCTGAGAGCTGGTGGCCAAGAGGCAGACTTGCAGAATGTGTCCTTTGGTGGTGTAAATTATTATATATGCCTGAGTGTTTAAAAAAAAAAAAAAAAGAGCTAAAATGAATAGAGAGGAATACTGTTAACTGATGGTACATGGAGGGGATTATAATCATTGTAATGAAATGATTATAATCCCCTCAAGGTGTATATGATTTGTTGAATGTAAAACTGATGATCTGCCCTGTAAACATTCACTCAATTCACAATAAAAACATTACATAATAATAATAATAATAATAATAAGTCTCCAATGGCAAACAGTGGTAGCTGTGTTTGCAATGCATTGGCCAGGAATCAAACCTGTGTCTCCTGCATGAAAGGCAAGAATTCTACCACTGAACTACCATTGCCGTATGCATGTTTGACTTTAGAGGTTAGCCATCTAGAATCTCTCATGTCTCTATTATCAGGAACTCCTATGAGCTAATGGGAAAGGGTAAAGAAGAGGGCCTCCCACCCCCAGCCTCCTACTATCTACATTCTAAGTGTGACCTGGAGCTTCCTGGAGACAATGGCTACTTTTTAATTTACTTACTCAAAGAGTGATCCCAAGAGGAATAATCATAGTTTGGATTATCAGAAAAGTTGACACCATATCAGGCTTCATCCTTGGCCACTGGCTTGGGAATGGGTGAGAAGGTGAGATCACATGGCAAGCCCTGGCATCATCAGTATGCTGTTAGTTGCCTTTGCTTGGGTTCTGACACATGGAGAGCCCCTGCACTATCTATATGATCATTGGTGCACTCTAGTTCACTGTTGTGGCCACTGTGTGTTAGAAACTATTTCATCGTGATCCATAGACTTTCATTTGACTATTTGTGGAAGTAAATTACCAGGTTTTTCTTTGTAGTCTGTCTTAGTCTAGAAGCTCCACTAAAACTTGTCCACCATGAATGAGCCTGCTGGTATTGGGAATACTGATGGCAGAGATAACAACCAGCATCATAGCACCACCAAGCCACTGCAGTTTAAGAAGGGATCCAGGGGTAACGGGTAATCACTATGCATATTCCTTAACAGTCTACAGATGCGCTATTAAAAACCCAGCCCACATTCCCACGGGGAGTCTTTTCCATTTCCACTTCTATACAGATTATCCACAATCAATATTTGAGTGACAATACCCACAAAATATGGATGGCTTCTGGAAAACAGCATTTTAAAGTTCAAACACTAGAAATATCAGTCTCTAGCAGCAGCTGTGAGTTGTGCAACCAACTTCATGGGACTAGAAGGTTCTTTTGTTTGGCAGACAGGTAAAACAAGCGTTAACGCCTCTAAACAATCTCCCTTCCTCTGCATGCCCTTCATACGCAGAATTCCTTCTGAAGCCACTGAAAATCCCTTTCACAGAACAGAAGATGGGAACAGTTTGTTTTCAATGAATCTATGCTCACCCTCCAACTATCTTAGCTAGTTCCTTTTTTTTTTTTTTTTCCAGATCCCTTCTCAAAACTCCCACATTCCAGGAAGGCTTTTCCTACAACGGGTCTCCTCTAAATCAAAATGGCTGTTGTCCAAAGGTTGTGCCAGCACGGTCTCAACAGCACGATTGACCTTTCATTCTTCAGTGTTTTCATTTCTTAATTGTCATGTCTCTCTTGCTTAAGTGACAAATATATGAGGTAGGAATTGTTTTTATCCTTGTGTTTTTACAGTGCTTCAGACGATGACTCTACTCAATAAATTGAAAATCATTATTATATACAAATACATATGCTAATGCAAGACCTGCAAGCTCGGATGGCAGAATGAATAAACAATTACTGGCAAACACCATGGTATGGCATTTCAATGAAGTCATCACGGAATCACTAGCAATTATCTTTGCAAACTTAAGGTGAGATGTCTATGGACTGACAGAGACATGCATGCTTGTGTTTTAAAAAGAGAAATAGGAAAACTCAAAAAATTAGACTTAACAATTTAACATTCAGATCTAGAAATCTATTGCACACTTATAAACAGACACAAAAGAATGCTACATAAAATCAGGGCAGCTTTGTTTACGGGAAAAAAAAAATGCATCTTATTATTCAAATGCTATACCTCAGAAACATGACAAATCTGGTAAAACCAAATAGAAAACAAAGATTAGAAATGACTTTGCCTTTTGTATGGTTTTAAGTTTGTCCTGCTTGTAATCGAGCAATTAAAGAAACGCATACTGAAATTAGCCTCTTGTCAAGTGCGTTCACCAGTGATTAGAAGGCCTTTCTCAGTAAGTAATTATTAATGTTTCTGCCCAGAGATGCATTCCTCATGGGATTCCAAAGAGGTCAGTCTTAACCTGGTGCTATTTTTAGGGGTGACTTAGATGATGAGAGAGAATATGGTTGTTAAGTTTGGTGATGACATCAAATTGGGTGTGTGCATTCCTTTGGAAAGCTAGAGAAGTGCAAATGATCTTAATGAGTTGAAGTGGCTGGACATAAACAGATTGATGTTTTGAAGTATAAGTCACTTGGGAAGAAAAACAACGCATACAATTGTAGGATTCCATTTGTGATGTCATAAAGAAAACCATCAGGAGGTCCTACTCAACCCAAGCTATTGGTGCTCATACTTTAGCTTTAAAAGCATGATCAGTTTAGTCAAAGAAAAGCAGGTGGTCCTTCTTTAATACTCAGCTGGCTCCAAGCTATCCTGGTTGTGGTAGTAGTGGCTGTGTGTCATGGAGCCAATTCCAGCTCACAGTGGCCCTTGGGTTTACAAAGTTGTAAATCGTTATTTACATCTTCTCCCAAGTGGCTGGTGGATTTGACCTTGTAGTTAGTAGCCCAACTTGAAACTCATTAGGTCACAGGGCTTCTTCCTGGTTACCCTGTTGTTATTGTTAAGTGCTATGGAGTTGTTCAGATTCATAGGAACCCTGTTTAGAGGGTCCAAGGAATGACTGGTGGGTTTGAACCACCAACCTTTCAGTTAACAGTCTAGTATTTATCCTATAGCACCACACCTTGCAGTTAGCAGTCCAACTCAAAACCCACTACACCATTAGGACTCCTTCCAGGCCATCTTGTTGTTGTTTTTGTTGTTGTCATTGAGTGCTGTTGAGTCGTTTCCAACTCACAGCGACCCTATATAGGGTTTCCAAAGAGTGGCTGGTGAGTTTTGAACCACCAACCTTGTGGTTCAAACTGGCCTTGTGGCCCAGTGCTTTATCCCACACTGCCAAACCAGGACTGTTGTACATGGGGTCGCACCAGGCTATCCTTGTTGTTGTTACCATGGAGTCAATTCTGACTCATAATCACTCTATGGAGCTCTGGTAGCGTAGTGGTTACGAATTGGGCTGCGAACCTTAAGGTCAGCGGTTCGAAACTACCAGGTGCTCCGCAGGAGAAAGATGAGGCTTTCTACTCCCGTAAAGATTTACACCCTCGGAAACCCTATACAGGGTCGCTATGGGTCGGAACCGACTCGATGGCACATAACAACAACAACAACAACAGGGTGTCTAAGAACAGGCTGGTGAGTTTGAACCGCCGACCTTGTACTTCAAACCAGCATTGCTATCCAGTGCTTTATCCCACAGTGTCACACCAGGACTCTAGGCTGTCATGTTGTTGTATTGTTAAGTGCCATCAAATCTATTCCGACCCATAGCGACCCTGTATAAGGTTTCCAAGGAGCAGCTGTGAGCTTGAGCTGCTGACCTTGTGATTCAAACCCACTTGGAAGTCCAGCCCATTCACCCACAGGGCCACACCAGGATGCCTATGCTACGCTTTGTTGTTGTTGTTGTTAAGTGCCGTCGAGTCGATTCCGACCCAGAGCAACACTGTATAGGGTTTCTGAGGAACAGCTGGTGAGCTTGAACCACCAACCTTGCAGTTCAAACAGCTCTGCAGTCTGTCACATTAGCCCACAGCGCCACATCAGGACTCCTAGGCTACCCTAAAGTACTCTAAATCTTTATCCCACATATTAACGTGAGATATAGAATGGAGGGATATTTAAGAAGAGATCAGTTTTTTTAATGATAAAAAATCTGAACAGCCATTAGAAACAACAAACAAACAAATAATAGCTAATTTTACTAGAAAAGGTTGAGGAAGGAAAGAACGTAACTATTTTCAAGCCTAGAAAAAGGAAGAAGGGTAGGAGGGACATCATTACAATGACATGAGGAAAGACTTCCTTGCAAAGATAAAAAAATTAAAAACTGTAGAAAACCACAGTGCATTGTAAGTGGAATCAGACATCCTTCACTGAAAACTTTATAAAACAGGCCTTTTTCCAACTTTGCTGAAGCGTTTTATGTCGAGTCAGAAGACTAGACTACACCCAGGAGAGTAAAAACAAAAACTATGATTCCTGATTATTTGTTCTTGTTTTGTTTTGTTGTCCTATTATTTGAAAGAGAAAGTGGTAGAAGGGAAGGAACTAGAAGAAATGAGTGTTACATTGTTTTGGGGCTTTCACTTCTCCTTATGGAACTGTATGACAACTGAAGCCCCTTCGCTGTCTCCACCCACCCCACCCGCAAGCTTCTCCAGGTCTGCACGCTGCATTGTTCAGATTCTTTGTAAATGATTTCAGGGATGGTCTTTGCAGGTTATATTGACTTCCGAAGAGATCTCAAGACCTTCGCCATTTCTAAAGTTGTATATAGCTTGATTTCCCTAATTATACTTTGTTCCACCCCTCACTTTTGTTTTGTTCAAACCTTGGACCCTGATCTGCTCCTCTCACCAACCTGCCTAAGTGGAAGAACTTCCTCTCTTTCAGTCCGATGCAGGTCCACCTTTCCTGAAACTCATCAACCCTCTCCTTACCACAACAATGTCTGCTTCCTTGGAACTTAAAAAAGTGATTTACTGTCAGTGGTATTCACTTGATAAACAATCATACAGTCTTGTGACATCTCAGCTACTATTGAAATGCCATTTAGAATGGATTGTATATCTCTACTATAATCCCACCTAGACTGTAAACTCTTTGAAGACATTTATATTAAACTGTTTTGTACACTTTGAAAGCACTTAAGTCAGTAAGTACTTTGCCAGGATAGGGACTAAGTTGTTGTCAGGTGCCATAGCATGGGTTCTGACTCATAACAATCCCATGTACAACAGAATGAAACATTGCTCAATCCTGCACCATCCTCACAAGTCATTACCATGCAGCCACTGTGTGTGTCAATTCATGTCATTGTGGGTCTTCCTCTTTCTAGCTGACCTTCTACTTTACCAAGCATGACCTCCTTCTCCAAGGACTAGTCCCTCCTGATAGCATTCCAAAGTATGTGAGACGCCTCTAAGAAACATTCTGATTATACTTTTTCTAAGACAGGTTTGCTTGTTCTTCTGGCAGTACATGGTACAGTCATTATTTTTTGCCAACACCACAATCCAAAGGCATCATTTCTTCTTTGGTTTTCCTTATTCGTTGTTTAGCTTTCAAATGCACATGAAATGATTGAAAATGCCATGGCTTGAGTTAATCCCATCTTAATCTTCATCTTTGTTTTTTAACTAAAGTGTTAGTGTAAGTTTTCAACTAAAGTAAAGTTTTAACTAAAAGTGTTAAGTACAGTAATAGGTCTTATGCCGCAGACTTTCCCAAGGAGATATATCCTTTGATTTCTTGACTGCTGTGTCCATGAGTGAATGAATAAATGAACAACACAGAAGAATGCTCAAAGTAAATCTGAATTTCATCTAGAAAAGTTGCTTTCTACCTTAGAAAACTACTAGTACGGAGAATATTTCATGAGAAATTTTTAAACCATAATTTGAGGAAATGTTTAATACTTTATAAATTCCTAGTGAGAAAAGTAGATAGTCACATAATAAAACCAAATAAAAAAATCAGCAATGCCACTTTACATGTAGAAAATATTAAATTACACATTCCCTAAATCGGTGTCCATTATAAAAATTATGTAATTGGTGTTTTCATCTGAATAAAACATTTCTTATCAGCACATGGAATTATAAAAGCAAAAAGTAACCACTACACAGTGGTGTGTGTGTTTTATTTAGTCGGATTTTATCTTATAAAATGTGAGTGCTGTTCCTTATTATCTTAATATTTAATGTTCATTCTACTCCAGTTCACAATGACTGGTCTTTCTTCAATGACTGCCAACAAGGTGTTTGGCTGGTTGACTCTGTGCCGTGGAGTTGGTTCTGACTCATTGTGACCCTGCACAGGGTTTCGGAGGATGTAAATCTTTACAGGAGCAGAAAGCCTCATCTTTCTCCCATGGACCAGCTGGTAGTTTTGAACTGCTGACCTTGAGGTTAGCAGCCCAACTCATAACCACTATGCTACCAGAGCTCCTTGCTCAGGTGGTGGCCATATTTAAAATGTGTCTAATCAGGTCTTAATTTAACCAATTAGAACTCTGGTGTATTTTCAAAGATAGACAGCCTATGCTAGTCACTGCCCTGGGCAGCATTTGAACCTATCACTAAAGATCTAGAAGCACCAGAAGCTACGGAGCACCTTTAAAAAAAATCTCAACATAAAACACTGTCTATGATAAGTGGAAGGAACTCTGGTAGCCTAGTGGTTACGAATCGGGCTGCTAACCTCAAGGTCGGCAGTTCAAAACTACCAGGCGTTCCGCTGGTGAAAGATGAGGCTTTCTGCTCCCGTAAAGATTTACAGCCTCGGAAACCCTGTGCAGGGTCACTATGAGTCAGAACCGACTCCACGGTACTTAACAAGAAATAAGTGGCGGTGGTGACGGTTATGTGCCATGGAGTCAGTTCCGACTCACAGTGACACTGTACAGGGTTTCCGAGGCTGTAAATCTTTATGGGAGCAGAAAGCCTCATCTTTCTCCTGCAGAACAGCTGGTAGTTTCGAACTGCTGACCTTGAGGTTCGCTGCCCAATTTGTAACCACTAGTTACCAGAGCTCCTTAGGAATAAGTAGTTGTTGCTATTATGGTCATTGTTCAGTTGTTTGTTAGCTAAATAACTATAGGTGGTTAGATGTTCAAACCTTACAAGGTGTTATGATGCATATTGGTTGAGGAACTTATTTGACAGCCCAGTAAAATGGATACTTTTCTCGGAATACACAGTGAATCAATTTTCCAGGACCATGTAGCACATGGTAACACAGAACATTCTCTACATTTCTAAAATAATCCAGGGTGCCTAGAGTTCTTATAAAAGCAATCGGAAGGTTAGAGGTAGGAAATGTACTGTGGCATAAGCTCTGGGTTTGAGGATCAATCAAAAAATAATAATTTTCTGCCAAAATCTACATTACCTCCTCTCTGTCCTCAAAATATAAGACTGTGTAACAGACACCTGGTTTGCGGTTTCCATAGAAGGCTGGCTACCGCTCCCCATATTTCATCACACATGCTTTTTCAGTTGCTGGGCGAAGCCATGCTTTTGGCTTTCTTTTGTAAGCAAGACAGTTACTTGAGTATCACAGAATATCTGTCACAGCACCATAGCCAGACAGCAAAGGGAGCACCTTTCCAGGCCTGAAAATAGAATGGGTCAATGAATAATAATGGACTCAAATATAGCACTAATTGTAACAATGGGGCAGGACTGAGCAGTGTTTCATTCTGTTGTATATAGGGTCACTATGATTTGGAACCGACTCAACAGCACCTGAAACAACAACGCAAGCAATAAAAATCTCAAAGTCCTTTGAGTGTTGGCATGCAACCAACTCAGAGAATTATAAAAGAAGTCTTCGTTCTTTCAAGTCCTCCATTGGAGATTTTCAGTAAGGGATGGATTATAAATTTAGAGACAGAGGCGGGGAAAGCTTTAAAATTAGCTCTGCTAATTTCAAAGATGAATATAAAATCAGGAAATAATAGTGGAGATTCCATCTTCAGAGTGTGCAAAGCCCCGCTGTCATGAGCACGCTTTCACTGTGTGACTTTAGACAAGTTTCTCAGTGTCTCTGAGCTTTCATGTCTTCATGTAAAGGTAATATTCACCTCATATGTAGTCAAGGAGTCCTGGCTGCACAATGGTTAAGCACTCAGCGGCTAACTGAAAGGTGGGGTGTTCGAAGCCAACAGCTGTTTGGGGTAGGCTGAGGGGGGATGATGTTGTAGTAAATATTGAAGCCTATAAAACTCTATAGGGTAGTGCTACTCTGCCCTAAAGACTTGTGATGAGTTGAAATCAACTCAATATCACATGTTGATATGATGGTTAAATGAAAAAATATGTGTATTGTGTTTAGCACCTGTTGTTGTTGTTGTTGTTAGGTGCCATCATAGTGACCCTATGCACAACAGAAAAAAAACATTGCCCACTCCTGCGCCAACCTCACAATCATTGCTGTATTTGCCACTGTGGCAATCCATCTCATTGGGGGTCTTCCTCTTTTTCTCCAAACCTCCACTACCCTCCACTTTCTCATGCATATGAGGTTACTGAAAACGCATGGCTCGCATGGCTCGTGTCAGGCACACCTTAGTCCTCAGACTGACATCTTTTGTTCTTTAACACCTTGTTGTTGTTGCTGCTGTGCTGTCAAGTCGGTTCCAACTCATAGCGCCCCTATATAGGGTTTCCAAGGAGCAGTTGGTGGGTTTGAACCACCAACCTTGTGGCTCAAACTGACCTTATGATCCAGCAGGGTGTCCTGCAGCACCAAGCACCTAGGACATACAAATTTCTCAACTAATTGGGAATTGTGGGATTATCACTATATTTGGGACAAATGAGCTCTTGAAAAGATCCAAGGAAACCGGGGTAACCTGCACTAGAACCATTTACGCTGAAGCAAGGCTGGCAGGAAAACACTAATCAGGTATTTGGATAAATAGGTCAATATTTCCAAAGGGCAGAGCTCCTTTCTGATGTCCGTCTTCCCAGTACCTGTGATACCGTCCAGACACATGAGTGATCAGCAAGTATTTACTGAATAAACTGAACAGGAGAAGAGGAAAGTACAAGGGGCAGAAGCAAGATCTTGAAGGTTTCAAAGGAACTATCACAGCAATTGTTAACAAAAGTTCTGGAATTTTCTTTGTATGCCAGTATTCATTCTCTTTAAGTGCATCCTCCTGATGCACTTTTTCCTTCTCTCTCTTACTCTGCTCATCTTTTGGTCGAGGTTTGTGACTAGAGCACTAAAAGCTTCCATTTCATTACAGAAATTGGTAAGAATTCTTCCAATCT
Source organism: Chrysochloris asiatica (assembly GCF_000296735.1). NCBI lineage: Eukaryota > Metazoa > Chordata > Mammalia > Afrosoricida > Chrysochloridae > Chrysochloris > Chrysochloris asiatica. The sequence continues at coordinate 10,319,524 of NW_006408531.1, forward strand.
TTTTTCATTCAGATTTTATTAGTAGGTCAGTGTGTGATGGACACAGAACTCCAAGATTGGGGCTAATTTCTGTGGTATGTCTCACTTGTTCAACTAGAAGGTTCCTGAAGAATGAGAGGAACCACAGGCCATGAGGAGGCAATGGGACAAGCTCATCAACTGCTCTCTAAACACCATTGTCCTGGGCCTGGGAACACATCACACCTGTTGTTGTGGTTTCTCTAGGCCAAGAGAGTCAGTTCCTGTCCATGTAATGAAGTAAGAGTAATGAAAAGTAGACGACTTGGTATCTTTTCCTGGAGTAGGGTTGGAGGAAAGAGATATATGAATGGGATTCATAAATCCTCATTTAGCCTCATAAGTATTAAAAAACATATTTCATGCTCTTCTGATGAGAGTTTGCCCCATTTCAAGCACTTCAACCTTGAAGTTCAAACTGACCTTGCACTCCAGTGATACAGAATAATTATGAGGTAAGGTGTGATACAATGGTTAAGGTCTTGGCTGCTAACCAAAAGGTTGGCAGTTCAAACCCATCCAATGATTGCACAAGAGAAAGACTTGATGATCTCCTCCCATAAAGATTGCTGCTGTTGTTGTTGTTAAGTGCCATTGAGTTAGTTCTGACTCATACTGACCCTATATGGGGTTTCTAAGGAGCAGCTTGTGGGTTTGAACCACCAGCCTCATGGTTAGATGTCCATTGCTTGTCCTACAGTACCACATGAGAACTCCTCCATAAAGATTGTTATTGTTGTTAAGTGCTGTCGAGTCTGTTACAACCCACAGTGACCCTGTATAGAGTTTCCTAGGAGTGACTGTGAACTTGAACCACTGACTTGTGGTTCACACCAACGTTGCAGTCCAGAGCATTAATCCACAATGCCACACCAGGAGTCCCCATAAAGATTGCATCTTAGAAAATCCTTCGGAGCAGTTCTACCTGTCACATAGGGTTGCAATGAGTAAAAAACTGACTCAAGGACACCCAACGACAACAAGAAGAAAAATAGGTCCCTAGATTGCCTTGAGTTGAAATCAACTAGATAACCATGGGTTTTAAGGAGAAATTGTACTTTGTTTTCTAACTGGGTTGCATTGTTACTGTTAAGTGACATCAAGTCAATTCTGACTCACAGTGAACCTGTATAGGGTTTCCAAAGAGTAACTGGTGGGTTTGAACTGTCAGCCTTGCTGTTGGTGCATTATCCCACAGTGCCATACCAGGACTCTTAATTGGGTTGCAGAGAAACACAAAATTTCCCGCAAATTCCCAAAGTAGTTCATGCTAGATTGACAGTCCCTAAAATATTTTGACCCTGGACATCTCAAATCTTCCAAAAAGCCAGATTAATTAATAGTTACAGGGGCATAAGGGGCTAGAAAGTATTATGTAAAAAGCTCAAACATTCTTTCTTCAAATCTCAAATAAGACATCATTGTATTTTATAGATATAAACATTATAAAGATATCAATTTCAAATATAATTAAAAAACTGAAGCAAAATAATAATTTGGTATTTAAAATTAATTTGAATCCTAATAAACAATGATATAGCATTGATTAAAATATATAAACAATTCCAATCCAAGAAATATGTGTTAAATAAATAGCAAAGGATGTTATTTTTAAATTTAATGACTTTGTCACCTAAAGGTATAGAAATTCCAATGCTTTGCTGAATTCAGTTGCACTTATTAAAATAGTACAGGTGATTGGAAATAAGAAGTGAATAAGATATGGACATTGTTGCATGGAGTTCAGCTAGGCAAAGCAGAAGAGTAAGTAAACTGGTGCAATATAAAGCAGTGCATGCTTAGAACTGGCAATCATCCCAGAAGAAACTCCTGATAAAGGCTGAGGAAAATCAGGGGAAGCATCTCTGAAGAATTATTAATAAGCAAATCCTGAAAGATGAAGAATTGTCCAGGTGGACATGGCAGAAGTTCAGTCAAGGCAGACTATCATGGAATTCTAGACAGTTTGATGACGTAGGGGTAAAGCATTCATATTGGGTGGGTGGGGAAGGAAAAGGTTTGGGCAAAGATAAAACTGAAATGTGTGCCAAGGCAGTGGCCATGAAAGACAGATTGCCTCAATATGTAGCTTGAATTGTAGGTGATTGGTAAGGGGTCTGTAAACCCTGTTTTGCCCATGAAAGTCCCAATTTATGTTTGTGGCTCCAAAGATAATTTTTAACAGTGCCTCCTTTTATTATCAAAAGTGTTCAAGATTTATTGGTGCATTACATTGTCTCACTAGTGAATGGAAGTCATTGCCCTGGGAATGCAATGGCTCCAGCCCCCAAAGTTTGCATGAAAATGGAAGTGGCATGTAAAGAGCTAATAATGATACAAATCAAATAATGATATGTCCTACCATATAAGTGTGATTAAGCAATCTAAAACATCATGATAAACTGAGAAAAGATTGAAATTGTCCAAGACTTCATTTCCCTTGGATTCACAATCCAATAAATGCTCGTGGAAACAGCAGTCAAGAAATCAAACATATTGCATTAGTCAAATCTGCTGTGCAAGACCTCTTTAAAGCATTTAAAAGCAAAGATGCCAATTTAAGGACTAAGGTGTGCCTGACCCAAGCCATGGTATTTTCAATAGCCTGATATGCATGTGAAAGTTGGACAATAAATAAGGAAGACTATAGAAGGATCCATGCATTGATATTATGGTGTTGGCAAAGACTGTTGAAAGTACCATGGACTTTCAATAGAGCAAACCAATCTGTCTTGAAAGAAGTACAGCAAAAATGCTCCTAAAAAGGATGGTGAGACTTCATCCCTCATACTTTGGACATGTTGTTAATAGGGAACATTCCCTGAGGAAGGACATCATCCTTGGTAAAATGGAGTGTCAACATAAAAGAGGAAGACTCCAGATGAGATAGACTTACCCAGTGGCAATAGCAATGGGCTCAGACATAATAACCATTGTTGAGAATGGCACAGGATGGGGCAGAGTTTCATTCAATTGTGCAAACGGTTTCAATAAGTTGGAACTGACTCAACAACACCTAACAATAACAACATTCTCATACATAACGGCATTTGAACAGAACTTTGTACGATGAGTGGAATTGAACAAGAATTCAGGTCATGTTGGAGAAAGGCAAGCATCCAATGTTGTTGGATGGTCAGAAACATCAATAATTCTAGTGTCAGTTAATGTTCAAAGATTAGCTTTAAAGACTAACTGTCCGGAGGCTTGAGCCACATCTAGGAATCTGAAGTTGATATGTCAACAATGAGGCATCCTAAAAGAATTCTAACCAGGATAACGATGTGATCCAATTTGACTGTTGAACTGATTGCTACAGTTTCTCTATGGAAGATGAACAACAGCAAGGAGGTAAAGACTGCATTTCCAATGGAATGAAATTCACTGCTGCCAATATCAGAAACTAAGTGTTAGCACTGAGGTATATTGTGGCGTAATGGGTTACTCATTGGGCTGCTACCTGCAAAGTCAGTAGCTCGAGTTCACCAAGTACTCCTTGGGAGACAGCTGACACTTTCTACACTCATAAATATTTATCACTTCAGAAACCCTATACAGGATCACTGTGAGTCAGAACCCACTCAACGGCACACAGCCAGTCAGTCAACAAGGAAGCTTGATGGAATCTTGATGCGGTGCTGTAGGATAAGCACTGGACTGGTAGCCTCAAGGTAGCCACAAACCCACCAGCTGCTCCTCAGAAACCCTATACAGGGTCACTGTGAGTTGGAACAAGCTCAACAGCCCTAAACAACAAGTTGCTTGATGAATATCACTCTTGGGGGCCTAGAAATGAAGAAAAAAGTATTCTAATCTATGAATGACAGTAAGCAAGAAAGGAAAGAATATTTTTAAACTAGGAAGATATGTCAGCCAAAACGTACAAAGAATTTAGGAGATTTACAAAGTGTTTGATGAGTTTACTACCCCAAAGGTTATGGCAATGTTTATACACCATAAATTTTATAATAAATTGTAAGACTCAATGAAGCCATGGAAAGGTTTGTGACAGAGCCAGAACTACTAATGGAGGACCTTTTGCCTTCACTGACAGGAATGAAATCATTTACAATAATGGTGTATTCCACACCAAGTCAGTAAAAATCTGACAAATTGGGATTTGGATTTTATTTCAATCAAGTAGCCTGCTGGCAGTTTTATAATCAAAACACACTGATCAGAAGCCAGGGGAAAGAAAAGAAAAATTCACTTGTGCCCTTTGCATTCCTTATCTTTTATCTTTTCTTTTTTTTAAGCAAATAGCAAAGAAATTTTAGAAAAGAACGCGAATTCAACTCAATAAACTATATTAAATCTGATCATGAGTGGGAGGCAGATAAAGGAGCCAGATGATCCTCACATCTAATTGTCCATGCTAAGTGCTGTTGAGTCAGTTCCAACTCATAGAAACCCTATATAGGATTTCTGAGGAACAGCTATTGAATCTGAACCACCTTGTGATACAAACTGACCTTCAGATCGAGTGCTTATCCTATGGCACCACAATGGTGTTGTTGTTAAGTGCCTTCGAGTTAGTTGCGACCCATAGCAACCCTGTATAGGGTTTCCAAGGAGCAGATGGTGGGCTAGAACCATCGACCTTGCAGTTCAAATGGCTTTGCAGTCTGGCACGTTAACCCACAATACCACACCAGAACACCGTGGTGCCACAATAGGAAGCCATGTCTGTCCAGTCACAGGACGGGACCTTGGCTTTCTCTAAAGGGGTTCTTAGCAGATTAGATGGTTGTAGACTTCACATGTCCATTCAGTAGGGCAGAGACTCCCCACATTTTTACCACAAAGAATTATTTCTTATTAGACATTTCCCCTGAACATCTTTGAGAGATGTCTTCCACTAAATAAGCTGTATTAAGGTGGTAGATCATTTATTTCCTTATGATTTTATTAATCACATACGACACTTCTTGCCAATCAGATCACTCTAGTTATTAGAAAAGAATCTCTTTTACCACACCAAGTTGATATGATTCTAGCCAAGAGCAAATAAATATGCCATTTTATTTAGCCTGTAGGGATATGTTGTTGTTGTTAAGTGCCGTCGAGTCGGTTCCGACCCATAGCGACCCTGTCTGTATAGGGTTTCCGAGGGTGTAAATCTTTACGGGAGTAGAAAACCTCATCTTTCTCCCACGAAGCGGCTGGTAGTTTCGAACCGCTAACCTTAAGGTTCGCAGCCCGATTCGTAACCACTACGCTACCAGAGCTCAGGTAAATATAATGGTTTCTTTGAGCCTTGTTGAAATGTTGAATATCGCTGAAAGAGCCTATTACAATCTCCAAGGACTCCATAGGATATAGAAACCTCAGACCAAGTAACTTTCGTATCAGACAGGTGATTTTTGAAGGATGATTTAGAATAAGCAAACCTATAAGGAGCTCTGGTAGCGTAGTGGTTACGAATTGAGCTGCGAACCTTAAGGTCAGCAGTTCGAAACTACCAGCCGCTCCGCGGGAGAAAGATGAGGCTTTCTACTCCCATAAAGATTTACACCCTTGGAAACCCTGTACAGGGTTGCTATGGGTCGGAACCGACTCGACGGCACTTCACAACAACAACATATACATTACATTCCCTCATTCTTATTTATTCCTCTTGACAAATATGTATTGAGCAGGACCTATTCTGTATTAGGTACTGAAGTAGCCATAGGGATTAAAAACTAGTTGTCATGGAATCAACCCAGACCCATGAACAACTCCATGTGTGTCAGAGTAGAACTGTGCTCCACAGGGTTTCATTGGTTTATTTTTGTTAGTAGATTTTCAGACCTTTCTTATAAGAAGACTCTGAGTGGATTGGACCTTCCAACCTTTGGGTTGGAAGCCTAATACTTCAACTGTTTGCCCTAATCTGGGGCTCATTGACACTGAAGAAGAAAGATAAAATTCCTTACCCTCAAAAGCTCGCTGTCTAATCAAGGAAATAGAGATGTAAAAGAACCCAGTACAATCCAATAGGGGCTCAATTACACACTAGCCTAGCATTATGGATGCAGAGACATGGTATCCTAACTGCTTTATAGAGTCTGGGAAGGCTTTTAGTGGAGCTAACAACCGATTCAAGACCTTAGCAGGAAGGAACTAGTCATTGAACAAGTGGGGATGACCTTTCAGGAAAGAGGAAACAGCATGTATAAAGGTAAAAATCATAAGATAGAATGAATGGGATGTTCAGAAACAACTAGTAATACAGCAAGAGAAACATTCATATAGTATAATGGATAGACCTAAAGACTATGCTGTCAGACTCTTAGCTTCCTGCTGTGCAGTGAATTATTTAATGTCTCTTCTAGTCATACTCTTCATAAACTACCCCAAATGACTTTCTCTTGATGAGCCTAGATAAGAGAAGTTAAGGAAGTTACTGATACATTATATGATTCTGTTGTGAGGATTTTTAACATGGCTAATTTTACTTTCCTGCTGAGTATAAAATGAGCCATCTCAGATATAGAAGATGGGGTTGCTCTATATTCAAAGAAAAAATGGTCAGAAGTAGAGTTCATCCCTTTGGGGCCCTGAGATCCCTGCACACGGAACCACCGCCAAAAGAACCAATAGATCCGTTTTGGAAGAAGTGCATCCAGAGGGCTCCTTGGAGGTCAAGATAGCCAAACTTCATCTCTCATACTTCAGACATAATTGTCAAGAGGAACCAGTCACTGGAGAAGGATATCATGTTTGGTAAGGTGGAGGGTCAGAGAAAAAGAGGAAGACCCCCCTCCCCCCCAATGAGATGGATTGGCAAAGTGGCAGCACCAATAAACTCAAACGTGGCAATAATACTGAGGTTGGCCCAGGACCGGGCAGTGTTTCGTTCTGCTGTGCATAAGGTCGTTATGAGTCAGTACCGACTCGATGGCACCTAACAACAACAACAAACTCAGGAGAGGAAGCTGTGACACAGGCGGAGTGGCAGAGGAGCAGCACCAACCGAAGCAAGAAGCAGAGTACCCAGCAAATCAGTGGGCTTCCCAGTCCACAGAGCAAGTCGAGTGACTTTGGGCAGGAAGAGGCTTGCGTACAGAGTGAGTTGCCTCCAGGTACCTAGCTAGTTCCAGGAGCTTTGGTTGCTGAGCCACAGATCTAGAGCTGAGCGCTTATGGTGGACTAGGGTGTTTTATGAGCATTTATCTGTAGTCCTAAAAGAACTTTACAAGCTTGCTTAGACTGTGGCCATGGCTGAGGAGAGGCTGTGCTGACGAAAGAATTGACCATGCCCTGAACATTTCTGACCCTGAATTGTAATCAGTTAACTTCCCTATTAGGGTCTATTCCCTAATATACCCCATAACTGTGAGGATGGCATCTGAGTTCTGTGTGGCCATTACAATGAATCATGGAACCCAGCTGAGTAGACAGTCCTGTGAAAGAGATGTTTGGTACTCGTTTTGGTTGCATTGCCTCAGTGTGATAGAGTCCTGGGGTAGCCCTATAGGGTAAGCACTGGACTACTAACCACAAAGTCACAAGTTCAAATCCAGCAGCCTCTCCCTGGAATCCCTTTACAAGCCAACTCCACAGTACTTAACCACAACTGTGATAGTTAGAGTTCCTGTCAATTCGCCTGGGCCAGGATTCTCAGTGATTTGGCAATAAGATGTAGTTATCACCTCCATGATAAGATCTAATACAATACAATCAACCCCATGATATGATTTGCTGTGATCAGTCCTGATCTGATGCAATATCCCTATGTTGTAAACCCGTCCTTGTATAATGTTAATGAGGTCAGAAGCACCCTACAGGATAAGGCTGTAACCTAAGTCAATCTCTTTTGACATATTAAAGGACAGAGAAGTGAACTAAGCTCAGAGGGACCTTGTTGTTGTTGTTGTTGTTGTTGTTAGGTACCACTGAGTCAGTGCTGACTCATAGCAACCCTATACACAATAGAACAAACACTGCCTGATCCTGTGCAAACCTCACAATTGTTGCTACATTTGAGCCCATCGCTGCTGCCACTGTGTCAATCCATCTCACTGGGGGTCTTCCTCTTTTTCTCTGACCCTCCATTTTACCAAATATGATATCCTACTTCAGGGCCTAGTCCTTCCTGGTAATATGTCCTACTGGAGTCCTGGTGTGGTGCTGTAGGTTAATGTGCTGGAATGCAAGGTCGGTTTGAACTATAAGGTCAGCAGCTCAAGCTCAGCAGCCATTCCTCGGAAACCCTATACAGGGTTGCTATGAGTCGGAACTGACTAGGCAGCACTTAACAACCACCACCACCACCAGTATAGAAGAGCTGGCTGGGGTCCATGCCCTGTGAAGCACCTACATCCACTGGTAGATTGATGCCAAGATATATGGAGAAGTCCAAAGACTGTTCTCTGCCTGTGGAGCTGGTGGTAATGGTGGTGGTAGAAATGTGCTGTGGGGTCAGTCAGTTCCGACTCAAAGTGACCCAGGATAAGGTTTCCAAGGCTGTAAATCTTTACAGGAGCACAAAACCTCATCTTTCTCTCATGGAACAGCTGGTAGTTTCAAACTGCTGACTTTGAGGTTAGCAGCCCAACTCGTAACCACTACCAGGGCTGTGCCTACTATGAGAGACTCAATGTCTGCTTGTTAAAGCCATCCATTTGTGGTATTTTTGCTATAGCACCCCTACAGAACTAAGACACTCACTTAGAAGTTAGTGACTTCCCACAAGTCATTTAAACCTCCATGTCCCCATCTGTAGAATGGGTACAGAACAGCATCTACTTCTTGGAGTCATGGTAAGGATCAAAGACTATAGCGCTACCACGCACTTAACCACATGCTTGGTGGGGAGCAATTAACACTTCTACAAGCTGGCTGTCCACTACTCTCAGAAAACACCGTGATAGTGAGAGGGTGAAATTGGAACTGGATGACTGCAACCAGGACACAAAGGGTTACAATGGTCCTTGGAAATTTTAAATATGGGAATTTAGGTGTAACACAATCAAATCTTCACATTTGAAGGATCACTTGGGCTGCACTGTGCAGGATGAACGGGAGAAAGTGGGAACTAGAAACACAGGACTAAGTAGGAGACATTCACAATGACACCAAATAAGCTTAGTGTCACTAAATGACAGTAACTGTAATGATGATTGTCACAATGAATCTGCTAAGGGAAGAAAAATATTAGTTTCATTCACTCACACTGGGTCTACAATATTCTGCGAAAAACGGCTCTTTCGAAAATGTTTGTTTTTTTGCTTAGAGCAACAAAACATCTTGTGAATTAGCATAGCAACCAATGTGAGAACCATGCTTTCAGCTCTACGGGGGGATTGTATAGAAAGTTCTTTTTAAAAGAGTTCCACACCTGTAAAAAGCCTCTTTGCCTTAAATGTGATGACTTACCTAATGGGATAAATAAACCCTCTTTGAAATGCAGAAGTGGCTTAGAAGGAGCCTCCAGGAAGTCGCATTTGATATGCACAAGCTTCCTGAAAAATCGTTTCCCTCTCCCAGTGTCCCCTTAGGGAGTCATGGAAGACAATTCTTCTGGCCAGGCAGGAACACCAACAGAGCAGCTTCTTCACAGCTCAATCTCCACCCCCAGCAGCTGGGCTTTCAGAAGAGTACATATTACAAACCGCCTTCTGCCAGAATTCTGACTTCAATCTAGCACAAGGCAGCCGAGGGGAGCTTGAGAGCTGTAGGCCAGAAAAAAGAGACCACTAAAGCTAGGGAATGAATCAGCTCTACCAAGAGTATGGTCCTCCATTCCTCTAAAAGAATGGGCCACAAAATAATAATAATAACTCTACTAGAAAGAAACATACAACAGGAAAGGCCAATCTCTGTAAATAAAAGTTCTTAGGCATAGGGAAGGAAAGGGTGAGATAGTATTTAGAGAAACAAGGAGTGGCCCCTTAGAACTAAAAAAGGGCCCGACTTACTTAAAGGTAGTATTTTTTTTGCCCAAATGGTTTCTAAACAGCCTGTTAACAGCTGAGGCTCTTCTCATGCTGAAGACCACCCAGATGTGATAACTTGGTGTCCAACCCCTCTTACTGGTATTTGTGAAGTCAGATGCCTGCAGCCCTGGGAGTCAGAAGCAACCCATTAAGCAATCTCAGTAAGATGCTGGTTCAAGGTATGAGGCTTTGCAAGTAATGCTCCACAGGCTGTCATATATGGTAAGACTCCCCACACCCATGGAAGTCCTTGGAAAGTCCTCCGAAAACTACTGAAAGAAAAATCACCAAACTGTGGGCAATTTTTTGCTCCTTTTAAATATGCACTGGACCACAAAGTCAATTTGAACGGAAAGGTCAATGGTTCAAACCCATCAGCTGCTCCTCAGAAACCCTATACTGGGTGGTTATGAGTCAGAACTGACTTAACAACACTTAACAACATATATATATATATATGGAGCTCTGGTAGCGTAGTGGTTACGAATCGGGCT
>NW_006408531.1:10330133-10336734 GCF_000296735.1 Chrysochloris asiatica
TATATATATACACAAATCTTTTTGTATTTTCCAGAAAAGTTCTTTATCATTGCACACAGTTTTAGTCCTCTATAGTTTATTGGTACCTGTCAATTTCATCGCATCATAAAAAGTTTATTAGACACTGTTCATATGTTTGTGTTGTTAGAATATAATCATTGTCTTCCTGCAAACTTCAGTCAAGTCAATTCCACATGCAAAGAGAAAATGTTTTGTTATACAGTTGCATGATACCAGCAGTACATATAATACAGAACTGTCCTCACAGAAAGTATGCATTAAAATGCACCTGAAGAACTGTTGTGAGTAGGGAAAATGTGGAACTAGCCTTAGGATTCTAATCAAAGGGGATTAAAGGAAACGGATTATTCAAGCCCCAAAGTAAGTACTTGGTAAGAGGTTTTGATTTCTGACACTGCAACAAGAAATAGCAGAGAGGGAGAGACATTCCTGAGTGGTCCACGTTGGAAGTACAAGCAGGAGCTTCGTTAGGGAGAGAAGGCATATCCATGGATCATAGATTTAAAAAAACTGGAGATCTGGTTAATAGATAAAAATTAGATGTCTTATGTAATTGCTGTATTTTTCCAAGTAGATACTGGACTAGATCTTCTTTAAGTGTGAACATTATGAAAACCCAGTCTCTATGGAAAAAAACCCTGTACGTGTCATTATACACCGTATATGCTGTATGAGCCTTCATTTGTGCATATGTGTGTTCACGCACTTTATACAAAGCACAAGGAGCATGCGTGGTCCCTCTTCAGAATAATTTTCAACCTCAAAGGTGGCAGGCAAGAATAAACAGATCTACATTAAGAAAAGTATGGGAGGAATATCATGAATGATATCATGGAAGAAACCAACTGAAGACCTTCAAGGGAAGACTTGCTTCAATTCACATTTTATAATTGATTAAGCAGCTAAAACATAACAGTTTGTTCCTCTCCCAGAGTTGTTTTTCATCTGTTGTGGACAAAAATTATCTGTGTTTTTTATATAAAACTTTCTCATTTATGTCATTCAATATTTCTTTTAGGATTAAGTGCCATCCATAGCAAACATGGTAGATGACTTGCAATGCTAGAACAAAAACAAGGTTTGTCTTGCCTAATAAACTAGTGTTGTTGTTGTTGTTGTGTGCCGTGGAGTCGGTTCTGACTCATAGAGACCCTGCACAGGGTTTCCGAGGCTGTTAATCTTTACGGGAGCAGAACGCCTCATCTTTCTCCCACAGAGCAGCTGGTAGTTTCGAACTGCTGACCTTACGGTTCGCAGCCCGATTCGTAACCACTATGCTACCAGAGCTCCTTAATAAACTAGTAGTCCTTTCCTTTTTTGATAATGAAAACCATATAAATTTCTCTCTTTGCCTTGGCTACCAGGAAGCTCTGGGAAAGTTTGCTTCCTCCAAGTTTATGATTAGCTCTCTTCCTTCTTTGTTGCTTATCTTTTGCTATTTTATTCTTGCCTTGTATTCAAGATCATTCTGTCTTACCATAACTTCTGAAAAGTTCTTTTTACATTCAAAATTGGAAGGTGAAATCTAGGAGGAAGGAGAGGCTAAATAATTTTAGAGCATTTTCTTTTGCTTTGAAGAAACAATGAAACATTACCATTGCTCTGCTATACTTAACTTTGGTCTGGAGTTAAATTCCACCTTTTGAGGACAATAAACAATAATAGAAAGACTTAAGCTTTGAAGCTAGGCAGACTCCCTTTAAAACTCTAGTTCAACCATTTGGCAGTAGAGTGACTTCAGTCAAATTACTTAACCTCTCTGGCCTAAGATTAGAACCTTTTTAGCAGAGTTGAGATTGAAAATAAATAAGACAATGTCTGTAGGAGTAATATCACTAATAGGCCATTCAAGTAAACTTCTCCTAAACATAATTCAATAAAGACTGCAACAGTGCATTGCCAGAGTCAGATGAAGATGTCATTGCTGACATCAGATAGATCTTGGCTGAAAGCAGAGAATACCAGAAAGACATTTACCTTCATTTTATTGACTACGAAAAGGTTTTTAACTGGGTGGATCATGACAAGCAATGGACAACATGCGGAGAATGAGTATTCAGGGACACTTAATGGTGCTCATGAGAAACCTGTGCATAGACCAAGAGGCAGTTGTTCAAACAGAACAAGGAAACACTGAAAGTTCTAAAATCAAGAAAGGTGTAAGCCAGGGTTGTATTCTTCACCATACTTATTCAGTCTGCATGCTGAGGAAATAATCCAAGAAACTGGATTATATGAAGAAGTACATGGCATCAGGACTGGAGGACGACTCATTAAGAACATGTGATATGAAAATGATACAACCTTGCTTGCTGAAAGTGAAAAGGATTTAAAATACTTACTGATGAAGATCAAAGACCACAGCCTTCAGTATGGGTTGAACCTCAAGATAAAAAAAAACAAAAATCTTCACTATTAGATCAATAAATAACATCAAGATAAACAGAAAAAAGATTGAAGTTGTCAAATAGTTCATTTTGCTTGGATCCACCATCAATACTCAGAAGCAGCATTAGTATTGCATCTGGTAAATCCGTTACACAAGACCTCTTTAAAGTGTTCAAGAGCAAAGATGTCAGTTTCAAGACTGAAGCAAGCCTGACCCAATCTATGGTATTTTAATAACATCATATGCATGTGGAAGTTGGACAATGAATAAGGAAGGCCATAGAAGAACTGATGCACTTGAGTTACAGTGTTGGAGAAGAATATTAAAGGTATCCCATGGACTACTGGAAGTACAAACAAATCTATGTTGGAAGAAGTACAGCCACAATGTTCCTTGGAAGCCAGGATGGCCGGACTTTGTGTCTCATAATTTGGACATATTATCAGAAAGAAGCAGTCCCTTGAGAAGGACATTGTTGTTGTTGTTGTTGTTGTGTGCCATCGAGTCGGTTCCGACCCATAGCGACCCGGTACAGGGTTTCCGAGGGTGTAAATCTTTACGGGAGTAGAAAGCCTCATCTTTCTCCCACGGAGCAGCTGGTAGTTTCGAACCGCTGACCTTAAGGTTCGCAGCCCGATTCGTAACCACTACGCTACCAGAGCTCCTTTGAGAAGGACATTAGGTTTGGTAAAGTGGAGGATCAGTGAAAAAGAGGAAGACCCCCAACAGGACGCACTGGCACAGTGGCAGCAACAATGGGTTCAAGTGTAGCAATGACTGTTGGTGCAGGACTGGTCTGTGTTTCGTTCTGTTGTGTATAAAGTCACTGTGAGTCAGTACTGACTGAACAGCACCTAACAACAACAATAAGATATCCTTTGAAATGCCATCACCTAAAACTGTTCCATGTGCCTCCCGTTCTTACTCTTTATAGATCTGATTTTTTACTTCTACAACACAATTAAAAATAGAATAAAAATAAGACCTGCCATCGAATCAATTCGGACTCATGGTGACCCCAGGAAGAGACCTGTGCTTCATAGAGTTTTCATTCATGTGACTTTTCAAAAGCCAATCACCAGCCGTTTCTTTGAAGCCATCTCTGGGTGGCTTTACACTGCTGCCCATATGGTTAGTAGTCAAGCATGTAATCATTTATACTTTCCAGGGACTCCTACAGCACCCCTTGTTGTGTTGTTATTGCTAAGTGCCTTGGAGTCTGTGCGGACACATAGCAATTATGCATATATAGGGTTTCCAAGGAGCAGTTGGCAGGTTTGAACTGCCAACATTGCACTAAGCAGCCCAGTGTTTATCCAGTTGCACCACACCAGCACCTATTGTTGTCGTTGCTAAGTGCAGGTGAGTCGATTCTGATTCACAGCGACCCTATAGGGTTTATAGGAGTTTGAACTGTGGACCTTGCAGTCCAGCGCATTATCCTAGTCCTGTGCCACACCACAACCCCAGCACCCACTATGCCCCCATTATTCTTCGAACCAATACTGTTGCCTGTCATGAATTTTGTTGTTGTTGCTAAGTGCCTTCAAGTAGGTCCCGACCCATAGTGACACTGTATAGGGTTTCCCAGGAACAGCTGGTGAGCTTGAACCACTGACCTTGTGGTTCAAACTGGCTTTGCAGTCCAGCATATTAACCCACAGCACCACACCAGGACTCCGCCTATCATAAATAGTTCTCGTGAAATAATCTGAATGCAAAACTTCAAGATCTTATCAGTGATTATATCTATCTGGAGCAGGGGTCTCTCACTTTTCACCTGGCTTCAAAGCACACTCCTAGCAACCAGCATAGCCTAACTTAAATTCTGGTATGGAGTTGACTTTGCAGAGGTTCCAGAGAGCTAGGAACACCTTGGCAGGTTTCCTAGCCACCAGCCCATCATGGTATGCTCTGTGAATGAAATTTTTGACTGTGTGTTCAAACTCACCAGCTACTTTGGGAACCCTATACAAGGTCACTATGAGTCGAGTTGGAACTGACTCAACGGCACTTAAGAACAACAGCAATAGGTTTTCTTAGCAGTCCCTGGATGGCGCAAATGGCTAAACACTTGGCTATGGGCTGACAGGTTGGCAGTATGTACCTACCCCAGAGGCATGTTGGGGGACAGACGTGGCAATCTGCTTCTGACATATGGCAGTCTCGAAAATCCTGTTCTGTCTACTCTGCACTTCAGGGGTGAGCATGGGTTAGAACTGACAGCAACAACCGGTTTGCTCTGGTTCCAACAAGTTTCCAAGGTATCTTCAGGCTGTCTCTTCAAGTGAGATACAGACCTTCTTTTAACTCATTCTAGCTCTGTCCTTGATTCCCTTTGTCTCTTTGGGTAAGTCATTTTACCTCCTCTAACCTGAATTTCATTATCTGCAAATCCAGTGGTTTGGAGTGCATGGTTGTAATGGGCCCTCCCATCCTGACATACTCCGATTCAGTGATTTTTAAAACTCTACTTCAAAAATACCATCATCAACATTTAAGGAGAGTCTGTAATTAAACAGGCACATTTTTACTTGTGCCTTGTGAAATCACTTCCATTATTTTATAGTCACACTTTGTAAACTTTTCAAAGATTTAGAATCATTTGTAACCTGATAAGCTTTAAAAACTGAAAAACTCTCTACTCTAGCTACTTAGGCCCTTTTGACTTTTTGAAGCACAGTTACATCAAACAGTTGAATCTACTATTATTATTATTCTTCAAGGATCGCTGATAGCATAGTGGTTACTAGTTGGGCTATTAACCTCAGGGTCAGCAGTTAGAAACTACCAGCGGTTCCACAGGAGAAAGATGAGGCTTTCTGTTCCCGTAAAAATGTACAGCCTTGGAAATCCTGTTCAGGGTCACTATGAGTCAGAACCGACTCCATGGCACATCACCACCACCACCATTATTATTGAGTTATACATTCTTTGTGTAAAGAAAGGATCCAACAGAGAATCATTGATGTTGATAATTATGTAATAACAGATCAGAGCACACACCTGAGTGAATGTGTGTTGCATCTAAGTATATTTAGATAACTATCACAGTACCGTACAACAAAAAACACTTCAAAAATTTAATAAAGCCAAATGAACCCTATGTGCTGCTTACCAACTATATATGTGTGTATGTGTGTGTGTGTTGTATGAGATATATATTTCAAAACACACTTTCTGCCTTACATTTAATTTTAACTCTATTTAAGGAGATGAAAATGACTTATGGTCTGGGATCATGTTTATCTCTTAAAATACAGACTTAAAATGAAAAGTAAAGTAGAAATGAGTCCCTGAATGGTACAAATGATTAGTGTACTCACTGAGATTAGAAGTTCGAGTACACCCAGAGATGTCTCAAAAGAAAAGCCTCATGATCTACTTCTAAAAATGGAGCAAGAGTCAACTCAGTGACAACTGGTTATACTGGTTTATCAGCTCAGCAGAGTGAAAAGGGAGTGGGTTTGCCTGGTCATATAGACCATGTTATAAAGTCATAGTGTGTTATGTGTTGGGACACAAGAAAGATAAATTCTGGTCCCCAGCCTGGAGGAGCTTTTGGGGGTGACAGTGAAGTCAAAGGAGATGACAGGAAGTAAGCTATTCTCTGTTAAGCCAGCTGAATAAATTACAGCATGTGTGAATTGATCTTGCACCTTCTATCTAATCGTCTAAGATCTGATAGCAGAGTTAATCCAGCCTCCTAAATTCTGAGCCTTTTCCTTCACCTTTGCACTAGCTTCATCTACCTCCTTTCCAAAAAAGGTCTCCCTACCAAGCAACAAAGACCACGAAAAGGCTCACTAGTTGGGGTTCTGATGGTCTAGAACTTACATCAAAATTAGTATTCCATAAAATCCATTATTATGCTCCAAATATATCACCAGATAATATGAGAATACATTTGAATCAGCGGGAATACATGTAAGCTCAACCTCAACTAGGTCCACTTCTATACTGTCCTCTGAAGTATGAGGCTGTTCTGAAGGGCCATCGAGTCGGTTCTGACTCATAGCACCCCTATATAGGTTTTCCGAGGAGCAGCTGGTGGGTTTGAATTGCTGACCTTGTGGCTCACAGTCCAGTGCTAATCTTACAGCACCACACTAGGAGTCCCTTCTTAAGTATTGTTGTTGTTAATTGTCACCGAGTCGGTTCCGACCTATAGTCACCTTGTATAGGGTTTCC
>NW_006408531.1:10337315-10343464 GCF_000296735.1 Chrysochloris asiatica
AGGATTTATATGGAAAAATTTTAGAGGGACCAAGTAACGTAGTGATTACGAATCGGGCTGCGAACCTCAAGGTCAGCAGTTCGAAACTACCAGCTGTTCCACAGGAGAAAGATGAGGCTTTGTGCTCCGGTAAAGATTTCCCGGTACAGGGTCACTATGAGACGGACCGACTCCAAGGTACACAGCCACCACCACCATAGCATGTTTTC
Source organism: Chrysochloris asiatica (assembly GCF_000296735.1). Taxonomy (NCBI): domain Eukaryota; kingdom Metazoa; phylum Chordata; class Mammalia; order Afrosoricida; family Chrysochloridae; genus Chrysochloris; species Chrysochloris asiatica. Next base: position 10,337,525 of record NW_006408531.1, read on the forward strand.
TAAAAGAGTGGAAAACATTCTCAATTTAAAAAGAGTGAGATTTAAGATTACATGTCAAGTGCTTAACTACAGAGTTAAAGGTAATCAATTTTTCAGCTTTCTGATCACTTTGTCTGGGTCAGGTGCTATTCTTTTCATCATATGATGATATGACACTGGAGACACACCAGAGGCCTAGTCCCAGTCCTGGTGGCACAGTGGATTAAGCATTGGGCTGCTGCTAACCAAAAGCTCTGAGGTTCACACTCATCAAGCGCTCTAAACAGTTTACTACCTAGGAAACTGCAATAGCTCTACTCTGTGTTGTACAGTGGCTGTGAGTCAGAATTAACTCAACAGTAATGGATTTTGTTTGGATTTTTTGCCTGTTGATGTAATACCATTTGGAGATGGGGGTTTCTTTATTACGTTAATAAGGCCATATCAGTGTAGGGTGTGTCCCAAACCATCCACCTTAAGTTTATTAGGCAGAAAGGAACAAGTAGAGATGGAAGCAGATAAATCCTACACCAAATGAAATTCCTCAAGGAACAAGGACCAACAGAGAAATGCTTCCCCTAAAGGAAGTGTCCTGAATTCAGACTGGCAGACTCCTAAACTGTGAGAAAATAAATTCTGTTTGTTACAGACCACCCACTTGTGGTATTTCTGTTATAGCAACACTAGAGAACTGCTGCAAAAAAACCTCTTTCAAGTGTTAAAAAGTAAAGATGTCACTTTGAGGACTAAGGTGTGCCTGACTGAGCCAGGATGTTTTCAATTGCCTCATATGCATGTGAAAGCTGCACAATGACTAAGAAAGAACAAAGATTCCATGCCTTGGAACCATTGTGTTATCCAAGAATAGTAACTTGGAATGCCAGAAAAAATCTGTCTGGAAAGAAATACAGCTACAATGTTCCTGAGCAGTGACAATGGTTAGAATTGGTCTCACATACTTTGGACATGTCATCAGGAGGAACCTGGAGAAGAACAGGCATGCTTGGTCAAGCAGAGGGTCAGTGAAAAAGAGGACAATGGGTTTGCACACTGGCTGCAACAATGGGCTCAAACATTACAAGGGGTGCAAGGGTATACATAAGGTCTGTGACTCGGAACCAACTGAAAGGCACCCAACAACAGACAAATCACAAAGACAGATACTAATCAAAGAACCTCACAAATACATGAACATACATTGTGAGAATTACCAAGGAAAATCACAAGGCCTTGTAAACAATAAAGGAGCCCTGATAGCACTGTGGGTTTGGATTTAGGCTGTTAACAACAAGGTTAGTAGTTCAAACCCACTAACTGCTTCAAAGAAGTAAGATGAGGCTTCTGTTTCTGTAAACATTTGGTGGTGATAGTGGGTTGTGGAGTTGGTTCTGACTCATAGCAACCCTGCAGAGGGGTTTTGAGGCTGAAAATCTTTACAGGAGTAGAAAGCCTCATCTTTCTTCCGCAGAACAGCTGGGAGTTTCGAACTGCTGACCGTGAGATTAGCAGTCTGATTCATAACCACAGCCATGGAAATCCTTTGTAAGGTCGCTAGGAGTTAGAATTTATTCTATGACAGTAAGTTTGTTTGTTTGTTTGTTTAGATATTTAAAATAAGAGCATATGGGGGACTTGCAATTTGATAAATTTAAAGAAAATTGAAAACTTATAAGTTTTAGTTACATTTCATTTCTAGGAGCACATCTACATAAAATAGTTTGGATCACTACCAATATTATTCAACTGTACAGTCTTGATAGAACAAGAACATACAAAAGCTTCATAGAATGGCAAAACATTGAACAATATCAGTAAGTAGGATTCTACTACGTTACAAGCAGGATTCTACCAATTTAGAATTTCAAGTTATATCAGCAGGCGTATCAGTTTTAGCACAGAAAGGGAGACAGACAGACAGATTAGTCACCACACCCCACCATTTCTTTGGTGATGCCACCACAGACCAAAGGCTGTTCTTCAGCTTTGCTGGTCCATCCATCCAGCACTTAGCTGGCTTTCACACTAATCAGAGCCTCAAGAGATTAGTGAAGAGCTGTTTAAATTTACGATGGAATGCATACCTTTCTAGAGCTTGGAATTCTTGTGCCTACTAACTCTCAAGGTACCCAGAGGTCTAGGAAGCTGAGATTTTACTGCTAAAGATGCTGATCTTATCTTGTACATGTTTGTGCTACTTTATTTCACTAACAAAAGATAATCTTATCTCAACATTCTGAGGGTACTTCACTGGTGCCTCCACACACAGATTCCAGAAGCTATGCATCAAATGAGTTTAGAAATCCCTAGCTCACTACAAATTAATGTTGCAAACAAGATTGTTTAAAAGAATTGAAGCACCTACAAGCACCTTAGAAACAGTCATTTAAAATACAAATAATTAGCACACTAATACAAATCATTCTTATCTAGTTATGAAAGCAGGTCACCTAAGCATCTCTCTAAAGGTTTGAATGATTGGAAGAAGGAACTATTGAACAAGGAATGAAAAAAAAAGAACTCAGACAACTTAGGGGTCATATAATCATTTTATAGGGGGGGAAAAAAAACTGCCTTTTTAAAAAGAAATAAGCTATTATTTAGACTTCCCAGTCATTTTAAACAGAGTCTTTGGGTGGTGCTGTGGGTTAATGTGCTGGACTGCAAAGTTGATTTGAACCAAAAGGTCAGCAGTTCAGGCTCACCAACTGCTCCTCGGAAACCTTAGGGCCACTATGGGTAGGAATGACTCCGTGGCACTAAACAACAGTAACAATCATTTTAAATTCTTTATTCCCTCCACAGCCCCAGCCAGGGATCCAAAGGACTTATTACTTTAAAAGCATATATGATCCAAAGTATTTGTTAAAATGAAGATTGGGTACCACCAAAACTAGTGTCTTTTTCCCTTCAGTAATTGTTTAAGTGTTCATCTTGGTGATCATTTTTAACAAACCCATTGAGAAACAAACTAAGGATTATCCAAATAAATTTGTGATGATAACTGTGATGGCACCAAGTTGTTGTTAAGTTCCATCGAGACACTTCCAACTCTGTATATAACCCTGTATATGATTTCCAAGGAGCAACTGGTGAGTTTGAACCACCAACTTTGTGGTTCAAACCAACATTGCAGTCCAGAGCATTAACTCACAGCACCACGCATACTTTAAATGTTAAACACAAAGAAGAAAAAAACAGAGGTGGCTTTAATATCTAAATGATATGCCCATGTCCTGTGAAGGCCAAATGAAGTCAATGTTTACTACAAACAACCTTCTCTCAGTGATTTGAATAGAAATTTTTACCGCATGCTTAACCCAGTAGAAAATGTATTCTGTCTTTCTTGTTGATAGATGCACACTACCAGAGGTGGCTTAATTTTGACAAAATCTGCCATGGAAATACTGTTAATTTCCATTTTATTGGTTCTGTGGTTTCATTTTTTATTTAATGTGTTCTGGAATTACAGTTGCATAGAAGGAATAAACATAAAGATGTTGCACATTATTTTCTGTTTTTACACACTTAAAGAAATTTGATAGAATTAATGAAACTAAACATTTGAAGAATTAAGAGATTTTTTGGAAAGAGGTCTATATATAATCCTTAAATCAGCAATTTTCAAAGTTTTGATCCTGTGAATTCCTTTCATTATATCATCCCATGATCTGCCTGACATTTTCAGGTTGTTGTTGTCGTTAAGTGCCTTTGAGTTGGTTCTGACCTGTAACGACCTTGTATAGGATTTCCAGGAGCAACTGATGAACTTGGACCATCGACTTTCAGTTCAAACCGACTTTACGGTCCAGCGCACTAACCCACAGTGGCATTTTCAAGTAATTTTTAAATTTCTCAATGGCACATAATAGAGTTCACACACAATGTATATTTTTGATAAACATATTTAAATTTTTTGCATGTATTTTAATCCAATCAGTAGCAATACTTATTACATAAAAATATAAAAACAAACTTCCTTTTAAAATGTAGTACATATTTAAACTGTAGTATTATGGTTGGACTAATTAAATAAAGAATGTATGATTTGCTAACAAATTTTAAATTGACAATATATCCTTTTTGAAGTTTGGACTAAATTCCATTCTAAATGTAGACTGAAATATAATAGTGTGCAGTGTGGTTATTACTTGAAATGGTTGTTCTATCCATAGTCTTCCACCGTTCTGTCAGTTTGTCATACTGCGGTAGCAGGCATATTGCTGTGATTCTGGAAGTGGTGTCACTGGTATTTTAGATACCACAGGGACACCCATAGCAGACCAGTTTCAGCTGAGCTTCTAGGCTAAAACAAACTTGGAAGGCGACACAGACTACTTCTGAATATTTAGTCACTAATGACATTATAAATAGCAGTGGGACACTCTCAGCATCAGAATATTGAATATTGAAACACAATGACTAACACTAGAATATAGTCACATATAGTGACAGAAGATGAGCCCCTCAGGTTGGACTGAGGAAGAGCTGCCTCCTCAAAGTACAGTCAACTATGATGACATATATGGAGTAAAGCCTTCAGGACCTTCATTTGCTGATAAGACACAACTCAAAAAGAAAAGAAAACAGCTCTAAGCATCCATTAATAATCAGAACATGGAAAGAAACAGTTGAAAAAGTTCTTATCATCAGCCAAAACCAGGGCAGGAGCAGACTGTGGAATAGACCATTAATTGCTCATATGCAAGTTCAGGCTGAAGCGGAAGAAAATTAAAACAAGTCCATGAGAGCCAAATATAACCTTGAACATATCCCACCTGAATTTAGAGATCATCTCAATAACAGATTTGATGAATTAGATATTAAAGACTGAAGACCAGAAGAGTTGTGGGGTGACACCAAGAACATCATATATGAAGAAAGCAAAAAATCATTAAGAAAACAAGAAAGAAAAACAGAAAAGACTATAGGGATGTCAGAAGAGATTGTGAAACTGCTCTCCAGTGTAGAGATGCTAAAGCAAATGGAAGCAATGAGGAAGTAAAAGCTGAACATAAGATTTCAAAGGTCAGCTCTAGAAGACAAAGTAAAATATTATGACAAAATATGCAAAGAAGAATAGATTTGATACATTAAACACCAAAGAACGAAGACCAGAAGAGTTGTGGGATGACATAAAGAACATCATACGTGAGGAGAGCAAAAAATCATTAAGAAGACACGAAAGAAGGAAAAGGTCAAAATGGATGTAAGAAGAGACTCTGAAACTTGCTCTCCAGCGTAGAGATGCTAAAGCAAATGGAAGAAATGAAGAGGTCCAAGACCTGAACAGAAAATTTCAAAGATCAGCTAGAGAAGAAAAAAGCCAAATATTATAATAAAATGTGTAAAGATTTGGAATCAGAAATCCAAAAAGGAAGAACATGCTCAGCATTTCTCAAGCTAGGGGAACTGAAGAAAAAAGTCAAGCCTCGACTTTCGTTATTGAAAGATTCTCGGGGCAAATTATTGAATGATGCAGAAAGCATCAAGAGAAGAAGGAAGGAATACACAGAATCATTGTACCAAAAGGAAATGGTTAATGTTCAACCATTTCAAGAGTTAGTATATGATCAAGAGCCAATAATACTCAGGGAGGAAGTCCAAGGTACATTGAAGGAATTGGCAAAGAACAAGGCACCAGAATAAAAATTGAAATATTTCAAGAAAGTGAGGCGGCACAGGAGACACTCACTCATTTCTGCCAAGAAATCTGGAAGACTATCTGGCTGACTGATTGGAAGAGATCCACATCTGTGCCCATTCCAAAGAGAGGTGACCCAACGGAATGCGGAAATCATCAGACAATTTCTTTGATATCTCAAGTGAGTAAAGTTTTGCTAAGGGTAATACAGTAATGGCTACAATCATACATTGACAGAAAACTTCCAGAGGTTCAAGCTGGATTCAGTAGAGGCAGTGGAATGAGAGATATCATTGCTGATGTCCAACGGATCTTGGCTG
>NW_006408531.1:10345583-10346837 GCF_000296735.1 Chrysochloris asiatica
GAAGACGGACTTACAAGCTTTCTATGGTGATGTTTCTGGCTATTCCTTTCTCTCCCCTTCAAATGTCTATTTTATAATGGTATGCAAGGGAAATCAAGATTCAAAACACAGCCAAGAATCTTAACATTATTTACTCCCTTTTCCCCATTCCAACCATGATCATGTGGTTCTTTTCTTTTTTGTTATTTTGGTGGATTACGTTGATTGTTTTTCTAATGTTGAACCACCCTTGCATCCCTGATATGAATCCCACTTGATCATAATATTACCTTTTTGATGTGTTGCTGGATTCTGTTGGCTAGGATTTTGTTGAGAATTTTTGAATCTATGTTCATGAGGGATATTGGTCTATAATTTTCTTCCTTAGTGACGTCCTTCCCTGGTTTTGGTATGAGGGTTATCCTTGCTCCATAAAATGTATTTGGAAATTTTCCATTTTCCTCTATCTTCTGGAATAATTTAAGTAGAATTGGTGACAACTCTTCCCTGAATGTTTGGTAGAACTCACCAGTGAAGCCATTTGGGCCTGGACTTTTGTTGGTTGGAAGTTTTTTGATGACCTGACCAATTTCTTCTTTTGTTATGGGTCTATTCAGGTTTTCTACTTCACTGTGTGCAAGTTTAGGTCGGCCACGTTTATCTAAAAATGTATTCATCTCTTCTAAGTTTTCAGATTTGTTGAGAGCACAACTCTTCATAGTATTCTGTTAATATCCTTTTGATTTCCTTTGGTTCCGTTGTGACATTGCCCATGTAGTTTCTAATGTGTGTTATTTATGTCTTCTCCCTCTTTTGTTAGTTTTACCAATGGTCTGTCAATTGTGTTAAACCTTTCAAAGAATCAGCTTCTTGTCCTGTTGATTCTTTCTACAGTTTTGTTTTCTATCTCATTTATTTCTGCTCTAATCGTTATTTCTTTTCTTTTGGTGGCTATAGGTTCCCTGTTGGTCTGTTTCTAATTGTTGGAGATGCTGTGTTAATGTGTTAATTTTGGTTCTTTCTTCTTTTTGGATGTGTGAGTAATTGCAATAAATTGTCCTCTTAGCACCACTTTCGTCGTGTCCCAAAGATTTTGTTATGTTGTGTTTTCATTCTCATTTGTTTCTAGGAACTTTGTGAATTCACGTTTAATTTCTTGTACTACCAAGTAGCTTTTCAACAGGGTTTTATTCAGTTTCTATGTATTTGACTTGATTTCCTTGGTCTTCCTATTGTTGATTTCTAATTTGATATAGCATTGTGGTCTGAGAAGAT
>NW_006408531.1:10348702-10390515 GCF_000296735.1 Chrysochloris asiatica
ACCTCTTTCTGTAAGTTTTGAATTGTTTCCTATGCTGTATCTATCTTATTTGATTATTCCTGTAGCACTTTCCTGACTTCTTCCTTATTTTTCTCAATCCCATTGTAACGTGTTTTTAAACATTTTATAATCATTTTTCTGAATTCTTTCTCAGACATTTCCAAGGCCTACCCTCCTTCCAGAATGTAGTCCAGTCTACCTCTAGGTCATTCGTCTCAGACATTTTATCTTGTTTCTGGACATGTGCTGATATAGTCATCTGCTTTTGCTTCTTGGACATGTTTAGTGTTTATCTGTGACCTTAATATTTAATTGAATATGTGTTTTGGTATGTTTTATGCTCTCTGATTGCTTCCAGGTAGGTCTGAGCAGGATGTGGGCTTCCCTTTTTACTCTTCTTATTGCTTAACTCAGAGTAACTTTCACAGGTATTGTCTGCCTCCCTGATATATGGCAGTTGGTATTGGTTCTTGCCTCATTTTTGGTGTTTTGTACCGTGTGATTGTAGCTTGACTATATGGCAGCTGTTGCTGTCTTTTTTGGGGTATTATAGGGAAAGACTAATACTTTTTAAGAAACAGTTGGCATCTTGATTTTGACTCATGGCAACCCATGTGTTTCTTAGTCCTCTATGAAAGCTCTATGGAGTGGACTAATATGTTTGTGATCTTTTGGAAGTAGATTGCCAGGCCTTTTCTTAGAGGTGGATTAGAACTGCCAGCTTTTTGGTTGTTAGCTACTCACTTAACCATTTGTACCACCCAGGGACTCTGGCCCTTAACTTCCTACTAAATGGGGAAATATTGCAACCCTCTAGTAGAACTGCTCCATGGGGTTTCTAAGGCTGCAAATCTTTAAAAGAAATCAACTGTCTCATCTTTTCTTTTTGAGAGACTGGTGGGTTTGAATTGCCAAACTTTCAGTAAGCAGCCTAATGCTATCTTACTGTTCCACCAGGGCTCCTTATTTAGATAACATAAAGTATTTGCTTTAGTTATGAGTGGGAACTGACTCAATGGCATTTAATAACAACTTGCTTATTGATCTTGATATAAAATGTTACAAATATTAAAATACTTCATTGCTTTACGACATTTGTATTTTTGTATTTTGATGTCTGGTGTGGTGCTGTAGGATCAGCACTGGACTGCAAACCACAAGGTTGGCAGTTCAAACCCACCAACTGCTCCTTGGAAACCCTATACAGGTTCACTAACAATGACAACAAATGAATCAGAATCAAATTGATGGCACTTAACAACAACAGTGGTGCTAAAACATTAAAGACTGTGCGACTTTATTTTTAATACCAGCTGCCATAAAAGGCACTCTGGTAACGTAGTGGTTACAAATTGGGCTGTGAACCACAAGGTCAGCAGTTTGAAACTACCAGCTGTTCCACGGGAGAAAGATGAGACTTTCTATTCTCTTAAAGATTTACAGCCTCGGAAACCCTCGGAAACAGGGTCGCTATGGGTCGGAACTGACTCGACAGCACTTAACAACAACAGAGGGAGAGAAAGAGTCCCCCAAAGGTAGAAGGGGGAGCATAAAATCGCAAAACAGTACCAGCAAAAAAGAAAAGAAAATGACAACAACAAAAAAAAACTAAAAAAAAAAAACAAAAACTGCACTAAATACTGTAGTCTATAATCACAGAAAAGGCAGAGGAGGGAGAAAAAAATCTGTAGCCTAATATGAGTATGACTTTAATGTCCTCTCTTTAGCTTCTTTCCTTCAAAACTGCCTAAGAGATATCAAGATGCCACTGTTGGCTATTATGCTGTACCTCAGGATTTAATTTTATTTTTCGACCTGTTTTGTTTTTAAATTTTCTTTCTCTCTCTACATCCCTGTCATGGCCTTTCCTGTATTAAAAAAAACAAAACAAAACAAAACAAAACAAAAACAGTTCAGGACCAGCTCTTGGGCTGAGAGTATCTGTGCGCATACGTGGCAGAAGATTCCACCACTGGTGGGGGTGGGGATGTCCACTTGCTCTAGTCACCAGAATGGAAGTGCACAAACAGTGGGGGGGAGGGGGGGAGCAATGAACAGATACCCCCAAAAGAGAAAATCAGAACAAAGCAAAACCAACAAAGTATATTGTCCACCTTTGCTGTCTGGTCTCGCCCAAGTTGTCGGCTCAAGGCCTCCGAGCCCGGCATTTTCAAAAGTACACGATTTCTTACTTCCACTTCAAGTTCTACTAGCTATAAGCCTTCAAACCTTTTAAATATTTGTACCTTTGTAGTTTTGAGTTTGGGTGCTCTGCCCGGGATCTGCTTTGCCTGGTATTCCATGGTATTGTTGATGGCGATGGTGCACCTCCACCCTAGCTGCCATCAAGCCCCGTCTCTCCCTGTATAGGGTTTTCAAGGATTGGCTGGTGAGTTTGAATCACGGGCATTGTGGTTCAAACCAACCTTGTGGTCCAGTGCTTTATCCCACAGTGTCACACCAGGACCAGAGAATACTTCAATATTACAAATCAAGTTTTTCATTTTTTACTTCAGCTTGAGAAATGCTTCACAAGTTCTTCCTTTTTTCCCTAACTCCAAGTTTTGCACAACTCATTATACTTTATTTTGTCTTCTTTAGTTGCCCCTTTGAAATTTTCTATTTAGCTCTTTTACTTTTACTCATCTCTTCCATTTTTTCTTTTTAAGCTTCTCTGCATTCATGAACAAGTTTCAGAGTCTCTTCTGACATCTCTGGTTTTGTTTCCTTTCTTTGAAATGACCTTTTGCTTTTTTCCTGGATAATATTCTTGACATCGACCACAATTCTGGTATTCTGTCATTAGTGTCTAACGCATCAAATCTGTTCTTTAAATGGTCTTTAAATTCAGGTGGGATAGATTCAAGATCATATTTTTGGCTCTTCAGGATTTCTTTAAACTTTATTTTGAATTGAATGAAAGTTTACAGAGCAGATTATCAGTTTTACATTGAACAAATCATATACTTTGTTTCATTACAATTATTGTAAAACCCTTCATATACCATCAGTTAGCAGTATTTACCCCTATTCACTTTAACTCTTGCATACCTCTTGTGTCTTCTGCTACCTTAATTTTTCCTCTGCCAACCTCTCTCTTGTTATATAGTGCCTTCCCACTCACCCAAGTTCTTTGACTTGTCTTAAATTTCTTCATCTTCAACCTGAACTTGCATATGAACCACTGAGGATCCATTCCACAAACCACTCCTGGCCTTGTACTGGCTGATAATATTGAGCTCCCACAGATGCTGTCAATTGGATTCCTGTGTATTCCATCTGGTGAGTTCAATGTATATATTTGCCCTTTATGTTGTTTTAAAAAAAAAAAAAGGTGTTTACAATGAATAAGTTATTGGTCTTTCAAAATTTTATCATGTGGTTCCAGCATCATTTCTATCACAATGTCAGATTTTCCAACTACTATATATTTTCAATAACCTCATATGCATGCGAAAGCTGGACACTGAATAAGGAAGACCATAGAAGAATTGATGCTTTTGAGTTATGGTGTTGGAGGAGAATATTGAAAGTGCCATGGGCTGCCAAAGAACCAATAGATCTGTGTTGGAAGAAGTGCAGCCAGAACTCTGCTCCATCCTTGGAGGCCAGGATGGACAAACTTTGTCTCTCATACTTCAGACATATTGTCTGGAGGGACCAGTCACTGGAGAAGGATATCATGTTTGTCAGAGACAAAAAGGAAGACCCCCAGCGAGATGGATTGGCCAAGTGGTAGCATCGATGGACTCAAGTGCGGCAACAATTGTGAGGTTGGCCCAGGACTGGGCAGTGTTTCATTATGTTGTGCATATTCATTCTATTGTCACTATGAGTCAGTACCAACTCGATGGCACCTACCAAAAACAATAACATCTTTCCTTTTATGGAGTTCTAGTGTGGTACTGTGGGATAATGTGCTGGACTGCAAAGTCAGTTTGAACCACAGAATTGGTAGTTCAAGCTCACCAGTCACTTCTCGGAAACCCTATCCAGGGTCACTATGAGTTGGAACCAACTCAACAGCAATCGACAATAGCAACAATCCTTCCTCTTAAGGAGCTCTGGTAATGTAGTGGTTATGAATCAGCCTGCTAACCTCAAGCAAGGTCATCAGTTCGAAACTGCCTGACGTTCCAGAGGAAAAAGATGAGGCTTTCTGCTCTTGCAAAGATTTGCAGCCTCTGAAACCCTAGACAGACTCTATGAGTCAGAACCGAATCCATGACACACCACTACCAGTACCAACAGCTTGTTGATGATTCAAAAACAAATTGGTATAGAGTTTTAGCCTGGTATGCATTTTGTTATACGTAAGCTGGGCTTATGAAAAAATGTTTCCGTTATTATAACTAACTATAGGAATATTTTTATAAAAAATAATAAACTTCTTCTGAAACACTGCACAAAATTTTTATAGACAATCATTTTGGTGTCACGCCCTCTGACAATGTCATCCCCTGTGGTCTGCACCTCAACACCATAGCACTGAAACCCTAGAGAGCACACTTCTACTCTGACACACAAGGCGTTGCCATGAAGCAGGGCAACTGGTAACTAGTTTTCTATATTAAAATGATAATAATAATCCATATAATGAGAATTATAAAACAATTATGTTGTAAACCAGAAAACCCACCCCTCTGACTGGGTTATTTAGTAAGAGAGTAGCTGCGTTAGGTGACCATCTTATGTCTACAACCTGCTCTATGATCTCACTCAACTCACACTCAAGTTCTAGAAGTTCTTTTATGAACTGGGGAAAAAAATACTTTAAAATGACTTTATTTCCCGAATTTTTTTAAAAATAGAAATGGGGTACAGATTTCCTAAGTGCCTTTTACAGCTGGCCCATCTATGATATAGAATGCCAGTCATGAAAAAGACCCATCGAAAGCATCCAACATATCTCTGTCCTGTTTCACTGGCATCTTCACAAGAATTTTGGCCTCTCTGATCATCTGTCCTGGTGTTTTAGAGTCCTGATGTTTAGGAAATTCTTTATAAGCAAGTTACTTAACCTTTTAGGACCTCAGATTTCTCATCTAGAAAATGAGGAAGTTTGAATAAGATTATTTTTCAAGTCCCACCCAGAACTAGAATTCTAAGATCTTGTGTATTACCCAAAGTTTTCATAACTCTTTAACATCAGAATAACATTTTAAAACAAGAAACCATGAATATAGAAAGCACATAAAGGTAGAGCTAAGAACACTCAAAATCAGCAGAACACAGTTCAAAAAACACTGATTGAAAGCTCTTTTTTTAAGAACACTTTCCTTTTTTCTTTGTCTCAGTGGGAAAGAAAAACATCTGGAAAGGATCCACCATATTAGTTTCCCTATGTGTATACCAGAACATATGTATTAAGTCACCTGTCAGCCTTTTCTGCTCCAGAATAAATAACCAGCATAAGTCCCATTTCCTATCCCTTTAAAACATACTTCCTTTTCTTTAAATGAACCTTCTTTAGTTTCTGTAACTCTTTATTAAAATGTAAAGTTAGAAACCAACCGTGATGTCTAAGAAGAGCCAAGTGTAGCAAAAGGATTACTTCCAGCTCTATCAAGTGATGCTCTCTTTTGTAATACATTCCAAGCTGTTTCCTTCTTAACAACAGCATCCCTCTGCTGCCTCTTGAACAACCAATAGCTCATTTTTTTTTTTCTTCTGAAGTTGTTATATGTAATCAATAATTTCCCATCCAGTATTTATATTATTTGTTATTGTCCTCCTGGGACCTTTGCAGTTTTCTCTACTAATATAAACCTGTTTTTGATGGAACATTTCTCTAATTAGTTAAGGTTACTGAATTTTTCTTCTGCCTTCCAAAAGTTGAACCTCATTCAATTTCAAACCCATGTGAACGCTCTATAGTTCATTGTTAAATCTATAGACTAATAACACGTAAAATATCTAAAAAGAACCTATTCATAAGGTCACCCTCTTAACCAAGTATTGATAGAATCCTTACCATGTGTATGGCATGTTGCAGTTCCTTTGGCTACACCAAGCTACTTTCTACCATCAACCTTCTACCAGAAGAAGCTACCTACAAAAAAGCACAAATGCCCATAACTCAGGCTAGAATCAATCAGAAAGATCTGAACAAAACGCTCAGGAACACTTAAGGAGCTGGATTCTTTTACTATCGAAAATGTTTATTGTTGACAAGTCCCTGAATAGGGTTTCTGAGAAGTGACTGGTAAATTTGAAACTCCGATTTTGTGGCTCAAACAGACCTTGCGGTCCAGTGCATTATCCAACAGGAGCACAACAGGACTCCAGTCTGGAGAACTAAGCAAGCTTTAAAAGAAGATGTCCTCTGAGCTAGACCTTTAAAGATGGACAAAATTCCTTTTGTGGGCAGATAGATGTGCTGGCAATTCAGGGCAACAGGGCTGAATAGGTATGAAATAGGCTCATGCTGAGGAGTCCTGGTGTGGCATTGCAGGATAATAATGCACTGGATTGAAAAGTCTGTGTAAACTGCAAGATTGGTTATTCAAACCCATCAGCCACTCCTCAGACACCCTAGACAAAGTTGCTATGTTGTTGTTGTTGTAAATTGCTGACAAGTCAGTTCCAACTCATAGCAACCCTGTGTAGGGTTTCCAAGAAGCAGCTGGTGAGCTTGAACTGCCAACCTTGCAGTTCAAATGGCTTTGTAGTCTGGTGCATTAGCCCATACCAGGACTCCAGGGTGGCTATGAGGATCTAAGTATTTGAAACTTAACAACAGCACTTAGCAACAACAACAGGCTCATGCTGCATTTATAATCCCGGTGAGAATTATACTCAGTTGTCATCTACCTGTGAACAAGGTTGGTAGTTTGTGAACCTAATTAACATTATAACCAACAGGTAAAGTTTTTCAAGTATGTTGTTGTTGTTAAGTGCTGTTGTGAAGTTGTCAAATATATAGATCCTCAAATCCCACTCCCAACCTGCTGAATCAGAAAGTCTAGAGATGATGTCCTGGAGTCTTTATTTTAACCACCTTCTCAGATGAGACAAGTATCGATGTGATTCAGTTTGAAAGACCCCTTTTTAATAAACACATTTCAACACCCCCACATGTGGTGCCATTGGTTAATGCATCAGACTGCAAAGCTGTTTGAACTTCAAAGTCAGTGGTTCAAGCTCACCAGCTGCTCCTCGGAAACCCTACACAGGGTCGCTATGGGTTGGAACCGACTCGAAGGCACTTAACAACAACAACAAAACATGATAATGGATATATATTTATCAAATGAGAAAATACATAAAGACAGAAAACACAACAGTGAGTGTATTTGTATTTTATAAACTAGAACAAAATCCTGACGCTTAAAAACATAGGCCTATATTGTTTTCCATATGCATCCATGTATTTATTTATTTAACTTACAGATAATGCAAGGTTTCATACAGGGCTTTGACGCCATTATTGACCACATGTCCTGACCTTGATGCTAAGTTCCATCCAAAATAAGATCCTGGTTCTACCAATAGCTCCCATTCCAAGTTATAACTACAGACCTGTGAAATAACAGAATTTTTTACCACAGACAAAGGATCTCTGGTTGCGTTGTGGTTACGAATCGGGCTGCTAACCTCAAGGTCAGCAGTTTGAAACTACCAACTGTTCCGCGGGAGAAAAGATGAGGCTTTCTGCTCCCATAAAGATTTGTAGCCTTGGAAACCCCATTCAGGGTCACTATGGGTCAGAACTGACTCTATGGTACTTAACAACAACAAACCACAGACAAAAATAGGAAGCAGGGAGAAGGAGAAAGACAGAAATAGAGATTGCTGTCAAACCTAGTGCTCAAATAGCTAACCCCACCTCATTATGGTGGCCAAGAGGATGGTAGAAGAACGTAAGAGTAGTGTTTTTCCCACCAGTTATGTCCTAGGTCTGAGGCCTTGCAGAGAGAGTAAGAGGAGAACGCGACCAACCAAAGTTTATCTCTTTCTCCATTTTCATTTCCTTATCACTCTCCTTTTGAGAAGGCAGCATGTCATCCTTGTTTTAACTCTCTGAGCTGCAGAATTGCTGTTGTTATGTGCCATCCAGTCAGTTCCAACTCCTAGAGACCCTGTAGAGAGTTCTGAGGAGTGACTGGCTGGTTGGAACCGCTAACCTTGCAGTTAGCAATCCAGTGCTTATCGTGCAATACCACTCTCTTCCTAAAGTGATGAGAGTAATCCCTACTTCTTAGAATGAGGGTGAGGATTCAGGGAGATCATCTAGGTAAAGTACCAACACAGTGTTGTTATTGTTGTTAAGTATGATCAAGTTGATTCCAACCCATAATGACCTGTATAGGGTTTCAAAGGAGAGGCTGGTAAACTTGAACCGCTGACCTTGCACAGTGTTAGGAATTACATGATCTCATCACCACACAAAGAGCTCTTTCAATGTATCTTTTGAGGATGACTCCTTCAGTCCACCTTTCCTGGACTCGGGTTTTAGCTGGGTCCCAAGGCTGACCTATAAATGCTATGTTTAGATCAAAGTTTACAACAGTAAGGACCTTCCTCCAAAACTCAGCTGTCAATGATCCCCAGGTAAGCCATCTGTCCAGACAGACTACAGTTTTGCCAACGTGAATGTCAGGCTACAATGCATATGGTGTTCAGCTACTCTCCTCCTTTCCCACTGGATTTTTCTACCTCCAACCTTTAGAGTCACCTTCTCCAGAAAATTTCCCTTGAAGCACAAGCTAAGCCCTTTCTTTGAGTTCCCTTCCTCTCTAAGCTATACTTCATTCATCCATTGATTCACTCATTGGTCTATTTTGTAAAAGACTAATACATGCTATGCATGACTTGTTTTAGGCATGAAATAAACAAAACAGTCAAGGCTCTTGTTCTCCTGGGGCTGCAGTTCTCGGGAGTGGCTCACTAGACAATCACAATGCAATATGCCAAGGGTGGAGATAAGTGCTGAGAAGAAAGACATAACAGGGATAGAGTGGTGTTGCTATTTGGGTAGGATGATCTGGAAGATCTCGTGGAAGTGGTTTTCAGCAGCAACATGAAGAAATGAGAATGTGGACCAGCGGGATATTGAAAAATGTGTTCCAGGCAGTCTCTCGATTCCTTCATGGCAAGGACTTTGTGTTATTTAGCTTCTCTACCAGTCAGCTCTGTAGAAGGCACAGACAGGCTACTACTTAGGTCACAGGATAAGTAAGCCCCTGGTTAAAGTGACCCTGGAGTCCTGATGTGGAGCTGTGGGTTAATGCACCTTACTGTAAAGCTGGTTGAACTGCAAGGTTGGCAGTTCAAGCTCACCAGCTGCTCCTCAGAAACCCTATACAGGGTCAGAACCCACATCACAATGGCACTTAACAACAACAACAACAATGAAGTGACCCTGGATCACCTTAACTATCCCCTAACAGGACTCATTGCTTCCAAGTCTTACTTTGTTTTCAATCTATTCTCCAAAGCACCAATAAAACCAATAAAACCCAAATCTGATCTTATCTTGCAGGTTCACAAGTCTTCACCTGCCTCCCATTGTCTTCAAAATGCTACCCAAATTTCTCAGCCTGGGGAAACAAAGCCTGCAAAGTGCTGCCCCAGATCACCTCTAAGGACTTCTTTCTGTCATCTCTGCATCCACTACTTGGCCAGGAGTTCTTCCCCTTCCTAGTGTGACCTACTAGTTCTCTGACCTCAGAGATACCACAGCTCCTGAGAAGCCTTCCCAGGTGTCCCCACACTTCTCTTAGAGGATTCTCTTCTATATTCTTCATAGCCCTTGTGCTTAAACTACAGTGTGCCTGAGGCCTGTCTGTCTGTCTCCTTTTGACCATGAGTTCCTGTCCTGTCCTGTCCTCTCAGCACTATTAAAGCACCTGATATTTAGGAAATATTCATTGATTGGATGAATAAATGAAATGCTCATGCTATTTCCAACTGGCGGTATTGTAGCTGCTGTTCAAGGCTACCCAGAGGCACACAGAAAGAAAGGCCTGCAATCTATTTAAGAAGGGTCAGTCATTGCAAGCCCTATGAAGCATAGTTCTACTGTGACACGTAGGCATGGACAACTGGACAATTAAACACCAACTGGTGTTCTCTTCCAACCAGCTATTTCCAGAAACTTTTTTTTTTCTCCTTTAAGGGATGGGGGATGGTGGGTGACCTTTTAGAGGGATTTCCCAATCGTTTGTGAAGCCACTGGAGTTGAATTGTGCTGCACCTTTCCTTAATAGTTACAAGAGGAATTTAGATTAGGCATTCAAGGGCTATTCCTTGTGTTGCAAGACTGCAGTAATAACTAAGGGAAGTAAACAATCTTTTTGGCAATTTGGGGTTGACCAATATTTTGGAGTTTAATTTTTTGATAGGAAGTAGCCCCTTCACTTCTCTTCCAGGCCTTGGATTCTGTAGTTGTCTGTCCATTTCCCACCCATAGGGACAGTGAGTGGGCAGGAGACCAGAGAATTTGTGCAAATACAATGCAATGTGTTCTGTGCAAGAGTTTCCAAAAAGTAAATATTTTGAGGTTTTAAAAAGTATTACATACACTGTTGTAAATGCTGGAGATCCTGGAAAAGGAAGAAAAGGAGGAAAATAATATTTAATATGTATACATACATTTATGTTGTTGTTAAGTGCTGTCAAGTTGGTTTCAACTTCCTGTATGGGGTTTCCAATATACATATATATGGAGTATTGGTATGGCACTGTGGGTTAATGTCCTAGACTGTAAGGTCAATTTGAACTGCAAAGTCAGAGGTTCAAGCTCACCAGCTGCTCCTGGAAAATGTTATTCAGGGTCGCTATGAGTTGGAACCGACTCCAAGGCACATAACCACCACTTGGTGGTTATGTGCCTTGGAGTCGGTTCCAACTCATAGCGACCCTGAATAGAGTTTGTGAGGCTGTAAATCTTTTTTCAGGAGCAGAAAGCCTCATCTTTCTTCCACGGAACGCTGCTAATTTCGAACTGCTGACCTTGAGATTAGCCGCCTGACTCATAACCACTGTGCCACCAGAGTCCTGGTATAGCACTATAGGACAAGCATTAAACCACTAAATGCAAGGTTAACAATTGAGCCCACCAGCTGCTCCTCAGAAACTAGATACAGGAATTAACTCTATGGCACTTAATATCAACAAATATAGAACATATTCCTTATTGTTAAGTGCATCTAGTCATCCAACTCATAGTGACCCTCTGTCAGTTTTCCAAGGCCGTAAATCTGTACAGAAGTAGAAAGCCTCATCTCTCTCCCACAGAGAGGCTGGCATGTTCCATTGTGGGTAGCAGTCTACTGATTATCCTACTGAAAATCTATATTCAGTCATAAATGTGTGTATGTGTGTAGTCCTGCTGTGGTGCTATAGGATAAAGCACTGGACTACAAGGCCAGTTTGAACCACAGGGTCAGTGGTTCAAACTCATCAGCCGCTCTTTGGAAATCCTATACAGGGTTGTTATGAGTTTGAACTGACTCAACAACACTTTACAACCAGTATAGACAGAGAGAGAGAGACCTGGTGTTGCATTGTATATATGGAGTCCTGGTGTGGTGCTATAGAATAAGCTCTGGACCACAAGGTCGATTTCAACTGCAAGGTCAGCAGTTCAAATCTGCCATGCTCCTTGAAAGCCCTATAGAGAGTTGCAACCAACTGCACTTAACAACAATCTCTCTCTCTCTCTCTCTCTCTCTCTCTCTCTCTCTCTCTCTCTCTCTCTATCTATATATATATATATATATATCGTTGCCACGCAATTCATAGGAACCGGTATAGGGTTTCTAATGAGCAGCTGATGGGCTTGAACTGCCAGATTTCAGGTTAGCAGTCCAGTGCTTATCCTACAAGGTCACACCAGGACTCTTATTTCGCTCTCTCGCTATGAGTCGGTACCTCACTCGATGGCACCTAACAACAACAACTCTTTCATAAATTCAGGTACAGTCCTGCTGTGGCACTCTACACTATAGGATAAACACCACTGAACCAGTAGTTCAAACCCACCAGCCACTCCTTGGAAACCCTATACAGTATGGCTATGAGTCAGAAACCACTCCGTGGCACTTAAAAACAGGATATGTATATATATATTAATATATATAACTGTTCCGCGGGAGAAAGACGAGGCTTTCTGCTCCCGTAAAGATTTGCAGCCTCGGAAACCCTGTGCAGGGTCACTATGAGTCGAAGCCGACTCCACGGTACTTAACAACAACAAATATATAGAGATAGATATATGACAGCGAGGTAACAGATGAATTGGGTCTCTTGCAAATTCCTGAATGGGGAAATGTTACAGATTCCCATTCCTCAAGCAATAACTTCTAAAGAGCAACAACAACAAAAGTCATGTGAGCAGGAGAAAGGGAGAAAAAAAACAACAAAAAAACACACCCTCTGTGCAGCAGGAAGTCTTCAATGGTTATCCAGTTATGAAGAAACAAATCGGAACAGAAATCCTTATTCGGAGCGCTAAACTCGGTATTACTACATAAAGAGCAATATTAAAAAGCTCAGGCAGCCTCCTAGTGATGTTGGGAAACATCTCGGCTTCCCCTTGCGAGAAAACAAACAAGCTTCGAAGGGTAGCAGTCCAGACCTGTGTTACGGTGGTTTTGTTTTTGTTTTTTTGGCAAGTCAGTGAGTCAAATGGACGACCCGAAAGTTGTGCAGTTCTGGGAAGCAAGGTTAATATTATCCTTCAGTGGTGAAACCCTGAGCTGCTAATGGGCAGGTCGGTGGTTCGAACCCACACTGAGAGAGACAAATGTGGCAGTCGGCTTCGGTTAGGGCCTTGGAAACCGTTCTGAGGAAGTTCTACTCTGTCCTATCGGGTTGCTATGAGGCCCTATCACTGGAGGGCAATGGTTTTTTGGGGGATTGCCCCAGCGAACAATTTTACTGAAAAGCCAGTCCCCGCCGCGTGCGCGCGCGCGCGAACAGTGCCATACGGGACATGCAGCTACGTGCCCACCTCCAGAACGACTTTATTTACAAAGCGATTACCATGTTATCTATTTGTTTTCCTTTTCCAGAAACAGCAGCCTTCTTCAGCCCTTGAATTTCTTAATTACAAATCCATTCGCTTCTAAATCAACCCCAAACCGTCAGGCAGAGCCCGGAGGGAGGCTGTGCAAGTTTGCACACACCCCCACCTCCCGGATCAAGGGCAACAGCAGAAGCAAGAAACTGTATGTGCAAAAAGGTGGATCTGGGGACGAGGATCGCTGAGTTTGTTTACAGAGCAGAGACGCCTCAGCTCGGATGCCAAAGCTACCAAGAGCAGCAAACGCAAACTTAGCAGAAGCACACGTACCCGGGGAGCGGCGGCAGGTCCCAAAGTGCGGATTGGATCAGCGGGAGTGGGCCTGGGGCGGCCGGGCGCGCGAGCGCGCTCCGTCCACCTGCAGCCGCCTCTGCTCCCCGCCCCCAGCCCCTGTCCTTGAAAGGAGTGGAAAAAAATGCATCTGCACTCAGCAGCTCGAGATGTGTTTACAGGCTGCACCCCCCCTACACAAAGGCACGGCCCAGGAGAGCGCGCTCGGGGGAGGGGGCGAGATGTGTCCCGGGAAGCACAGCCCGTCTGCGCAGCCCGGGAGGGCGTCTGCAAAACCGGGGTGCAGGACACTTTAGAGGGCTGGGGCGTCAAGCGAACCCCCTTAATCCTATAGAGCGCACACCAAACCGCTAGGTGAAACGGGTGGACGAGCTGGGGATGGGAATCGGCCGTAGGGGCCGGCGAATTTGCCTCGCTCTTCTCCGGGCAAACGCCACCCTCGGGCTGCGGGAACAGGGAAGATTGTCCCCCTCCGGGGGCGGCATGGACGACCCCACGTTTCTGAACCGCAAGGAAACAAGAGGGGGCGGGGCAGCCGCAGCCTCTGCGCACGTGCCGCCGGCCGCGGGGCCGCGGCTCCAGAACCCAGTCCAGAGTGCCGAAACTCCAAAATCCGTGTGTTGGTGCTCACCGATAGGGGAGGCTCTCGCTCCGCCCTTCCTAAAGGCTTATATTAACTGTGGCCAAAGCCCGAAGAAACACAGCTCATTGTTGGCAGATGCCGGGCGGCCTCGCAGAGCTGTGAGGGCAGCGGAGGGGAAATAAAAGGGAACGGCTCCATTCCTGCACCAGCGGCCGCTGCGAGACCTAGGAGCCGAACTCGCGCCCGCGAGCGCCCCGCACGCCCGGAAGGTCCCCTCTATGTGCTGCTGAGCCGGCCCTGGACCCGACGATCCCGCCCTCGGTCTTCGGAGCAGAAATCGCAAAGACGGAAGGTGAGCGCGGCGGGCGAAGCCGGCGGGGCTGCTGGCAGCGCCGTCCTCCGAGGGCAGGGTTTGCCCGGAGGAAGAGCGTGAGGCGGAGCTGGGGAATAACAACAGGATGTGTAACAACAGGATGAGGAGGCTGGTTTAATGTCTCAAGTTCGCAGCCGGCTCCGGGGCACTTCCTTTATTAGGCCACTTCGGGGAGCAGAGGGGGTGTGGGCCGGGTCCCCCAGCCTGATCGCAGGGGAAGGGGCTGTGTGTGTGCAGCGTCCGGCCCGGGGAGGGTGGCAGGTCCGCTGTGGTTGCGAATCCCGGTGCACAGTCGAGTGGATTCCCGGAGACGTGCGCGCGGGGAGTCTGGGGGACAGAAGCGAGAAAAAAGTGGGGTGCGCTGTGGTGGGCGACACGTGTGGCGCCGTGCTTATCGTCTGCTCCTTTCACTTCCAGGACTGGAAATGGCAGACCATATGATGGCCATGAACCACGGGCGCTTCCCCGACGGCACCAACGGGCTGCACCACCACCCTGCCCACCGCATGGGCATGGGGCAGTTCCCGAGCCCCCACCACCACCAGCAGCAGCAGCCCCAACACGCCTTCAACGCCCTCATGGGCGAGCACATACACTACGGTGCGGGGAACCTGAATGCCACCAGCGGCATCAGGCACGCCATGGGGCCAGGGACTGTGAATGGAGGGCACCCCCCGAGCGCGCTGGCCCCCGCGGCCCGGTTTAACAACTCCCAGTTCATGGGCCCCCCGGTGGCCAGCCAGGGAGGCTCCCTGCCGGCCAGCATGCAGCTGCAAAAGCTCAACAACCAGTATTTCAACCACCACCCCTACCCCCACAACCACTACATGCCGGATTTGCACCCTGCTGCAGGCCACCAGATGAACGGTACAAATCAGCACTTCCGAGATTGCAACCCCAAGCACAGCGGCAGCAGCAGCACCCCCGGCGGCTCGGGCGGCAGCAGCACCCCTGGCGGCTCCGGCGGCACCTCGGGCGGCGCGGGCAGCAGCAATAGCGGCGGCGGCAGCGGCAGCAACATGCCCGCCTCCGTGGCCCACGTCCCTGCTGCAATGCTGCCGCCCAATGTCATAGACACTGATTTCATCGACGAGGAAGTGCTCATGTCGTTAGTGATAGAAATGGGTTTGGACCGCATCAAGGAGCTGCCCGAACTCTGGCTGGGGCAAAACGAGTTTGATTTTATGACGGACTTCGTGTGCAAACAGCAGCCCAGCAGAGTAAGCTGTTGACTCGTTCGAAAAGCCCGGCGAAAAAAATCAAACCCCTCACTTCTTCAGTGTGAATTAAAAAAAAAAAAAAAAAAAAAAAAAAAAAAACCCCACAAAAAAACATTCCCTTAGACACAGTATCTCGCTTTTCAGATCTTGAAAGGTTTGAGAACTTGGAAACAAAGTAAACTATAAACTTGTACAAATTGGTTTAAAAAAATTGCTGCCACTTTTTTTTTTTTTTTCCCCTCCCCAGTTTTTGTTTCGTTTTTGTAGCCTTGACATTCACCTCCCTTATGTAGTTGAAATATCTAGCTAATTTGGTCTTTTTTGTTGTTGTTCTTTGTTTTGACTCCTTCCTCACTTTCTCCAGTGCTCAACTGTTAGATATTAATCTTGGCAAACTGCTTAATCTTGTGGATTTTGTAGATGGTTTCACATGACTGAACTGCATTCAGATTTACGAGTGAAAGGCAAAATTGCATTAGTTGGTTGCATGAACTTTGAAGGGCAGATATTAACTGCACAAACTCTGCCATCTCGCTTCATTTTTTTTAACTATGCATTTGAGTACAGACTAATTTTTAAAATATGCTAAACTGGAAGATTAAACAGATGTGGGCCAAACCGTTCTGGATCAGAAAAAGTCATACTGTTCACTTTAAAGTTGGCTCCCCCTTCCCCCCTCCCCCATATGTACAGACAATAATGGGGTGTGGAATGTCGTCAGTGGCAAACATTTCACAGATTTTTATTTTGTTTCTGTCTTCAACATTTTTGACACTGTGCTAATAGTTATATTCAGTACATGAAAAGATACTACTGTGTTGAAAGCTTTTTAGGAAATTTTGACAGTATTTTTGTACAAAACATTTTTTTGAAAAAATACTTGTTAATTTATTCTATTTTAATTTGCCAATGTCAATAAAAAGTTAAGAAATACTTGTTTTCTAGAAGTCATTGTGGGGGTTCTTTGGGTGGCTTTTGTTTTTGGTTTTTGCCTCCTTTAAGTGGAACACTTGATGAGAGTAAGCATTCCGAAGGATAAATTACAGGACATGAAAACAGGTCATGATGAGCTTAAGCCAAGAACAGGATTTAGCATAATTGGCATAATTCTTCATTGTTATCATTGTAACATGCCTCTTGGTGGGGTTTAATGAAAAGCTGCAAAGTTGTCAAAGAGCAGCCCCCCACCCAATTGCCATCATATTCAAGTTATAAAGGTTTGTAATAGTAACTATTATAAATACCTTTTTTTCTGTGAGAGGGTGGGCAGGGGAGGATCAAGTGTTTCTAGTGGTAATTGATTTAAGTACTGAAATGGAGGTAGGTTGGAATAATATACTGGGTGATTGATGAGGGTGGCATTAAGTATAAGTCCACCTTTATCTCTTAGTGACTGAATCTTATTTCTTAGCAAAGATGCTAAGGCAAGGCCCACATTTTCAAGCTTAATCTCTGAAATAGCATCTGACTGGTTTATAGTTCTGAGAGGAAGAGGGGGCGGAATTCCACCTTGAGGCTTGCTATTTTGTTCTATAATATTTAGAATTTACTCAGCAAGGTTGATTCAAAGGTCAAATTACAATCATCACAAGATGTTCCTTCGCAAGCATGCCCTGTTTTCCAGAATCCTAAGCTTTTTTTTCTGTGACATCCATTGGGACCAGAGCACATAAGGATAAGATCATTTTCATTTTACCTAGATGAGTTACCAAGATGGTAACTCCAGTTAAGTGGGTGTCAAGTTTTGTCTTATATAATCAAGTGAAGGAAAAGGTAATATTGTTAAAATCTCAAATGATCCCAATTGGAAAGAGAAGGAATTTTATTTTGCTTTCTCTGTCATGTTTTCCTGACTTACCTTGTTTATAAGAGCAGTATACCTACTTTCAAGAAAAAATAGGGACTCTTACTTAACCTCCTGGGATAAGTAAAGAAGTAGAGGTTGAGGAAAATCTTTCAAATAGTACTTTAAAACAGCATTGCCTTTGGACTCTTAAGATTCTTATCTTAACTCATATTTCATAATAATAATAATAAAATCCAGGAGGGGAGGGTGTGTGGAGGTATTATATTACAGTGAATCTGGCATAAAGGCTGATTTCAATCTCATTCCGATCACCTACGTTCTATAATTCCATCTCTAAGGAAGGCCATGCAAGATTAAGATGTACACTCTGGGTTGTTTTTTTTATACCTCTCTAATTGACATTTCCTTAGTAAACATTGTGTCCTAAATAAATCATTTCTTCATGACTATACCAAATCATTCTAAACTCCTTTTTCAAAGTGAATGCAGATTTCCCACATTAATAGTTAAAGCTGAAGTTTTCTTCTGCTAAAACATGTCAATACTGAATCTGAAATCAGCAGTGAATCTTCCTGGGTAAGCATTTTCACAATAAGTTTTTCTTTTCTTTTCCTTTTTATTTCCCCCCACCTCCCCCCCGGAGGCTCAAGTGAAAAAATATGTTTGCATACATATTAATACAGCAATTCTAATTATTCTTCATTTGTGCCAGGACAAAAAGAAAGAAAGAAAGCTATTGGAGGCATTGTGTGTGTGTGTTGTTTTTTGCATAAAGAAGCAAAAGGATTGTGTTGTCACTACCCTTCACCATTGATTCTGCCAGGGAATAAGCCACAACACCTGCTCTGTCACTAAATTCCTCTTACTGCTCCAACACCGGAACACGTATGTGGAGATGCAGAGCCCATGGAACTATTATTAGATCCTGAGCCAGTCCCTGCCAGCACAGAGGGCTCAAACAGAGAAGCTGGGTTAAATGCACAATTTCTCTTCAGTAAAACTGCAAACATGCCCTGCCTCCCCCCTCTCCCCCGCCCATTCTCTTGAATGATCTTTATTTCATTAAAACTCTGTCTTGATCAACAACTGAGTAGACTCTGTGAAATCTGCAGGGCTCTTAAGCAGAGAAAAATAAGTCCTTGTTTGAACAACCTGCTTAATGAAACCTGTACAGTGACCTAGATCACCAGGCTACTGGCAGACATTTGCAAAACCTTTTGTGGTCTTTCTTCCTACTAAGTTGCTTATAGCATATGGGGAAATTTGACCTCTGTACCTTGGCTGTTTTTCAAAAAGTTCTAAAATGGTACAAGAGAGCTTCTGTTCTTTAAGCTTTGCCCACAAATAGACACTCTCTACTTGATTTTCAAGAAGATATCAGTGATAAGCAGCAGCACAACATCATAGATCCATACCAGAGAAACAAGTACACATTAGTATAAAGAGTACCTCTGCCTTGTGGCTGATAAAACCCTGGTGGCAGTATCTTTGCTGGAGCTGATAAAGACGTTACAGCTATGGATGGGTCTTTGAAAAACAGTTCTCTAATCACCGCTGTTTATGGGGTGCTAGGCTAGAGCACTAGTACCAGAAGGCTGACATCTATTGTGAAGTTTATGGTCTCCGTGACTTTTACTACTGTAAACGCCTGGGATAGCTATAAATTGACGTCAACATTAAAGGCCAGATCCTTTAGAGCAAAATATGAATCCACTAATCTATTATGGGTGGCCAGCTCTGAAATATAAACCCAGCAGTCCCAGACCATTAGGTGTTTTCGCCCCCTTGTGGAATTTATTTAGAAGGTCAAAGGAAAGCTTTTTCCTCAAGAGGGTTTTTATTTTATTGCTTGCTTGTTTATTTGCTTTCTTTTGCTGTTTCTGAAGACTTCATCTTCTTTATTGAAGCAAATAGCATATGTTTGAGCAACACATTTTTTATCAAAGAGGATTCCAGAACAAATGCCCTTTATGATAATAAGAGTATCTTACCAATGGCCTAAATCTATGATTAGGTGTGCATATTGAGATTTGCCTTCTATTATAAAATATGTATTGACTCAGCATTTTTCTTGTTAAAAGTAAGAAACAATTTGGACCAGTGCTGCGGGATGCCATCAACAGGATTGTTGATTTGAAATAAGAGTACATAATAATGCATTTGATGGTATGCAGTAAGTTGGGAAGGTAGAGGTAAATGTCCAGGAATGCAGGATGCAATTATTTAGGCTGGAATGTGACCAGGCCACTGACTCTAATCTTGTGAGAAAGGCTACTCGGTCTTTAAGGAGAATGAAGGCTACTGTCTAGCTGATTTGGCAAGATTGACTTTCAAAGAAATCTAGCAGCTAACACTGTGTCAAACAAAACAAAATCATAGAATTATGATTCATGGAATTTAGGATCCAAGCATTGGCTTTTTTTCCCCCCCTTACCAATGGTATTGTTTTGTTAGTGTAAGTGTTACACATAGCTTCAAAGATGGTATTTATCATCTTAGTACTGAACTACTGTCATCAAAGTCAGAGCACCCAGACCGGTTAAAGGCAGCACCTCAAATGGCTTAGCCAATGAGCCCCTGTTATCATGTGTTCTGGTTGTCTTTTCCCCCCAGAATAGAAGCTATGTCAGAATTTTAATTGCAATGGACTGGCTAAATTATTTGACCTATTTTTACTCAGCAAGGAGAGAAACGATTATTTTGCCTGGTAGTCATACTTAAAATTTAGAGTGTAAACAGAAATGTAAGGATGTTTTTCATCAAATAGTGTATTGTTCGTAGTTTTCGTTTGCCTTATAGTAAATAAGACCCACTTATATCTTTGAAAAATTCAAGACACCTGGAAAAAAGAACACTTTCTCCCATAGGAGAATATTACACTCATAACTTATACTAAATAATTCACTTAAAATGTTCAAAGAGGAGCTGTTGGCATGAATTTCTGTAGTATCTTGTTATTTATAAACACAATGAAAGAAAAACTAAAGGGAGTAAGAATCTGTGGTGGAGAAACTGAATCCCCAGTCCTTGAGAAAGAGAGTATAAGAGCAACCCTTTCATACTTTCTGGAGACAAATAATGGCTTTTTAATGGCTAGATCCTAGTCAATTATTTCCTTCCCCAAGAGCAGCACTAAATGTGGTCTAGGCCAACCCCAGGAGATGGTTGGTGGTACTTTAGGTGAATTCAGCTTGGTTAAACCAGGACACATAGAGTAGACTAAAGCAGACGGGAAGATGAACGATGAGTATTATTACTTGCTTTATATATTGTTGGCTTTCATTAGGCTGAACTAATTTGAAAGATTAGTAGGGCAGGGGTACCACGTGGAGTGAGGGCAGTGGTTCACAGGATTCTTGGAATTTTCCCATGGCATCACCATTGTGTTCAGCCCTGAAATCTTTCCCATTTTCTACACAGAAGAGTGGTTACTTGATTACATTTTGGGTTGTTGAACAAAGCACACAAGAGAGTTTTGGCTCCAAACAAGCTTGGGGCAAGGCAAAGTAGAGGTGGGCCTTGCAGGATATATATTAATAGGTGAGTGGCTTTTGAAAAGCTAATGGTGCTAAATGAGTCCTGCCAGTCCATTCTTAAGAGATATGGGATAAGCAAAATGTAGACTTTAGACGAAGTCAAATCAAAAACCAAAAATTGTCAGAAGAAAGCCAACTTCAAGTCAATATCATTTTTTGAACACTTGGAGAAGTTTTACATGTGCTACAGAGAAGGAAATATGCCCAGAGGGTATCAAAGCTTCACACACACACACCCCATCTCTGGTGTGGTGCTATAGGATAAGCACTCGACTTCTAACTGCAAGATTGGCAGTTCAAACACACCAGCCATTCCTCAGAAACCCTATACAGGGTCACTATGAGTTGGAACTGATTTGAGGGTGCTTAAATGTGCTAGACTGCAAAGTCAGTTTGAACTGCAAGGTTAGTAGTTCAAACTCACCAGTCGCTCCTTGGAAACCCTATAGAGGGTCGCTATGGGTCAGAACCGACTTGACGGCAGTTAACAACAACAACAACAACAAAAAAAAAACTGATATGGAGTCCCTGGGTGATGCGAAGAGTTAATAAACTTCACTGCTAAAAGTGGGAGGTTCGCGTTAGCTAGAGGGGCCTCAGAAGAAAGTCCTATTAATTTCCTTCTAAAAGGTCACCATCTTAATAATGGAATGAAGTTCTACTCTGCAATACATGGGTCAACATGAGTCAGAATGAACTGACAGCAGCTGGAGGAACTGATAGAAAATCCGGTCTTATGATTCTTTAAGTAACTTAGCCATTAAGTTTTGTTTTCCACTTCTTGTAAATCACTTTTTTTGTTGTTTGTTTTGCTTCATGCCAATTGATTTCACCTGACTTGCAAATTGTTGTTGTTAAGTGCTGTTGAGTCAGTTACAACCCTTAGTGACCCTGTATAGGGTTTCCAAGGAATGGCTGGTGAGCTTGAACCACCGATCTTAAGGTTCAAACCAACTTTGCAGTCCAGCGCCTTAGCCCACAGTGCTAAATCGTGCATAAAAATCCTTAGGCCTCCTTGAACTTTTGTCCAGTTAGGCATATTTTGGACAAATCTTTAGAAGAGAGAAAGCAGGATGATGGCTCCTTCCAAACAGCCGGTTTTGATCTCTCTTCCATTGATTCAATGCGTTGACACCAGTAGAAAAAGGTGATTGAATTGAGACTATGCTCCTAACGATGATACTAGGAGGACAGTAGCATCATAGGATAAACATTGGACTGCGAACCCCAAAGTTAGCAGTTTGAGCCCACCAGCTGCTTCATGAGAGTAAGACTTGAAAACAGATACAGCGTTGGTAGGAGTTGGAAGATATTCTACGACACTTATGAATCGGGCTGCAAATCTCATGGTCAGCAGTTCGAAACTACCAGCTGTTCTGCGGGAGAAAGATGAGGCTTTTTGCTCCCGTAAAGATTTACAGCCTCGGAAACCCTGTAGAGGGTTGGAACCGACTCCACGGCACATAACAACAACAACAACAACAGATGACCCTAAAATAAATATCTCAGTGTTTCTAAGATCTTCTGATAATCATTTTAGTTTTAGATCAGTGAGTCTCAGCTGGGTGGGTTTGGCCCTAAAAGAGACAGATAAGAAGGTGGGTTGAGAAAAGGAGTAACAATATTATATTATGTCCAGAGAAAAAAAAATTTAAGTGTATATATCTTTCAGGAAAACATATATAGAGAGGCTTCTTAAAATCGTCTTGATTGCTGGGTCATGAATTTGAGAATACTGAAACACTATTTACAATAAACCCATGGCCATCAAGTCAATTCTGACTCAGTGACCCAAGAGGACCGAGTGGAACTACCCCTTAGGGTTTCTAATGCAATCTTTGTTAAAACAGACTGCCTCACCTTTCGGACCACTGCCATTTCAGTCTGTATCCAAGCATTTAACCACTTTTTAGAAGACTGTTGTTTCGTAAAGTGCCTTTCCAACTCCCAGCAACCCTGCCTAGGGCTTCTGGGAGTCCTGGTGTGGCACTGTAGGATAAGAAATGGACTGCTAACTACAAGATTGGTGCCAACAGCCACTCCTTGAAAATAGATTCTCTATGAGTGGGAATATCGACTCAATGGCGCTTAGCAACAATAGGGTTTCTGAGGAGCAGCTGGTGGGTTTGAATCACAAACCTTGTGGTTAGCAGCCCAGTGCGCATCCTACAGTGCTACATCAAGATTCCTTTAGAAGACTGGTGGTGATGGTTATGTGCTTTAGAGTTAGTTCAGACCCACAGCAATCCTTTATAGGATTTCCAAGGCTATAAACATTTATGAGACCAGAAAGTCTCATCTTTCTCCTACAGTGTCTGGTAGACTCAAACTTGTGACCTTGGAGTTAGCAGCCTAACGTAGAATCCACTATGCCATATGAGACCAAATCAGAGAAATTTATTCTTCAATAATCCAACAGTTCTTAACAAATTACTTTGTTGACCCTCAGATTTCTGTGGCTTTGTTGACCTCGGTTTTCATATTATTTTGCTGAACACCTGCTCCGTGACTAGCATTGTGTCAGGCACTGTGCAAACGATCTTATTTAATCATTACAATATTCCTACAAGGCACATGTCAGCATTCTAATTTAGACAAGAAAATTAACACTAAAGAGGAAGTGATCTGCTCAAAGTAACACAGCTAGTAAGTTGTAAAAGAGCAGACTGGTTTCTAGACCTAGCTTTGAAGCCTATGTTCTTTCAAACACAAAACACTACTGTTTTAGAACCAAATTATTCCTTCCACTTTACAGATGCTGTTGATTGTAATATGATCAGTCAATTTAATAATTGCCTTTCAGGAAAAAATAAAAAAGAAACAAACACTGAATTACTGAGCACAAATTATAAATTATACTTAACACAAACAATTATCAACCATTTCATTTTGAGAGTCACAAGATTTGGGGTTATTATTTTTTGAATCTAGCCTAAAATGTTTTCTAAATTCAATTTGGCCAGTATCTTTGTGGTGAGTTTACCCAATCGCATCTTAACACCTTGATCTCTTGGAGGTGATGGTTGTGTGTCTGAGTTGGTTCCTACTCAGTGACCCTATATAGGGTTTCTGAGGATATACATCTTTATGGGAGCAGAAAACTTTATCTTTCTTCCACAGAGCAGCTGGTAGATTCAAACTACTGACCGTGCGGTTAGCAGCCCATCTCCTAATCCACTACGCTATCAGGACTCCTTTTGATCTAATAGGTTTCATTTTAGCTGTTTAGCTTTAAATCAAATGGAAGAATATTATGAATTTAAATTACTATTTTTTCCTTTTAATTGAATTGCATATTGGTGGATATTAAATAGCTACTTTCATAAATTAAAGCAAAGCTGCAGCAATTGCTATTATCCATGTATGTGAATTGGACTACTCTTCTGGTGCTGTAGGATAAGCACTGGACTGCAAACCACAAGGTCACCTGTTCAAACCCACCAGCTTCTCCTCGGAAACCGTAGTCACTATGATTCAGAACCAACTTTCCAGCGCTTAATAACAACAACATGTGTATGAGTTATTAAGCAAGCATCTCTTAGATTTGTCAGTTCTATAACCTAGTAAATGAAAATTTGTTGTTGTTGTTAAGTGCCATCCAGACAAAAAATATTAGTGGCTAAATGCTCCCAGGTAAATATGACTATTTCACCATTTGTCCCAATGCTTTACAGTGACTATACTTTGAGTACTGATTATAACATACAGGCTATTTTCAGAATGTTAATCAATGAAAAAATGTACATCTTAGAATAAAGAAATTATAAATTTTAGATACTTTGTACTTAAATAATCTTTCTCAATCTATCGACATGTTGTGGATATAGTTATAAACTCATTTTTGCCTTGGTCTTCTATAGAAACAGAACTGGTTTCCAAATGGTTGTAGTAAGAAAAATACTAGATTAAGATTTAAAAACCTGGGTTCTAGTCTTAACTCTGCAATCAAATAACTGTGTAATTTGATCACTGTTGGCTTAAGTTTATCCATCAGTAAAATGAATATGTATGCTTAATTAATATATACTGTATTCAAATTCTGATTAAGGAAACAATAATCCATTCCTACCCTTTTTCTTCCTCTGGTAAAATAGAATGCAATATTATAAGATCACTTCAAACCTATGACATCATTTTATTACCATTCCTTTTCCAAATTAATTGAGGTCTCTGACTTCTCTGGGCCTGTGGGTATGCCATAGACCTGTGCCAGCTATGTTAACTCTCTAAGGGTTACAAACATCACTATGAATGTTCCATTTTATTGCTGTAAGTGACCACAAGGGTTGGCTACTGAGATTTCAGAACCTGCAAGCAAATGCCAAAAACAAAAAACAACTACCGGCTATTTCTAGCACATCTACTTGCAAAGATAAACAAGTGAATAAGTAACATTCTTTGCTGATGCAACAGTTAATAAAATACACTACTTACTGAAAATAATATGATCAAGACTTTATTTCAGTTTCTTTGTTATTTTCTTTCAGATTAATTTCATGTTTCCAACTTCATAATTATCAGACATTTCATAAATATTTGAGTTCTCTTTACTGCAAATAACCCTTCCGGAACTGTTATTATCGTTAAGTGCCATTGAGTCAGTTCCAAGTCATAGCAACCTTGTATAGGGTTTCCTAGGAGTGGCTGGTGAGTCTGAACTATTGACCTTGCTGTTCAAATGGACCTTTCTCTCCGGTCCTTTATCCTACAGAGCCACACCAGGACTCCAACCCTACAACCATCAACATCACCATCACTATAATTATTATTTATTTTCTTGAGAGACTATCCTATGTATAATGCTAAAGTAGAGGAAGCCGGTATTTGAGATATTCCAAGCAGTGAAGAGACACATGTCTATTTATTTTTTCTTGTTCTTCAATTTCCTAACGTATACAGTCTCTTTCTCTCTCCCTTCTTCCACTTTGAAGAATCGATTATTTAGCTAGATGACAAATTAACAGACAAGCTAAAAATAGTGATTCAAAGGAAAGTGTATATCATAAATACACAGCTGCACGAGAAATAATTCTGAATTGTCATGGAAAGGTAATATGGCTAAAGAATCATGATCAAAGATTATTGTGAGTGTTCCTTTCCCCACGTGGCCACTAGGTGTAGCTGGAGGTCTGTAAATTCATATCGGTACTTCCTCCTGAGTAGGAGCCCAAATTGATTCTTGTCACACCCTTAGAGAAAAGTGTGATCCCCACACTTCATTTGTTTTAGTGAAATATAAAATATCCCATGTGGTTTATTAAAACCCTGAAGACTTCAGATGGGAGATAAATTGAGAACGCCTCAAGTATACTCTGTGTTCACTGAGTCTAATAAAATTGGTAACTTAGCTAAAGATGTCTCTTCCAGCAAGTTCCATTCCCTTCAATGCCGTGGTATTTTCAATAACCTCATATGCATACAGAAGTTGGGCAGTGAATAAGGAAGAGCATAGAAGAATTGATGCATTTGAGTTACGGTGCTGGAGGAGAATATTGAAAGAACAAACAGATCTGTGTTGGATGACGTACAACCTTGGAAGCTAGGATAACCAGACTTCGTCTTTCATACTTCAGACATATTTTCGGGAGGAACCAGTCCCTGGAGAAGGATATTATGTCTGGTAAAGTGGAGGGTAGGAGAAAAAGAGGAAGACCCCCCCAGCGAGATGGATTGGCACAATGGCAGCAGCAATGAGCTGAAACATAGCAATGAGGTTGGCACAAGATCGGGCAGTGTTTCATAGGGTCGCTATGCGTTGGTGCAGACTCAATGGTACCTAACAACAACAACAAGCCCTTCTCACCTTAAATATTGGTGCTTCTAAGGTTATTTACCTCACTTCCCTAGCCCATTCCATTCATACCTCAGCATTCTGATATAATCTAGATATGGAGAATTCCAAACCCAGATCTTCAGCCCAGAATTCCTTCCCAAGCTCTGCCTACTGCCGACACTCCACTCCCACCTCTGGCTTCTGATAAGCATGTCTTCTCCTCTAACCCCACCCAGCTTTTTGATGGAACCAACACCTAAGCTAGAAGTCTTGAAATTTCCTCACCATGCATCACTGCCTCCACAATACCCCCATCTGTCCCTGCCAATCTAACGTGTCAATAAGTTCTTTGCACTTGCTATCCCTCTTCCTAAAATGTATTTTCTCTGGAATCCTCTTAGGTCTTTGTCAGATTTTACTTTCTGATGGATCCTATTACAGATCATACTATTGTTGTTGTTGTTAAGTGCCGTCGAGTCGGTTCCGACCCATAGCGACCCACAGGGTTTCCGAGGGTGTAAATCTTTACGGGAGTAGAAAGCCTCATCTTTCTCCCGCGGAGCAGCTGGTAGTTTCGAACCGCTGACCTTTAGGTTCGCAGCCCGATTCGTACCCACTACGCTACTATAGATACCTCTATTTACCACACATTATTACAGCTATTTGATAATAAACTCTTCTTTCCTACTTTGCTATTATATCAAATTAGATATTTTCACTCACAAGTAACAGAACCTTGATTCTGGCTTAAATAGTAAGGAGAAATCTTAGCTTTCATAAGTCTCATGACGGGCAGGTTTCAGGACTGATTAATTCACTAAGTTGATAATGTCATTGGTAATTCAAGTTCTTCTCTTCTCTCCACATGGTTGGTCCCTTGGACTGGTAAAAGAGTGGTATGAGCAGAGGTCACATGGCAAGCCGATCCAACAACAGCCAGGAAAAAAAAAAAAAAAAGTGTCTTTCTACAGCTTTTTCTTAAGGTGAAGAGGAAACTTTTCAGAGAAAAGTAAAAAAGTTTCCCTCTAACCCCATATAATCACATATAAGGAGGCCTACAAAGCCAAGAAGTGACTGGCTTACAAGCTTTCAAGAGGAAGCCTAGATCCAGAGGGCCTGGAGGAAGGTAGAATCTCCACTGAGTAGTATCCAATCTGTCTAGGCGGGGCTGATGCAATGAAATGCAGATGGGTCTCTTGTGATACAGTAGTGAATAATTGTTATCAAAACAGATTGTGAGGGTTGGAAATGTAAAGGTTTTATAGCAAGGAGGGGAGTGATTAACTTTCCAGTCTAGGAGCAGAGGTCCCTAGGACCATCAACAGAGAAGAGTGGAGAGCAGGACCCTACCCAGAGAAGCAGTGATACCTGAGATAGAGGCAGAGATGATGACGTGGAGCGATGGAGCAGCTGGGAACTTTAGATCCAGAGAGAGAGAGGGACTGTGTGCTGAAGACCAGGGGGATGTGGGGGGCAGGCTTGCAGGGTATACCCTTTGGTTGGTTGATGATGCATGGAGGGGATTGTAACCATGGCAATGAGATGAATCACAATAGAAATAATGTAAAACTAATGTTCTCCCATGTAAACTACCACATAATTCACAATAAAACATTAAAATAAAAAAAAGTCACATATACCCTTTGTTGAGTCAACACTAGATTGATTTTTCATGGGCTATTGTTGTTAGGCACTGTTGAGTCAGTTCCAACCCACAGTGACCCTTTGCATAACAGAATGAAGCCCTCTCTGGCTCTGCATCATTTGCACAATAGTTACGTTTGAGCCCATTGCTGCTGTCACAGTGTCAATCCATCTCATTGGGGACCGTCCGCTTTTTTGTTAACCCTCCACTTCACCTAGTATGATGACCTTCTCCAGAGACTGGTCTGGCCATCCTGGCTTCTAAGGAGCATTCTAGCTGTCCTTCTTCCAACACAGATTGGCTCGTTCTCGGCAGTCCATAATATTTTCAATAGTCTTCTCCAAAACCAAACTCAAATGCATCAATTCTTCTCCCATCTGCCATAGTCATTGTCCAACTTTGAAGTGCATTTGAGGTGATTGAAAATATTCTGACTTGGGTCAGGCGCACCTTAGTCCTCAAACTGACATATTTGCTCTTTAACACTCAAAAGAGGTAATTCATAGGATAGAATTACCAAAAATTGGCTTTAGATAATCATCTAAGAATGGACTATATATTGATTAGGCAAATTCTTCACTAGAAGAGGTAAAAGCTAAGTTAACACTTTATGAAATTATAATTTCAAGGCATAGATTCTTCATTGGAACTAAGACAGCTTCTTTTAAAGCTTTCATACTTTCAAGTAAGTCTGCTTCGTATAATAAAGATATATAGCTAACAAAACTGTATTATAAATCACTTGAGGCATGCTTATTTGGTAAAGGTTGAAATGTCTTCTATAAAGTGGCATTTGTTAATATAAATAAATATCCCCTTAAAAAAAGGTATATAATCATTATGTCTTCATTTCTAGTCCTTCAAAAATTCCCTTGTTAATATGATTAATAAACAATTTCTCTGAACCAAGAAAATCATGTACATGGTGGCAGGTGATTAATCGCAGTGCAAAATGAACAGAACCTAATATTTATGAACAAATTACTGATAGCTGTCTGGTCTGTTTCCATGATAAAAAGCTCTGGTCCTGTGCTAAAGCCAAAAAAAGAATATAAAATTAATTTAGCAGGGAGGATAAGAGCAATAAAATCCATGGCAGTGGACATTTTTGTCCTGTCCTCTCCTTGCTTGGCCCGCTCTTCCACAAAACACCCCTTTCTCCACTCCAGTCACATATATGCATGAAAACCCCCATGAAACTTTCCCTATCTTACATGACCCTGCTTGCATGACCACAACAATTGGTTAGGACCTGGACTAGATAAGCTAATCATAATACCTTACTCTCTTACTTGCAACCGATTGTTCCAGGGATAACATATGACCCAGTTAAACTCTTTCCCTGGGAGTTTGAACTTGACAACAGAGATCAAATTTTAATCACTTTCTAATGATCAAATGGGATCCTAGTGTGGTGCTGCTTGCTTGAACCACAAGGTCAGCAGTTCAAGCTCACCAGCTAGTCCTCGGAAACCCTGTACACGGTCACTTTGAGTTGGAACTGACTCAATGGCAGTTAGCAACAACAACAAAGTGATGAAATGGAGTCCCTGGGCAGTACTCAACTGGTAACTGAAAGGCTGGATGTTCCAGTCCTTCCCAA
Organism: Chrysochloris asiatica; assembly: GCF_000296735.1. Classification (NCBI taxonomy): domain Eukaryota; kingdom Metazoa; phylum Chordata; class Mammalia; order Afrosoricida; family Chrysochloridae; genus Chrysochloris; species Chrysochloris asiatica. Next base: position 10,378,564 of record NW_006408531.1, read on the forward strand.
GATGTCTCAGCTAAAAGACTTAAAGATTTTCTTTCACAAAATTAGCTATTGAAAATCCTACGGAGCAGAAGTCTATACTGACACTCCAGGAGTTAGAGGTCACTGTGTAGCGATTGGTTTACCAGTTAGAGGTAGACCCATGAGCCTGAGAACTGCTGTGGGGCCACAATTCCAACTGTGTGGAAGAAGCTTGTCTAACAGACTAAAGACAATATGGAGAGAGAAGCAGAGTCAACAAAGTAATCTGTTACTATCTGAGTTCCTGATATATAGTTGCAATTTTGTCTTATCTGAAGCAAAGTATGTAATGAAGACAATAACACTTCCTCTGTTATGGAATTAAATTTGAGTTTTGGTTCAATAAAATGAAACAAAAGCATCCTAACACATATGAATGTACTAACACAAATTTCATCTCTTGTGTTTTTTTGTGTGTTTCATTGAAATATATGTTTGAGAGGAACACTAGTGAATGACTTAGAAATGATTTTTTCAGTAAACACTATGGGGAATAAAAAGTGTCAGTATTAAAGCTAATGTTCAAGTATCCAATAGCATTTTCCTTCTCAGATAAGACTTCTAGCATGCTCTTGCACTAATACTACAATGAGTAATGGACAATGTAATATGCTACCCAGATACCTACTTATGACTAAACCTTACTCCCTTAAGTTGTTGGAAATGTTGCTAGTGGATAGCTCTCAACCGACAGCTCTATTTTGGAATTGCCTTATCCCCTTGACCAAGATCACGCCTCTTTCCTGAGATAACTTATCTCCAATGACTGATCAGTGTCTGTGATAAAGGTCTGATCTCCTTGCCCAAACTTGGATCAATTCTGAAAGGCCATCCTAGCTTCAGATCTTCTCATTGACTGAGGAATTTATTGAGGCTCCATCTTGCTCATCTTCTCCCTCTGCCTAATCTGCTTCTTTATCCTTTCCTTCAGCTAGGCATTGCTTTCAAGAGCACTTCTCCAATGCATGGTGTGGCACTGTAGGATAAGCATTGGACTGAAAGGTCAGTAGTTCAAACTCACAAGCTATTCCTTGGAGACCCGACCCTATGTTGTTAAGTGCCATTGAGTCAGTTTCAACCCATAGCGACCCTTTATAGGATTTCCGAGGCACAGCTGGTGAACTTGAACTACCCACCTTGTGGTTCAAACTGAATTTTCAGTCCAGTGCATTAACACACAGCACCACACCAGGACTCCCAGAAAGCCTATACAGGTTCACTATCAGTCAGAACCAACCCAATGGCACTTAACAACAACAACAGCTCAGCCCAGAAACCACTGCCCCAGAAACCCAATTCCAAACACAATGCTTTTTAAAAATCATCAAATATTATAGAAAATATGATAATGTATAACAATATTTAAGGATATTTGGATAATCGATGGATATTTCATAGTTCCAAGTCCTAGCATGGTGCTATAAGATAAACACTGGACTGCTAATTGCGACATCAGTGATTCAAACCTACCAGTAGCTCCTTGAAAATCCTATACAGGGTTGCTGTGAGTTAAAATTGGCTCAATGGCACCTGATAACAACAACAACAATAAATTCCCCCAGCACTAAGCTAAGCATTAGAGAGGACAGAGTAGAAGTGTAAGGTATGGCCCTGTCTTTAAGGAACTCACAGTCTCTCTGGGGTCATAGATTTAAGTAATCACCTTCCAACAGCTCAGCAGTGTGCTCAGATGAAAAAGGTTAAAATGAATCCCAAATAAATACATAATAGTGACTCATAGTCTTAGTCTGAGTTCTCTAGAAACAAAATCAGTGAAGCTTATATATGCGTGTACAAAGAGAGGTTTATATCAAGGAAATGGTTCACTTAGTCAGAGAGGTGGGCAAGTTCCAAGTCCATGTATCAGATGTTAGGTTGAAGGTTTCTGACTCTCTTAGCTGCAGGTTGGATGAGCTAAGATTGGCGGGTCAGACAGCAGGTAGGTTGAGCAAGTAAGATGCCAGGCTTCTGCAACTCCAGGATCAATAGTCAATTGAGTTGAAAGAACCTAATGTTGGCTGATGGGCCAGATGCAGGATCCAGACAGAGCAGAAAGTAAGCAAGCTTTGTGCAAATATCCAATATATTGGAAACAGGCTACTGTTTCCAGGAAATTTCTTTTCAACCAATTGACCGATCATAGCAGATCTTACCATAAGGATTACTGCCTTAACTACCAAGCCACTGAGAATCCAGACCCAGTCAAGTTCACACAAAACTTTAGCTATCACATTCATAGATATTTATTGATTGACTAGGAAGAGATATATGTGAGCTGGAATAGACTACAAAATTTATTTTGAGGCTAAGCCTCATTTACCACTTCTACATTTCTTTTAGGAGTTCCTGATAATTCTGCAAATGATCAGGCACTCAACTACTAAGCAATACTTTAGTGGCTGGATCCTATCTCAGAAGACAGGCCTTTGGAGCACAGTTCTATTCTGAACACATGCAGTCCCCATAAGTTGGCATGGACTCAATGACAACTGGAACGGTTGCTTTACTCATTGATCTCCTTTGTCGTCTCCTACCTTCTGCATGAGAAAAATAGAAAAATCAATCTATGCAAACACACAAGAACCTACTAGGAAGTCTGCTTTACTTTGGGAGAGTACCATTTTATATGAAGCACACTCTTTACTTCTCACACTCAAAAGTAATCTATGGAGAAAGGTTATTCTATAGTTAGTAATGTTCCTAACAACATCTATAAGAATATTCTATATCGGTAAAGTGTCTATTGTCTCCGAATTTGACCTTATTTGATCCTCATATTATCCTGGGAGGCAGGAAGGGCAAATACTGGAGGGCTTCAAAAAATGTTTGCCAAATCAAATTAAAGAGAATGGATTTTTTCCCCATGAACTTTTTAAAGCCCCATCATATACATTGTAGAGTTCTGGGGTTGTTTTGTAGGCTAAGCACTGGACTGCTAACTGAAAGGTCATAGCTCAAACCCACCAGCTGCTCTTCAGAAACCCAATACAGGATTGTTATGAGTTGGAACTGACTCAACAGCACTTAACAACAACATATGCATTGTATCCCCTTTCAGAAATGGAAGAACTAAGAAATGGAAGAACCATATGTGTTCGAGCTAAAATTCAAACTTGTTTTCAACTTCCAATAAGATGGCAGACAGCACTTAACAGATAACATCTTTGTTGTAGTGGGAGTGTGTAGTGCACCTAACAGGTGCACTACACACTCCCACTACAACAAAGATGTTATCTGTTAAGTGCTGTCAATTCAGTTCTGACTTATAGTTACCTTGTTTAGGGTTTACAAGGAGTGACTGGTGGGTTTGAACTGCTGACCTTGTGGTTCAAACTGACCTTGTGAACCAGTGCTTATGCTACAACACCACACCAGGACTCCAGAATAAAGATCCAGAGATGAAATAGACACAGATGAAGATCTGAGAACTTTGAACTTCCAAAGAAAGGTTAGAGAAGTGGACTGAGTGCTTGCTGGAAGGAGAAGCTGAGCTGGGACAGCAAGAGCGGGACACTGAATGGTGGTCAGCCAGCCAGGTGCAGCATGAGTAACTTTGGCAACAGAAAGTGACTTGGCATAACAGAGTCACAGAGGAAACTTTAAACGTTCAATTCCATTATTCCCCTATGCTCCTCTGGTGACCAGAGGTGTGGTAAGCTCCTACCCTCATATACCCCCAACACACTCCTGCTCCCCAGGAATTTAGAGCCACATGATTGGGAGTCATGCAAGTGTGAGGTGGGGACCAACTGCACCACTTAAGAGACTGGATTCAGGTGGACACTTTAAACATCCACACTGTCACCAGCTGTCTTGTGGTTCTAGCAGAAACTTAAACTAGTTCCTTCAAGGGCTTCCAAGAACAGCTTCTGGATTTAGTACCCTGAGTATACGTAACACCGAGACCAATAGAACTCCATTTAAGGCCAGGAATTCTGCTGTCACATCCCTCCCACACAAACCTCATGAGCTCCTTGGCTTGCAGACATACCCTAGAGCTTTCTCCTCTCCGACTACAACAGCTGCACTGTTTAGTTTTTTTGGTTTGGTTTTTCAACTTGTGTTGTTTCACTGTTTTTATTTGTTTATTCTTTCTTATCTTTCCATTCCCTTGAAGTTTATTCTATCTCTGCTTTCGTTTTCCTGTCTTTTCTTCTCTTTCTCATTTCCCCTTTTCTTTTTTCCCTCCTTTTGTTATTTCCTTACTATTTACTACTCTCTTATTCTTTTCTTCCTGTTACTTCCATTTCTCTTTTAATGCTCCATTTTCCAGTCCCTTTTCTCTTACAATTATAGTTTTCTTTTAATTACTTCCTTTTATTTTCTCTCTTATTTTTCTCCTCTATACCTCCATTTCCTAGTTTCTCTTTTGCCTTTATAGTTAAATTATATTCATGGGTTTTTTTTTTTTTTCCTGCCTGTTTTGGGTTTTTTTTTCCCCCCTTCTTTTCATTGTTGGTTCCTTATTTGTTTATTCTGGATTTTTTTCTCTTGTGTGTTGGAGGGAAAGTTTTCTCTTTCCCACCTGACAGGGGACAGCAACATTGCTCATAGAGCCCTGTCACAACTGTATCCACTGAAGCTCCACCTGTGATAGACTGTATCCACCTATCAGCTCCTATACCACCTAATCAGTGATAGACAGCAGTCAATACCAGACAAACCCACCCTAAACTGAAGTGCAGGAATAGTGAACCAGAATGGTGTGCAGACTTCCAATCTCTAACTACACCTACACAAGACAGTTGGTGAGAGCCTAGTAACATATCAACATACACTCATCAACTAGATAAAAATAAAACAACCACAATGCCCCAAGAAAATAGATAATTTTCACTCACACCAAGAAGCAAGAAAGAATGACTAAAACAAATGACGAAGACACAGAGTCAGAAAATTTTTTGAGGAAGAAAAGATAATGTAAGCATCTGAAAATAAATTCAAAAGAATGATATTTAGGTACCTTCAAAGGATTGACAAAAAATCAAAGAAAACAAGGAGAAAATAGAAAAAAAAAATAGAAGAACTCAGGAGAACACTACAAGAACAAAAGGATAAAATAAATGCAAATTTTGAAACAGTACAAAACCTGAAATCAGAAATTCATAAGATTAATACTAAGATGTCAGATATTTACAATACATTGAAATGGCAAAAGAGTATATGTGAAGCAATGGAAGCCGAAATTAGTGAGCTTGAAGATAAATCTCTCAATACTAGTACTCTAGAAAAACAATCAGAAAAAAAGAAGGGAAAATTCAAAGAAATTCTTAGAGTTATATGGGACATGATGAAGAGGAACAGCTTACAGGTGTTCAGAATTCCAGAACAGGAAGAGACAATAAAAAGCACAGAAAAAATTGTTGAAGAATTGTTGGAAGGAAACTTTCCTAACATCATATCATGAAAGAGAGGATAAACATGCAAGACGCTGAATGAACCCCAAATAGGATAGATCCCAAAAGAAAATCACTAAGATAATTCATAATCAAACTTTCCAAAACTAAAGCAAGGAAAGAATCCTTAGATAAACTTAGGAAACATGAAAAGTTACCTACAAAACAGAACCGATAAGACTAAGCTTTGATTTCTCAGCAGAAACCATGAAGGAAAGAAGGAAATAGGATGACATATATAAAACTCTGAAAGAAAAAATTTCCAACCAAGAGTTATATACCCAGCAAAACTGTCCCTTAAATACAAAAGCAAAATTAGGATGTTTCTTGATAAGTAGAAATGAAAGGAATTTGTAATGACGAAAACAATTTTACATAAAATGCTAACCGGTGTTCTCTGGTCTGAGAAACAGCAGCAGCAGACAACAATCATAGATTGTCGTACATGTGAACGCTACCCATAAGTCAATCCATATATGCTGTTGTTAGGTACCATAGAGTCGGTACCAACTTTTGGCAACTTTATGCACAACAGAACAAATCACTGTCTGGTCCAGGGCCAGCCTCAATTGTTTCCATGCTTGAGCCCATTGATGCTGTCACTTTGCCAATCCATCTCGCTGGGGATCTTCGTCTTTTTCTCTCACCCTCCACCTTACCAAACATGATATCGTTCTCCAGAGACTGGTCCCTCCTGACAATATGTCCAAAGTATGAGAGTATATTTCAGACTGTTTTAAACGGGAAAGAAAATAAAGAAATTATGGGGTAACTTCAAAGAAAACTACACATCAAAATAAAAATAGAGGAAAATCAGAAAGATGTAGTAAACATTAACACAACATAACATAAATGGAAAATGAAAGGAAACCCAACAAACAAAATGAAATTAGTGGATAAAATTATGTGCAACAAAGAAACCAGCAACATCACAAAAAAACACACAGCAAAAGGACAGCAATAAATTCATATCTATCAATAATTATTACACTGAATGTAAATGATTTAAATACAATAGCCACGAGATAGGGAGAGCAGAATGTACAAGAAAACAGGATCCTTCATTATGCTATCTAAAAGAGATACATCAAAAAGATGGAAACAGACTCCTTGCAAGAAGGCCCACTAGGTAGACTCACTACATGGACCCTCTACAACAAAGATATGAGAGATCAAATGAAACCGACACAGAAAAAAATCCTGGGAACCTGAACTGCAGAGGAAAGATTTTTTTGTTTTGTTTTAGCGTTGTCAAACTGCTGGCTCCTTTATTAAATAAGTAAATAAATCTTTGACTCATCTCTAAGCATTCTTTTTTTTTTTTTTTTACTGAGTCATACTTGCCCTTTATTCTTTTTTTTCTTTAATATTTTATTGTGAATTATGTGATAGTTTACATCAGAGAACATTTGTTTTACATTTATCCTATTGTATATAGTTTCATTGCCATGGTTACAATCCCCGCCATGCATCATCAACCAACCAAAGGGTATACCCTGCAAGCCTGCCTCTGGTTAACATCACACCCCCTCTCCCTTTCTGGGTCTAAAGTCCCCAGCCACTCCATCTCTCCACATCATTGTCTCTGCCTCCAACTCTGGCATCACTGTTTCTCTGGGTAGGGTCCTGCTCTCCGCTCTTCTCCCTTGATGGACCCAGGGATCTCCACTCCTAGACTGCAAAGTTAATCACTCCCCTCCATTTGCAACAAAATATCTACCTTTACATTTCCAACCTTCACAATCAGTCCTGATAACAATTATTCACTACTGTATCACAAGAGACCTATCCACATTTCCTTTCTCAGCCCTGCCTAGACAGATTGGATACTACTCAGTGGAGATTCTACCTTCCTCCACGTCCTCTGAATCTAAGCTCCTTCTTGAAAGCTTGTAAGTCAGTCACTTCTTGCCTTTGTAGCCTCCCCATTTTGGATAGCCATTGTCCAAGTTGCCCATCCCTGTCTACTCTATGTATGGAGGGGGTGGAAATGATGCTTGTTGTAAAGCTTTGTTCCCTCTTTTGAGCTACTGCATCCATAAGTATAGGTCAAGTTCATCAAATTGTATCAGATTACTCTTTTTTTCCTCTTCTTTCTTCTTCTAGTTGAGCTTTGATCATCCAGTCATTTAAGCCAGGTCAAGTGGGTATTATCTGAGGAAAGGTTATAGAATTGGACTGAATGCATGCTGAGAGGAGAAACTATGCAGGGAAACAACAAGAGATGAGACAAACTGATGAACAGCCAGCAAGATGTGGCATGACTATCTTGGGAGCAGCTTTGGCAACACAAGTTGGCCTAGCAGAGCAGATTCACACACAAGACAGGAAAGGTGTGATTCCTTCTTTTTCCCCATTCTCTCCTAGTGACCAGAGGTGTGATTACCTCCCACCCTCATCCACTCCCAGCTCAGACCCTGCTCTCCAGAAGCTCAGAACCACATGGTTAGGAGCCATGCCAGTGTGAGGCGGGGTGGGCTGCACCACTTTGGTGTGTGGCACTGGTGCCTGGATTCAGGTGGGATCAACTCTAGACCTACAGATTCCGTAGAGCCACTAGACCAGCATTTAACCAGTCACCCTGCCTGCAGCTGCCCTGTGGACCTAACTGACACTGAAACTTGCTCCAACAAGGACCTCCAGGAACTGCTTCCTGATTGAGTACCCTGAACATAGTTAACACCAAGGCCACTAGGAACTCCATCTAGGGCCAGGAATACATCTCGCCCGTGCCCACCTGTGAGCGCCTTGGCTTGCAAGAGCCTCCCAGAGTTTTCTCCTCTCTGGGTCTAACAGCTACACTGCTTTTTCAGTTTAGTTTCCTGCTTATTTTTTTCATTGTTTTTGTTTGTTTAATTCTTTCTCCTTCTTTTTCTATTCTCTTGAGTTTTACCTTTTCTATAGCCTCAGAAACCCTGAGTCACTATGAGTCAGAACCGACTCCACAGTACTTAACAACAACAACAATCTCCATTACTGTCCTTTATTTTTCTTATTTTCCTATTTCCTGTTTATTTTTTCCCCTTTTGATCTTTCTTTACTATTCTCCACTCTTTCTCTTTTTACCTTCCCTCTCCCTGTTTTCCTAAATGATTTTTTTTTCTTCCATTTAATTCTATTCTTATTTTTCTTTTCTATAGCTCCATTTCCTGGTCCCTCTTACATTTTTATAGTGATTATCTTCTTTTTTTTTTTTTTTTCTGGTTGCAGTGTGTTTTTATATCTTTTTTTTATTTATTGTTGTCCTTGTTTGTTTATTGTCTTTTGTTTTCCCATGTGTGGTGGGGAGTATTGGAAAAGGGTTTTCTTTCTCCCATACAACAGGAGATAGCAACCTTGCCCATCCAGCTCATCCACAACTGACCATTCTGAAGTTCCACCCACTGGGCAAGAACCAGTTCCAGTTCTTATACCACCTGATTAATCATATACAGCAGCCAACACAAGCTAAACCTGTTCTAAACTGAGGTACACAAACAGCAAACAAGAATGTTGTACATGTTTCTACTCTTGCTACAACCACAGGAGATAGTTGGTGAGAGTCTGAGAACACACCAACATACAATCATCACTTAAATACAAATACAACATCCCCATGATCCCCTGGGAACACTTTTAGTTCACATTAAGAAACAAGAGAGAATGGCTCAAACAAATGACCAAGATGCAGAACCAGAAAACGTTTCTGAAGAAGAAAAGTTGATGAAACTAACTGAAAAAGAATTTTTTTTTGTAGATCAGGGTATCTTTAATTCTAGAATGATTTGAAAGTTCAAAAACATTAAATATTTGCTTTCCCAGAAGTTTCAATTCTAGGGGTATAATGCTACAGTTATTATAAAAATATGTTTATATAAGCATATTTGGAAATACATTTTTTTATTGTGGTGACTATATATGTGAAAAAAAAATGCCATGATAACATCGTTTACATGTGCATTTCAGTGACAGTATTTTCATCATATTGTATAATTGTCATCATTATTATTTCTCAAAACTTCCCATCATCCTCAACAGAAGCTCAGTGCCCAGCAAGCCATGAATGACTCTTGGTAAGACTATTGTATGCCTGTGTCTACGATAGGCATACAATAGTCTGTTAGTGATTATCAAAAAGGCTTCTTTTTAAATTTAAATTTAATTTAGGTTTTTTAACTGCATTCCCTATCAACCAAAGCAACATGTTTATCCTCTTGTCTTTGCTGTTAAGTGCCATCAAGTCAGTTTTGACTCATAGAAACCCTGTATAGGATTTCCAAGGAGTAGCTGGTGGGTTTGAAACACCAACTTTGTAGTTAACAGTCCAGTGATTATCCTGTTTACCCTTTAGCCAGTGAAGAATACTCCCCTCCCGATAGCCATCATAGAATGTTTCTTTCAGTTTGAATACTTTCTCTTGACTGTTTACAATAGTGATTTCATACAGTATTTGTCCTTTTGTGATTGACTAATCTCTCTCAGCATAATGTCCTTGAGGTTCACCTATATTATGAGGTGTTCCATAGATTCATTGTTATTCTTCAACACATTGTCCTATTCCATTGTGTGTATTTACCAAAGTTTGTCTAACAATTCTGTTGATGGGCATTTAGGCAGCGTCTATCTTTTTGCTGCTTTAAGTAGTAGTATAATGAACATGTTGTTGTTGTTAAATGCCGTCCAGTTGGCTCTGACCCATAACGACCCAGTATCGGGTTTCTGAGGAGCAGCTAGTGAATTTGAACTGCCAACCTTGTGGTTCAAATCGACTTTGCAGTCTAGCGCAAGGATGTGTATATATATATTCATGTCCTGGCTCTTATTTCTTGAGGATATATACCTAAAAGAGAGATTGCTGGGTCGTATGGCATTTCTATTTTCTACTTTTTTAGAAAGTGTCATAATGTTTTCCACAGTGGTTGCACCATTTTACAGTCCCACCAGCAATGTAGGAGCATCCCAGACTCTCCACATCCTTACTAGTATTTGTTGTTTTCTGTTCTTTTGAACTGAGCCATTAATGCTAGTGTAAGATGTTATCTCACTGTTGTTGTTTTTTACTTTTTATTGTGTATTAGATGAAGGTTTACAGACCAAAACATAGAATTTACAACCAAATCATGTACACTTTGTTTCATCTCATCAATTATAGCCCGATCAGCATAACATCCTTTATCTAACCTCCTCTCTGTGTTCTTTGTTTCCATTCCTCCTTCTTTGACAACCTTTCTGAACATTTTCTTTGGGTTGTTGTTGTTGTTAGGTGCCATTGAGCTGGTACTGACTCACAGTAACCGTATCCACAGCAGAACAAAACCTTGCCCAACACTATTGTTGCCACGCTTCAGCCCATTGATGCTGCCACTTTACCAATCCATCTCACTGGAGGTCTTCCTCTTTTTCTCTGACCCTCCCTCCACCTAAGGTCCTATACACTGCAAAGGCTCCGCAAGAGGCCTATTCCACTGGACAAATTGTAGAACACTTCTTAGGTATTCTAATCCACTACAGGGTGAAGATGGGCTTACAAGCTTTCTGTAATCATGTTTCCTGACATTCCTTTCTATCCCACTCAAGTGTCTATTTTATGAGAGTAGGCAAGGGAAACTAAAATTCATAAGACAGTCAAGCATCTTAGTATTATTTCCCCTCTTCAGACTATGCCTCAATCCTTGTATTACAGAGCCCTGTTGTCCCAAGTTTGAGCATGCATCCCTATTTACCTCTGTCCCATTTAGCCCATGCAAACCTATCTCAGCGTTCCTCTATCTACCTTGTTTTTCCACCCCCTCCCCCTTCTTGTGTATTGCCCTCCCCAACACCCGAACTATCATGTGTCTTTCCCCTACCCTGTGCTCTACCATCACCTCCCTCCATCTCCCCCAAATCTCCCCACCCCACCCCCCACTGGTAATCAACAATTTTTTTTTTTTTTCCCTTTTAGTATGGGTATTTTTTCTTAAGTATTTTAATGTTTCCATGTTTTTCTTGGATTTTCATTTTCTTGTTATGGTATGAAGTATTAATTTTTGTTGAGATTATCTTATATTCTATTAACTTTTCCCTCCACTTAAGACACTCTATTTTATCCAGTAATCTACCTGACCTTCTCAGCACCTGGATCTCTGTTTCTGTTTTTACCTTCTTTCACATTGTAATTGATTTGATCATAGACTGACCTCCTAGATCCTCTGAATTTGTTCTTATCATTTTGTTCCATTCTCAACTTTTCCATTTGTCTATGGAGTTCTGGGTGGTTTTACCATGTATGTCAATCTCTGGTTGTTATCTGTTCTTGTTGGTTCTGAATCCACAGAATGCCCTTTAGGATGTTTTGCAGCACAAGGTTGGCTTTGGCAAAACCCCTTAGCTTCTGTTTATCCTGGAGTGCTTTGTTTACACCATCATATGTGATTGACAGCTATGCTGGGTAGAGGATTCTTGGTTGGCAATTTCTTTTCTTTTAGGGTTTTATATATGTCTCCCCATTGCCTTCTTGCCTGCATGGTTTAGCTGAGAGATCAGAGGTTAATCTGATTTGCTTGCCTTTGTATGTAAC
>NW_006408531.1:10392440-10393169 GCF_000296735.1 Chrysochloris asiatica
ACAAAAACAAAATAAATGCAAATTTTGAAGCAATAGAAAACCTGCAATTAGAAATCCAGAAGATTAATATTAAGATCTCAGAAATAGGTAATACATTGAAAGGGCAAATGACTAGATTTGAAGCACCTGAATTGATGAGTTTGAAGATCTCAATACTAGTATGCTAGAAGAACAATCAGAAAAAAATGAAAATATCTGGTAAAAGCCTATGAGTTATGTGGAACATCATGAAGAGGAACAACTTACAGGTGATTGCCTAATGTAATGTGTCGTTTGATTTCTTGACTGCTGCTTCCATGAGTGTTGATGGTTGATCCGAGCAAAATGAAGTCTTTGACTTTGACAACTTTGATGAGGATTTTCACTTTCTTTACATTGAGATGCAACCCATACTGAAGGCTGTGGTCTTTGATCTTCATGGACTAAAGGGTAGACACATGTTAACATGGGTGACAAGGCAGACAATATACAAGAGGGAGGTTAGCAGAGGAAATATGAAAGTAGTGGGAGACACAGGGAGGAATACAATGTTAAGTTGAATAGAAGTAAATACTGCTAACTCTTGGTACATGGAAGGGATTGCAATCAGTGAAGCAATCTAAAGTATATGATTTGTTGACTGTAAGGAATCAATGTAAAGTATACAATTTGTTGGATATAAAACTGATGATCTGCTCTACAAATCTTCACTCAGTTCACAATAAAAAGTTGTTTGTTGGTTTATTTTTT
>NW_006408531.1:10394799-10396904 GCF_000296735.1 Chrysochloris asiatica
TGATGGTATATGGAGGGGATTATAATCAATGTAATGAAACAAGTTATATGAATTGTTGAATGTGAAACTGATGATGTGCCCTGTAAACTTTCACTCAATCTACAATAAAAACCTTAAATTAAAAAGAAAAAACAAAAAACAAAAAAACTTATGGTCTGTTCTGTGAACCATCACAATAAAAAATTAAAAACAAAAAGACTGAAGTCTTCTAACACCAGTTGTAGTCTGACAAACTCTTAGTTTTTATATGGAGTACTCACAACTCACTGGATCTGTGTCTTAAAGCTACTCTTGAAAGTTATGATCTATGTTAGTAATAAAGGAATTAAATGTTTTTAATTATAGTGGCACAATGCATTTTGGACCCCAAAGTCAGTCAAATTTCACAATGTAGAATTTGTTTATTGCATATTTCACTCAGAAATGATGCATTTGGATATGAATCTTGAATTAGAGAACAGATGTTTGTCCATCCAATGAATCATACCTATATTGTTGAAGTTGGCAGTGAAGGAACCCTAGTAGTGTAGTGGGTTATGTGTTGGGCTGCGATTTGAATCAACCTGTCAGTCACTTCATGGAAGAAAGATGTGGATTTCTGTTCTTATGAATATTTACAGCCTGGAAAACACTACATAGGGTCACTATGCATCGGAACTGATTCAACATAACACAACAACAGCAATAACAAATTCTTACATAAATGAGTCTGTCATATTTATTCAATATGGAAATAAGAAAAAGTGATTGATAAAACTGCTTCAGGAAGGGATTTAGTCAATGCACATATGGAAATCTGTGGGATGAAACATGTTAAAGCAGTTTTGTGACTTGAAGGATTCCAGACGAGTTCAGATTTATCTCTCAGGAATATTAAGAACCTACTACACAAAGCAGTATAGAAATGCTGGGCATGTTAATATTATGTCATCCAGTGAAATAGTGCTGTTTGTACAGAAGTTACTTGTTAATATTCTTTTGACTGCTACATAAAAGATCAAGCACTTGAACTCCTTAGAGCTCATATTCCATAGTGACTATTTTAAAGATGTAAACAGAGTCAACAAAGCAGATTCACACAGGTGTTGGAAAAGGTGCGATTCCTTCTTTTCCTCCACACTCCCCTAGTGATCAGAGGAAGGGCCAGCTCCCACCTTCATTCATCCCCAGAGCAGATCTTGCTCTCTGGAGTTCAGAGCCTCATGGTCAGGAGCCACTCCAGCATTTAGCCAGTCACCTCTTCCCAGCTGCCCTGTGATTCTAACAGACACTGAAACCAGTGGGCCTCCACTAACTACTTCTGGACTGAGTACCCTGAATTTAGATAACACCAAGGCCAGTAGGAACTCCATTGAGGGCCACACCCCTCCCACACCTACCTCATAAGCTCTTTGGCTTGTAGAAGCCCAAGAGTTTTCTCTCTGGGTCCAATAGCAGCACTGTTTTGTTTTTGTTTGGGGGTTTTTTTGTTTGTTTTCCTTTTGTTATTACATTGGTTTTGTTTGTTTATTCTTTCTCCTCTGATTTCTCTTTCCATTCCCTTGAATTTCATCCTTTCTATCTCTGCTTTTCTTTTTCCTTCTGTTCTTCAGTTTCTCATTTCTCCTCTTCTTTTTTTCCCTCCTATTGATCTTTCTTTATTACTCTCTCTTTTCATCCTCCCTCCTCCCCCTGGTGTTTGAAAGTGTTTTTTTTTCCTTTTCTTTTTAAATAATTTGTTCCTTTTATTTCCTTTCTTATATTGTCTTCTATAGCTCCATTTTCCTGTCACTCTTTTCTCTTTGCATTTATCCTTAAATAGTTTTGTAATTTGTTCCTTTTATTATCACTTTATTTTTTTCTTTTATTGCTCCATTTCTCTGTCCTTCTTTTATCTTTATGGCTAATATGTTCTATTTTTCTGCTTGCTGCCTGTGTTATTTCTCCTTTTTATTATTTTCATTGTTTTTTGTTTGTTTGTTTGTTTGTTTATTCTGGTTTGTGTGTGTGTGAGAGAGAGAGTGAGAGAGAAAGAGAAAGAGAGATGGGTTTTCTCCTGCCAACCCAATAGAAGGCAGTGACCATGCCCATGCAGTCCAGCCACAACTGTCCCCTCTGCAGCTCCA
>NW_006408531.1:10397289-10399120 GCF_000296735.1 Chrysochloris asiatica
AACAAAAAAACTTTAGAAGAATTCAGGAAACCACTACAAGAACAAACAGATAAAGTAAATACAATTTTTAAAACAATACAAAAACTGTCATTAGAAATCTAGAATATTGATACTAAGATCTCAGAAATGGACAATACAATGAAAGGGCAAAGGAGTAGATTTGAAGCAGTGGAAGTCCAAATTAGTTTGCTTGAAGAAAACTGTCTCAAAATTGTATGCTAGAAGAATAATCAGAAAAAAGAAAGAAAAGAAAAAATCCAAAGAAAGCCTAAGAGTTAGGTGTAACACCATAAAGAGAAAAAACTTATGGATGATCAGAACACCAGAATAGGAAGAGACAATAAAATGCACAGAGAGATTGTTGAAGAATAATTGGAAGGAAACTCTCCTAACATCATGAAAGTGAAGAAGAACAGCATACAAGAAGCTGAATGAGCCCCAAACAAGATAGATCCCAAAAGAATATCACCAAAACTTATCAAAACCAAACTTTCCAAAACAAACAACAATGAAAGAATCCTGAGAGAAGCTTGGGAAAAATTAAAAGTTACCTATAAAAGAGACCCAATAAGGCCAAGCTCTGATTTTTTAGCAGAAACCATGCAGGCAAGAAAGCAATGGGATGACATAAGCAAAATTGTGAAAGAAAAAAATTGTCAAACAAGATTCACGTACCCATCAAAGCTGTCCCTTAAATACAAGGGCAAAATTAGGATATTTCCTAATAATTATAATTATAGAAATTTGTGATGGCCAGACCAATGTTACAAAAGTTACTAAAAGGTGTTCTTTGGACTTTGAACCAACAACCTGAGATTACCATACATGACAGCACAACCCATAACACAATCCATGTATTTAAAGTAAAACAAACCAGCAAAACTTAAAGTAGGGAATCAGAATTATCAATTTATAATGAAGTCAACTGCAAAGCAAAAAGAGGTAAGAATATAAATAAAGAAGTTCCAAATGGCTAGGAAGTCAAGCAGATTTCAAGATATAATAAACTATTTTAAATAGGGAAAATATAATAAATTACAAAGTAACCTCAAAGAAAATAAATACACCTGCACATAAAAATAAAAAAAGATGAAAATCAGAATAAGTAAACATTAACACAACAGAAATGAAGAAAATGAAAAGAAATTTGCAAAAAAAATGAATTCAGTGCAAAAAATTAAGTGGAACAAAGAAATCAGCAGCATCACAAAAAAACAGCAAAATGACAGCAATCAACTACTATCTCGTGATAATTGCACTGAATTGCAAATGGATTAAATGCATCAGTCAAGAGGCAGACAGAGCAGAACGTATAATAGGTGTCTGATACAATATGCTCTCTACAAGAGACTCATCAAAAAGATAAAGACAGCTTAAATGTTCATCAACAGAAAAATGGTTAAACAAATTTTGGTACATTAACACAATGGAATACTATGTAAAGTTGTAGAATAATGATGAATCTGCAAAGCACTTCACAACATGGATGAACCTGAAGAACATTATGCTAAATGAAATCAGTCAATCACAAAAGGTAAACATGGTATGAGATCAATGTTGTAAAAGGTAAAAGATTTCTAATAATAGGAGATAAAAGAAGCAATCAGTGATGAAAAAAAGAATTCATACACATTTTGTGTCATCTTGCTGTTTGCAATCCCCTCAAGGTACCATCACTTACTTATCCCACT
The DNA here is from genome assembly GCF_000296735.1 of Chrysochloris asiatica. Taxonomy (NCBI): domain Eukaryota; kingdom Metazoa; phylum Chordata; class Mammalia; order Afrosoricida; family Chrysochloridae; genus Chrysochloris; species Chrysochloris asiatica. The sequence continues at coordinate 10,398,981 of NW_006408531.1, forward strand.
TCCTCTCCGTGCTTCCTGATTTCACTCTTCCTTCTTTCCTAACGCTTCTGAACTTTACCCATCAGTAAATTGCTGGGAACAGCATACGCAAGCACTGAGAAGCTGTGGCCCTGTGACAAGATGGATGAAAATCCAACCCC
>NW_006408531.1:10403350-10406876 GCF_000296735.1 Chrysochloris asiatica
TTTTGTGATTGACTAATTTCACTCAGCATAATGTCCTCCAGGTTTATCCATGTTATGAGGTATTTCACAGGTTTAGCATTATGTAGTATTCTATTGTGTGGATGGACCATAGTTTGCTTATCCATTCTTCCTTGGATGGACATTTAGGTTGTTTTCTTCTTATTGCTATCGTAAGTAGTGCTGCAATGAATATGACTGAGTATATATCTATTCATGTTGTGGCTCTTATTTCTCTACAATACACACCAAGTAGAGGGATTTCTAGGTCATTTGATATTTCTATTTCCACCTTTTTGCAATAGTACTATATAATTTCCACAGTGGTTGCACCATTTTACAGTTTGGGAGAAATCTTGACATTTCCAAAACTGCTCATCTTCAAGTAAATAGGCAGTAAAATTCCTAATGTTGTAAATACTGCCTTTAAAAATATATAAGGAAGTTTCTAAACAAAATTCTAATTCTATAATAGTTTTAATTGCAAGGAAATCACCAAAACCATACCTTATTACTATCTCTTGATCCAGTGGCAAACCTACCCACGTTTCCTTTCCAAATTCATGGCAGCTTCTGCTGCCACAGTTTCATGCTTTCCCTTGGAGCTCATGAGTCTCCATGATGTATAATTTTGACACATAACTAAAAATACAACATTTCTAGAAATCTGACATATAGCCTATGAAATAGTCTGTTTAAATCCTTTGCAAATTAATACCATTGTTATTGTTAAGTGTGGTAGAGTTGGTTCAGACTCAAAGTGACCCTGTATAGCATTTCCAAGGAGCAGCTGGTGAATTTGAACTGCCGACCTTGAGGTTCAAACTAACCTTGTGGTCCAGTGCATTATCCCACAATGCCACACCATTATAACACACAACTACCATTCTCAGAAGCAGGAAAGCTGTACATAATCTGGAGTTACATAATCCAGGACATCTTTCTAAAATTAGATGCAATTTAGGGAAATTTTTAATTTAGGAGAGGACACCTAAATTGAAGGATTTTATTCTGAAATAATGTTTTAAAACTTCTGACTTAGGTTTATTCTGAATTGACAAAATTAAACTTTTAATTATCAGGTAAAACTCGGATTTATGATGGAAATTAATCTGAATTATAGAAAAAAATCAAAGCTCTATTTTATACCCAATTAAGTCATGGTGTGATACATTTGCATCTAATACAAGAGCATCAGTTTCTATAAGAAGTAATGAATGTTCTGGAATGCCTCAAACAATAATGGAGTGAATCATAGAAACTTCCAGAGAAGGGTCTCAGGGTAGAATTTTAAATAATCCAACTGCAAGGATAAAGACAGTTGTGGGACAGATTGGATCAAGGCTCTGTGACAGAAATGGGGACCCTAAAGCAGAATAGGAGTCCTGGTGTGGTTCTGTGGGTTAATGCACTGGACTGCAAAGTCAGCTTGATCTGCAAGGTCAGTGTTCAAGCTCACCAATCGCTCCTTGGAAATCCTATTTAGGGTCGCTGGGGGCCAGAACCAACTGGATGATGCTCAACAACAACAACAAAAGTAGAATGAATACCCAAATTTATTTGTATTTAAACCAAATCACTTTTTCCGGTCTTTCTTATAAGGTAAGCCAGAATTTGAATTCCAACTCATCAGGTTGATGTCTGGGCATCATTGCATTTTATTGAAAAGACAGATTTTAAAATCTTGAAGACTAGGTGGCATCAGTAAACACCTGCCATTAGTAAGTGTTAAACACATTACATTTAAAATGTATAACTGTTTGAGTTTCAAACTGTCAGCTATTATATGTAAAACCTGAGAAACCACCAATAAAAAGACACTTACATACCTAGTCAGTTTTTTGGCCAAAATGAATTTTATATTCAAATTGGTAAGAAAGCGGCAGCAGGATTTTAGAACTGCCTCTACAGATAAGGCAAAAATCAGAGTGAGTAGATGGAATATTGATATTTGTTTCCTCAGCTCCTCCCTACAGTGTTATTATCCCCACATAAAATTTGCCAGTATTTTGTTCAGACCAGTTCTAAATGTCTGCAGAGATAATGGCCCTACCGAGTAGAGACTATTACTTAACCTATCTCTGTTTGGAGACATGTTAATAGAACTTTCCATTAAAAATATTCCTGGACACTACATTTACTCATTTTCCTCTGTAATTTGATTCACTTTCCTTTTATAGTCACCAATGTTTTATAGTATAACCAATGTTAGTTATAGTCCTGGTATGGTGCTGCAATTTAATGCTCTAGACTGCAAGGTCGGTTAAATTGCAAGGTTGGCAATTCAAGCTCACCAGACACTCCTCAGAAACCTATACAGGTTGCTATGAGTCTGAACCAATATGATGGCACTCACCAACAACAATGTTCAGTGACTTCACTTTTTACCTGGACTCATGTTTTCTGATCATTCCATTTTTTACCCAGCTATCCTTTGAACCCCATCTCTCCTAAAAACAACAAAAACAAAATAGAAACTTTTTGAGAGTGTGTTTCTAAGCAACAGCTTTACCTGTATGTTATAGCCTCTAAGATTATAAAATCAATACAAATATTTTTCTTTTGAGACAGATTTCATCATTGCAGCAGTGAAAGAAACATTACATGATTTTTGGTGTTGATTTTTTGAAGATGAATATGTCAAGGGAGAGATACGTTTGATGGAAGATGAGTCACATTTGACCAAGGTTTAAATGAAGCAGGGAGTTTGATAAATCTGTCTGAGTTTTAAGAATATTCAGACACCTTTTCTTCCCGAGAAAATCCCCACGGATCTCTTCAGGAACAAAGACTTCTCCACAAGAGCTCTGAATGGTTCAGACATAACTTCCTGCATATACCACTGAAGGGATTTCGTTACTTTTAGTAAGATCATTAGCCAGCTTGCCAAATTCTTCAACATAACAGAAGTATAGGTGGTTGTCTCTTGGGCAAGCTGAAATGGTGAAAATTGCCAGGAGAAAATTGAAACCCTGATAATTAATTTTCTTACTGTTTTCAAAAGACCAAAACCTTTCTGCCATTAAATTGAAACTTTTTAAGGTGAACACAATCAAAACCATGGGGAACACCTCTATATTCTTAGAACAGAATCCCAGCTAAAGTTACCTAGAAAGTTGATACTATGATGGTTCCTCTAGAGGATCTAAATTCGTTTTTAAAAATATTTAATAGATAGAGCACTTTCATTTGGACTTCTGCAGAATCAGCTAATCTGACTGTGTTACTCACTTTGTCATTGTTATTTGGGGTTCAGAATTAAAGATAAAAAATATGACTATAAAGTGATTGCTTCTGGTCCTAAACTTCCTTCTGAAAAATAAATGATTTCTATTGTTACAGGGTCGCTATAGGTCGGAACCGACTCGACGGCACTTAACAACAACAACAACAACTGACAAAATGACTGAAATGTGGCAAGTTCAATGTCCTCATAAAATATATTTCTAGATGACTAGATAGTATCAAATCAAAATTATTTGTGGTTGCATAATACCATTGTTAGACTGCTACTGCTGCTGTTAAAGTG
>NW_006408531.1:10407871-10418358 GCF_000296735.1 Chrysochloris asiatica
ACATTTTTCTTCATAAAACCCAGCTTCTCGGATTATTTGCTCAGCATACAGGTTGACTAAGTATGGTTAAAGAATAATGTGTGAAAACCCTATCAGACAGTTGAGAGAAAGTTTACATTTAAAAGTCCTCACAAAAGAAATACTTAAGGTTTGTTCCAGAATAACTTTTTGTGTTCCACAAGAATTGTTGTTATTGTGTCTCATTGAATTGATTCGGACTCATGGTAATCTGTAGGACAGAATAGAATGCTCCACAGGGTTTTCTAAGCTGCTCCACAGGGTTTTCTTTACTGAGCAGTCCTGGTGTGGTGCTGTGGGTTAATGCTCTGGGCTGCAAAGTTTGGAACTGCAAGGTCAATGGTTCAAGCTCACCAGCTGCTCCTCAGAAACCCTATACAGAATTGCTATGGGTTGGAACTGACTAAAGGGCACTTAAGAACAATAACAAATCTTTACTGAAGTTCATTGCCGGATCTTTCTTCCGTGGAGCCACTGTTGGATTCAAATCTCCAATCTTTAGTCTAGCAGCAGTGTGTTTAATTGTTGTGTCAACAGTACTCCTGGCTCTACAGGAATAATTTGGGCAGTTATGAGTTCTTTGAATCATTCAACACCTGAACATCATATAACAGTATTTAATAAATCAATTAATACTCATGCTTTTATGCCCTACATTCAGAAAGACCTACATCAAAAGAAGGAGTTTCATGAAGAGACCTACAAGGTCATTGGTGTTAAACCCTAGCCAGCTCTGCTGCTGGGGCAATCATGTTTGATTTCAGAGAACATATTTGTTCTTTTGCCCAGCGTATCTTCTTCCCTTACAATGATAACAATACCCCAGTTTTACATCCAGTGAATAACCTCACCCCCACACCATGGTCTTCAGTAAAAATGACTCCATTGTACTGAGGGGTGGGACATAAACCTAGTAGCTTACTTCAGCACCGTATCCCACCCCCACACGTCAACCACAGAATTGATTGAGGGATGGTATGGGCACAGTGACCCAGTTAGGTCAGTCAGAGAGTATGTGAACTGCTAGAATCATGAAGAAGCTGCAGGAACTTATCATCCCACTACAAAACTGGAACGTAGAATAATGTGAATCAGAATCTGTTTGAGGCTCAGTGCAGAGTCTAGAGATGGGTCCAAGTGGCATTGTTTCTACACAGAATCAAGCAGTAATGAAAATTAACTCTATTCTTGGACAGTTCCATTTCATTAAAAGGAGTATCAAATGCCAAGGCTGTTCAACGTTGAAGTCTTTACAGTTTGGCTCTGTGGATCAACACAAACTATGGAGAACACTTCAAAGAAGGGGAATTCCAGAACACTTCATTGTGCTCATGAGAAACCTGTACATAGACCAAGAGGTAGTTGATCAAACAATACAAGGGGATAGTGAGGGGTTTAAAATTAGGAAAGGTATGTGACAAGATTATATTCTTTCACTATTTGAAGAAAAACACAGCATCAGGATCAAAGGAAACCTCATTAAAAAAAATGTGATCTCATAGGAACAGAGATCCAGGTGGTGAGAAGGTCAGGTAGATTACAGGATAAAATAGACTATCTTAAATGGAGGGGAAAGTTAATGGAATATAAGGTAACCACAACGGTGGGGTTGGGGTGGTGGGTTTTGGGGGAGGTGGAGGGAGACGATGTTAGAGCACAGGGTAGGGAACAGACACATCATAATTCGGGTGTTGGGGAGGGCAATACAAGAAGGGGGAGGGGTGGAAGAACAAGGTAGATAGGGTAACACTGAGACAGGTTTCCATGGGCTAAATGGAACAGAGGTAAATAGTGATGCATGCACAAACCTGGAACAACAGGGTTCTGTGATACAGGGATCTAGGCATAGTGTGAAGAGGGGAAATAATATTAAAATGCTTGACTGTCTTATGAATATTGGTTTCCTTTGCCTACTATTGTAAAATAGACACTTGAGTGGGATAGAAAGGAATGTTGGGAAACAAGATTAGAGAAAACTTGTAACCCATCTTCAGTCAATAACTGATTGGAATACTTAAAAGGGGTTCTAGAACTTGCCCAGTGAAACAGGCCTCTTGCAGAGCCTTTGCAGTGTATAGGACCTTAGGTGAAATACTTAGTACCATACAGAGCCTTCTGAGCAGCTGGTGAGCTTGAACCACTGACCTTGCAGTTCAAATGACTTTGCAGTCTGAAGCATTAACCCACAGCACCACACCAGGACTCCTATACTCATGGAGGTAGTAACTAACTCTAAATACCTACAGAGAGGGAAGGAGTCTTCACATCAAACATCAATGCTATTCCTTCTGTACACAGGACGGGCAATTTAGAAATTGGAGACCTAAAATGAGGGGGCAATAAAGGCAAGAAGTGACTGGCTTACAAGGTTTCAAGAGGGAGTTTAGTTTAAGAGCATGTGGGGAGAGAAAGAGTCCCCACTGAATAGTTTCATCTTGTCTAGATGAGTCTGGTTAAAAGAGATGGGGATAAGATTCTTACGATTCTATAGTGAGTAATAGTCATCATGACTAATTGCGACTGTCACAATTGTAAAGGCACAAGTTGTGTAAAAAAAAGGGGGAGTAGTTAATCTTACAGTTCATCAACAAAAGACCCTAGGACCTTCAAGGGAGAAGAGCACAAGCAGAATGCAAGACCTTATTCAGAGAAGCAGCGACACCAGAGATGGAGGCAGAGATGGGAACATGGAGAGAGCGAGCAGCTGAGGGCTCTAGATTCATGGAAAGAGAGGGACTGAGAGCTGGTATGCATGAGACAGTTTGCATACTTGCAGAATGTGCCCTTTGGTGGTGTGAATGATTATATATGCCTGAGTGTTTTAAAAAAAAAGGAGCTAAAATGAATAGAGAGAAATACTGTTATCTGATGGGACATGAAAGGGATTAAGTCATTGTAATGAAATAAGGTGTATGACTTGTTGAATGTAAAGCTGATGATCTTCCCTGTAAACTTTCACTCAATTCACAATAAAAACTTTTAAAAAAACACAAAAACATGATCTTCAGATTACACAACCTGGTTTTCTGGAAGTGAAGAGAACTTGAAATATTTGTTGATGAAGATAAAAGACTACAGAGTTCAGTATGGCTACCAACTATACAAAATTCCTCACAACTGGGCCAATAAGCAGCATCATGATAAATGGAAAACAGATTGAAGTTGCTAAGGATTTCATTTTACTTGGACCTATAATCAACACTCACAGAAGAATCAGTCCTGAAATCAACCAATGTATTGCATTGGACAAATCTGCTGCAAAAGACCCTTTGAAAGTATTAAAGAGGAAAGATATCACTTTGAAGACTAAGGTGTGCCTGATCCATGCCATGGTATTTTCAATCATTGAACAACGAATAAGGACGGCAAAGAAGAGCTGATGCATTTGAATTATGGTGTTGGCAAAGAATATTGAAAGTACTATGGACTGTCAGAAGAACAAACAAATCTGTCATGGAAGAGGTACAGCCAGAATGTCCTTAGAAGCGAGGATGGTAAGACTTCTTCTTAAGTACTTTGGACATGTTGTCTGGAGGGACATGTCCCTGGAGAAGGACATCATGCGTAGGAAGGTGAAACATCAATGAAAAGGAAGAGGCTACCCAAGAAAATGGATTGCCAAAGCGACTGCAACAATGGGTTCAAACATAAAATTAATTGTAAGGGTAATCCAAGAGCAGGCCATGTTCCATTCCATACATAGGGTCTATAGCAACAACAACAGTTATTTAAGCTTCTCTACTAGTCACAGTTTTAAATTATATTGTATCTTCTTGTTCTATTTGAACAGCCTCTTACTCTACTGCATAGGTTCCACGTGAGCAAAATGTAAAGTTCTGGAATTTCCATTCCTCACAATGCTAAACATTATTTGTTATGATCCATATAGTCAAATACTTTAAATAAAAATAAAACACAGGTAAACATCATTCTGGTATCCTGTGCTTTCAGTCAAGAGCTATCTGACATTAGCAATAATATGCTTTGCTCCACATCTTCTAAATGCAACTTGAATTTCTGGCAGTTCATTGTCAATGTACTGCTGCTATTGTATTTTAATTGTCTTCAGCTAAATTTTACTTGTGTATAGTGGTTATGAGTCAGGCTGCCAACCTCAAGATCAGCAGTTCGAAACTACCAACAGTTCTGCCGGAGAAAGATGAGACATTCTGCTCCCGTAAAGATTTACAGCCTCAGAAACCCTGTGCAGGGTCACTAAGAGTCAGAACTGACTCCACGTTACTTATCAACAACAACAACATGATATTAATGGCATTATTTGATGATTTACACATTCTATTAGATAATTGTTTTTATTAGAATGGGCACAAATTGGCCAGGTAGTTATCTTCCAAATTGCCTTGCATAGCCGAATACTCTTTAGAAGCGAAAATGGTGAAATTTCATCTCATTTACTTTGATGTCCAAAGTAAATGGGGGCTTAATCCCTCTGCATTGTGCTCAGTAAAGTAGAGGTCAATGAAGAAGAGGAAGACCTTCCATGGGATGGTTTGACGTAGTGGCTGTAACAGTGGTCTCTAGCAGGAATGACTGAAAGGATGGCAAAGGACTCGGCAGTGTTTTGTTCTGTTATTCACAGCGTCACTGGGAGTCAGAACACTCTTCACAGCACCTAACAATAACAACAACTACTCCTGAAGCAACATATTCATTTTACGCTTCATTCAAGTAATTATTTTGAATTTTTCAAAAGGAACTTCCATTAAAACAAAACAACTTAAGCCCAGGGATCATTATGTTTATAAAATAGGTGATAAACATAGTTATCAATTCTATGGTCAAATGGAAATGTAGTAAATATTTAATCCACATTTTCTTTTAAAAGAACTACAATGAAGAATTTTAGCCCCCCCACCCCAAAACACACACACACACCCACACACACACACACAGAGATTCTGGGACAGTCTCCCACCATATGGCTTTCAGAAATACATCACGGAACTAGATTCCAGTTATGACCAACTAAGCTGTTTTAGTCCACTTTGATTTTTACAACAATTTCTCATCATTTTATAGTTCCAAGGACTTTCTTTATTCAGTAATTTATTTAAACAGGCATTCATATTTAGACAACGGCGTCTCCTCTATCACCTCAAGATTAATGGAAACTTAAGAATTCTTTAGAAACTCTTTTGAGTGGTTAAGCCTCAATCTTTGTTAAATGGTTACTTTCATTAATACCTCAGATATAAGTTTCCTCAGAATGGACTCCATGTGCAATCAATCATTTATGCAAAAGGTAACTCAGTTGTCACTCCAAATTACAAATGGTTCTGTCTGTTTTCTTTTACTTCACAACTGAGGAACTTCAGGTCTAAATCTCTCAGTCTTTTCCACGAAGAAAAACCATGAATGTCTGACCAAATGACTTAATTCTCCTCTAGCGCAGTGGTTACGAATCGGGCTGAGAACTGCAAGGTCAGTAGTTCAAAACTACCAGCTGCTCTGTGGGAGAAAGATGAGGCTTTCTCTCCCGTAAAGATTTACAGCCTCAGAAACCCTGGTCAGGGTTGCTATGGGTCGGAACCGAGTTGACGGCACTTAACAACAACAAGAAGTCTCATGAAGTAGTCAAGTCAACATCAGAAGCATGTTGACATTCATTGATCATTTCTACTGGTTTTCTTCCCATTATAATCTGAGTAGAGACATCAAATCACCAGAACACCTTTCAGTTTGTTGTTGTTGTTGTTGTGTGCCATGGAGTCGGTTCCGACTCATAGTGACCCTGTACAGGGTTTCCGAGGCTATAAATCTTTACGGGAGCAGAACGCCTTTTCTTTCTCCTGCGGAACAGCTGGTAGTTTCGAACTGCTGACCTTGCGGTTTGCAGCCCGATTCGTAACCACTACACTACCAGAGGTCATGATTATTTAACGTGTGGCTACCCATGTAAACTATCACATAATTCACAACAAAACATTAAAAAAAAAAAAAAAAACTTGTGGTTACTGGAAATGAAATGTCTTTTGGCACCCTAAATTTTTCTCTAAGTTATTGAATGCCTAATTAATATTACATATATACTGCCATTTGAATAAATGATTTCTCGCTCTTAGAATTGATCTCTTTAACATACATTGATACTGCATTCATTCAGCTATTTATTCATATTTCCAGCAAACATTCATTGAACCCCAACTATGTACTTTTCAGTTGTCATCGTGTCAACTCATGGTGACTCAAGTGTGTGTCAGAGTAGAACTGTACTCAGCAGAATTCTCATGCGCTGATTTTTCTAAAGTAGATTGGTAGGCCTTTCTTTGGAGGCACCTATAGGTAGACTTAAACCTCCCACCATTCAGTTAGCAACTGAGCAGTTTAACTTTTCTACCACCCAGGGACTTCCATTGTGTATTTGGAAGTATATTTTCAACTCTGTTCTCATGGAACTTGCAGAGTCACATGGAAGAGGAGATGATCATTAAACAGATAAAACAAAAGAGCCCAATAAATGAATTTTTGCAAGTGTGGTGCTGTGGGTTAATGCACTGGACTGCAGAGTCGGTTTAAACTGCAAGGTCAGTGGTTCAAGCTCACCAGACACTCCTCGGAAACCCTATACAGGGTCACTATGGATCAGAACTGACTCGACAGCATTTAACAACAACAAGTGCTATGTAGAATTCAAAAACAGCATGTTAGGAAGGGGAACACAGGGTAGACATAATTTATTTCATGAGAAGAAAAGTAGCAATGTAGAAATGACATTTATGCTGGAATCTGAAAGATGAGTCAAGAAGGACAAGAGGGGAGAACATGACAAGGAGAGGAAAAAGCAAGCAAAAGGCCAGAAGCAAGAAAGAGCTTGGGTGTTTGAGGAACTGAAAGACTAGCAGGAGGAGTGAGGAGGAGAGCTAAAGAAAGCTGGTACAGTAACGAACATCTGCTCAAACCGAAGATCAATCAAATAAATCTCAACTACTGGGACAGAGAATAATATACACTATGGATGGAGCACCCTTATACTGTCATCTTTGTTGTTGTTGTTAAGTGCCATCGAGTTGGTACCGACTCATAGTGACCTTATGCGCAGCAGAATGAAACACTGCCTGACCCTGAGCCAATCTCACTACTATTGCCATGCTTGAGTCCATTGATGCTGCCACTTGGCCAATCCATCTCCCTGGGGGTCTGCCTCTTTTTCTCTGACCCTCCACCTTACCAAATATGATATCCTTCTCCTACGACTGGTCCCTCCTGAAAATATGTCTGAAGTATGAGAGACGAAGTTTGGCCATCCTGGCCTCCAAGGAGCACTCTGACTGCACTTTTTCCAACACAGATCTGTTGGTTTTATGGGCAGTCCATGGCACTTTAAATATTCTCCTCCAACACCATAACTCAAAAGCATCAATTCTTCTACAGTCTTCCTTATTCACTGTTCAGCTTTCACAGGCATATGAGGTCATTGAAAATACCATGACTTGGGTCAGGCACACCTTAGTCTTCAAGCTGACATATTTGCTCTTCAACATTTTAAAAAGTTCTTGTGCAGCAGATGTGCCTAACACAATATGTCCTTTGATTTCTTGACTGCTGCTTCCATGAGCGTTGATAGTTGATCCAAAAAGAATGAAGTCCTTGACGACTTCAGTCTTTTCTCTGTTGATAAGAATGTTGTTTATTGGTCTAGTGGTGAGGATTTTTGTTTTCTTAACATTGAGATGTAATCCAGACTGAAGGCTGTGCTCTTTGATCTTCATCAGTAAATGTTCTAAGTCCTCTTCACTTTCAGAAAGCAAGATTATCATCTGCATATCGCAGATTGTTAATGAGTGTTCTTCCAATCCTGATGCCATGTTTTTCTTCATAAAACCTAGCTTCTCAAATTATTTGCTCAGCATACAGGTTGAATAAGTATGGTGAAAGAATACAACCTTGTCGCACACCTTTCTTATTTTAAACTGTCATCATTAGACATTTGAATTTGACGCTTGTATATATCTATATGGAACTGATATTTAATAAGGTGAGTTTTCCCAAAAAGTGTGTGACTAACTTAGTGCTAATTTTGCTGAGTTCTTCTCTCATTGAATCAGCATGTATTTATTGAGAACCTACATAATGCTCAGGCTGAGTATACAGAAGTAACTGTGACACACACTGCTCGTGACCTCACCCAACTTGCATTCTCTGGAGGGAAGTGGACAAAGCTGAGTAACTGTTTAACCATGTGTCTGAAGTGGTGGAGGGGACCTGAAGTTTGTGAAGGGAAGGGAGAAAACAGAGGTGTGCAATGACTACAATGTGTGGGCACTGAACAGGGCAGAAGCTCAGGATCCTGTGGGCAAATGAAAAATTTCACCCTGCATGAGCCATGGAAAGGGGCTGACCTCAAAGCAACTCTCTCATAATTCTTGATGATACAATGAGGTGTGATTTTATTTCCCTTATAAAACAGAGTGCTGTGGATTGAATTGTGTGTCCTCCCCCACAAACATCCTAACCCATATGCTGGTGATTATAATCCCATTTGTGAATGAACTGTCTTTGTTTTAGTAATGAGGTGAGATCAGTGAAGCGTATATCTTGAGTCAATCTCTTCTAAAATATAAAAGAGATTAAACAACCAGCAGAATGGGAACAGGAGACGAGAGATACCAAGCTACATGAAGATATCACCCAAGAGCAGAAGCTCAGAAGAGACAAGGACCTTCCTCAAGACTCAACTGAGAAAGAATGCTTCCCCCTACAGCCAATGCCCGGAATCAGACTTCTAGCTTCATTAGCTGTGAGACAATAAATGTCTGTTAGCAGCACTAGAGAGCTAAGATGTAGAGGAACTGTTAACATGGAGAATCATACAGTATTGTGTGTGATTTCTTTATGAAAACAATTTATGTTTTATAACTCCAATGTAAAATAAGTTGACAGTTAAGTGTCAACTTATTTGATTATGAGTGTTTGCATTTGAGGGAAATTGTGGTTATAAACATGTATTAAAATGAACATCTCTTGAAGAATGAGGAAGTAACTGTAGCAGTCAGTAGATTGTTTCGGTCTCTGACCACAGAAGCAAATGCTAGCAACAAATTTGATTTACAAAGTAAATATAATTTCTACAGTTGGGTTCAGCTTGTTGTTTTCTGGAAGGAAATGTATTTTTGGCTGCACTGTAAAAAACACAGATTAGCATTTTTCAGAACATTAGGAATCAAGCATAGTATCATAAAAACATACAGAAAAGGGAACTAATTTTATCTTCTAGCCACAGATAATGTTCAGAATAAAAATGGCATATAACTAATATTCAGATATCGAGCTTATGCATTTCTGCTGTGAATCCATGTATTTCTCCATATCTATTTCTTACGGCAGCAGAAAAAATTCCTCCAGGAATGGTTCAGCTATGCGATGGGAGCGAGCTTTGCCCAGATCCTCAAGTGCTGTTGTCTTTAAACACTGTTTACACAGGCATCTGTTTCTTCAGGTTGCAGTTTTCCCACAAGTGAACAAATAACACAAGAACTAATCTCACTAAAATGTAAATGTGCATAGAATAATTCTGCCGTTTTCATTAACTTTATTACAAAGACATTTTTAAATAAGAAATCCTTGAATGTGAATATTTCAGAACATTTTCTATGACATCTAATCAAGAAGAATGGCCTCTTAATTATCATCATGCACTAGAACTGAATTCAGAAATTTTTGTTTTTGCTTTTAAAGCCTCAATCATTTTTGAACTTTTTTATAATGAATTGAGTGAAGGTTGACAGACAAGATCTTTACATCAACAAATCCTGTGTTTTGTTTCATCTCAGTATTACAATCCCCTCCCTATAACAACAGTTATCCTACTTCCTCCCTACGGCTCCCTATTTACATCTTATATTTCACAAATGAACAAAGCAAAAATATTTTATGTGCACATACAAAACCAAAATTACATGTTCATTTAAACATGTAAAGGGCACATTCTGCAAACCAGCTTCCAGTCTGCAGACACACATCCTTACTCAGTCCATGGGCCTAGAACCCATAGCTGCTCTGTCTCTTCATGCTACCACCTCTGCCACTGTCTCTGCTGTCACTGATTTTCTAGGTAAGGATCTCACGGTCAACTCAGGCTCTTCCTTCTTGATGGTCCTGTTATAGTCTTATCTTGAAATGAAAGAATAACTACTCCACCCTTAGAGTTACACACCTTCTACAATTACATTTCTGACAACCACAATTAATCCTGCTAACAGTTACTCACAATTGAAACATAACATCCTATTACCATCATTCCCCAGGCCCTTTCACTAGATCCATCTGGAAAAGAGGAAAACTATCCATGGGGATTCGACCTTACCACCCTCATTTTGAAACTGCGCACACTCATGAAAGCTTGTAAGCCAGCCATTTCATGCCTTTATAGCATTTCCATTTTTGATGTTGTTGTTGTCCATCAAGTTGGTACTGACTCATAGAGACCTTATGCACAGCAGAAGGAAACA
>NW_006408531.1:10418589-10419200 GCF_000296735.1 Chrysochloris asiatica
GAGGGGATTGTAACCATGGCAATGAGGTGATATACGATAGAATGAATGTAAAACTAATGTTCTCCCATGTAAACTATCACATAATTCACAATAAAGCATTTAAGAAAAAAAGATGGAAATAGCTGAAATGTCCATCAATAGAAGAACAGTTAAACAAGAATAATGATGCATCTGCAAAACACCTTGCAACACAGATGAACCTAGAGCACTTTGCTGAGTGAAATTAGTTGATTACAAAAGGCAAATATTATTGAAACCAATGTTGCAAAAAGTTAAGAAAACATTTTCTTAATAAAAGATGCAATCTATTATGGTTACAGGGGGAAAGGTGAGGGGAAATTATTCATTTGATAGAGGTGTTGTTGTTGTTAAGTGCTGTTGAGTCAGTTCTAACTCATAGTGACCCCGTATAAGGTTTCTGAGAAGCAGCTGATAAGCTTGAACTGCTGATCTTGCAAGTGAAACCGACCTTGCAGTCCAGCACATTAACCCACTGGTGGTAGGGTAGGCAATAAACAAGAGGGAAGTTAGCAGAGGAAAGATGAAGGTAGTAGGAGACACATGGAAAAATGCAATAGTTGAAAGTGAATAGGGGTTGTGGTGAGACCTGG
>NW_006408531.1:10419300-10426115 GCF_000296735.1 Chrysochloris asiatica
GCAAGGTTGTATCATCTGCATATCACAGGTTGTTAATGAGTCTTCCTCCAATCCTGATGCCACATTTTTCTTCATAGAACCCAGCTTCTCAGATTTCTTGTTCAGCATACAGGTTGACTAAGTTTGGTGCAAGAATACAACCCTGTCACACACCTTTCTTAATTTTAAACCATTGAGTGTTCCCATGTTCTGTTTGAACAACTGCCGCTTGGTCCAGGTACAGATTCCTCATGAGCACAATATAGGTGTTCAGGAATACTCATACTTTGCAATGTTGTCCATAGCTTGTCATGACCCACACAATCGAAAGCCTTTGCATAGTCAGTAAAGCACAGGTAAACATCTTTCTGATAGTCTCTGCTTTCAGCCAAGATCCATTGGACATCAGCAGTGATATTCCTCATTCCACAACCTCTTCTGAATCCGGCTTTAACCTCTGGAAGTTCTCTGTCAATGTGTGCTTGTAGCCGTTTCTGTATTACTTTTAGTAAAGCTTTACTCACATGGGATATCAAAGATATTGTCCGATGATTTCCACATTCCATTGGGTCACCTCTCTTAGGAATGGGGACAAATATGGACCACGAAAGCCAGTGAGGATGAAATGGAAGAATTCTACCAACTTGAAATTGATCAAACAAGATATATTGATCATTACCAGTGATTGGAATACAAAGGTTGGGAGCAAAGAGGAATGGTCAGTAGTTGGAAAATATGGCCTTGGTGATAGAAATGGTGCTGGTGATTGCATGATAGAATTCTGTAAAACTATTTTTGATAGTCATTGTTTAAATTGATCATCCCTATGAATCCATTATAATGTAAAGTAAACCTTGAAAAACAATTTTTTAATTATCCGATATGCAAACTAAAACAATTTCAATGGAATTTTTCTTTCCATAAACAATAATACACAGATAAAGGCATTTTATAAACCATAGTTCTAAACTATAAATGCATACTCCTCAAAACAAGCCTCCTATCATGTTTAGTAGGATGGAGGGTCAGAGAAAAAGAGGAAGACCCCCAGCAAGATGGATTGGGAAAGTGGCAGCATCAATGGGCTCAAGCGTGGCAACAATCATGAGGTTGGCTCAAGATTGGGCAATGTTTCGTACTGTTGTGCATAGATAGGGTGGCTATGAGTTGGTATCAACTCGATGGCACCTAACAACAACAACAACATCATGAAAAAGTTTGAGCTACCAAAATGTGACAGTTAGCATAATGTGACATTAAGTGAGTACATGAAACAATAACAAGTCTGTTTTGTATCTCAAGCTTGGAAGGAAGAGGAAGAGCAACCTATTAGAAATGGAGTAAATGAAAGCAGTCCCCCTAAAGTCCATTCCAACTTTTGTGTCAGACTAGAATTGTGCTCCAAAAGATTTTCAAAGTCGATCATCAGGCTTTTCTTCTCGAACCTTTAGCCTTTCTGGTGCCAGCTGATCTTGTTAACCAGTTGCACCAGCCAGGTTGCATTGCTAGGATAATGCAGTCGAAGGTGGGAATCATTAATGTTAGTGCACTAGGGTACTTTTCCAGATCAAAAGTGGAGTGAAGTAAGAGTCAAATAAACAGGCATCTGAACCAACAGGAATTCATTTGAATGGAGATGACAGTGGAGGATGAAGGAGGAACTCTCATCTACCATTCCTGCTCAAAGCTCCCGAATGTATGTCTTGGTTTGTAGGCCACATTCCAAACACTAATCACATTGGACTAGACATGAGGTTGACACTAACTACAGCAATCCACAAACTACCCATATTGGAAAGGAGGTGGTCCAATTTTGAGAAGCAGAGACTGAATCAGTATGAGGTGAGAGGGGACAGCAAATATGAAAGGAAGCCCTGAGGAAGACGAAGGCCCCTTATGCCAAAGAGGAAACAGAAATTATGAGTAAGCAACGAAAGTTGGTAAATCTACAATGGAAAATGCAGCAGATGTGCTGAGAGAAGCTGCTGACAGAGGAACTATGTGTCTCATGGTTCTGGATGACTTCCCATTCATCTCTAGTTCCTATTATTTATATAAGTAAGTGAAGAAATAAACAAACACTTGGGAAAAGGCTTAGCTATAATAAACCCTTTCAGAATCCTTGCAAACAAAAGGACCCTAACCACCCACCATTCCACAGCCCGACTTCATCTTGTGCTGACCAGAAACTTCAACACTGAAGCAAATGATCTTTCTTTAAGCAAAGGAAAATCACACTTAGACCCCAAATAAACCTTCTTAATAAAAATATCATTGAAGTTACTCCTAGTCTCTCACAGAAATCCTCATGTAACATTTGAAACTGAGGAGAAGTCAAAACAAAGAAAGGGATTTAGGAAAATGAACATTTTATGAAGTGTATCTACGACGGGGCAGTCACAATCCAATCAGTAAATGTTTAATGTGAATTTATCAAGGGGAAAAAACAAACTGACAAATATCCTTAATTTCATAGACTATACAGCCTAGAGGAAAAGACATAGAATAATCAAAGGATATTAACTAAAATATACTTACGTGTTGTTGCTGTTACTAAGTGCTGTAGAGTTGGTTCAGACCCAGAGCAACTCTGTACGGGATTTCCAAGGAGCGGCTAATGAGTTTGAACTGCTATCCTTGCAATTCAAATTGACCTTGTGGTGGAGTGCAACACTTAGGTATACTAAATATATTTATGTGTACATTAGATATGTGCTGAAGAGAAAAATCAAAGCAAACAGTGGAGATATAAAGCCGGGAGGAAGATTGATCTTTAAGGGGTGGTCAGGGAAAGACTGCCTGCTAACGTAACTTTTGTGTGTAAAAATGAAGAAAGTATGGAAATTCTCCCTACAGGTATCTAGGAAAAGAGCTTTCAAGGCAAAGAAAGCAGTAGAAGCAGCAACAGGTATGTGGTGCTGGTGGGAAATTCAGAAAGGGTGTACTGCTACTATGCAGTAGCCTAGGGAGAGAGCTAACTCAGTAGGGTCACAAGGGGTAGGCTGTGCAGCATCTCAGAGGTCATCAGAGGGCCTTTGGCTTTTACCTTAAGCAGATGAAAAGCCACTGAAGGGTTTTAAGTGTAAGAATGATACAATCTGACTTACATTTTAGTAATACCCATTATTACGTTGAATGTAGATGGAGGGATTTGTTGTTGTTGTTAGATGTCACTTAGTTGATACCTACTCATAAAGATCTTATGCACAATGGTACAAAAGGCTGTCCTGTCCTGCACCAACCTCACAACTCTTGCTATACTGTGCCAATCCATCTCCTTGGGTGTCTTCCTCTTTTTTTGCTGACCCTCCACTTTAACAAGCGTGATGTCCTTCTCCAGGTACTTGTCCCTCTTGATACTATGTCAGAAGTATGAGAGACCAAGTCTGGCCAGCCTGGCTTCCAAGGAGTAGTCTGTCTATACTTCTTCCAACACAGATTTGTTTCTTCTTTTGGTGGTCCATGGTACTTTTAATAGTCTCTTCCAACACCATAACGAGAGGGAGGTAAGGGTGAAATCAAGCAGACAAATTAAGAGGTTACTTTAAAAATTCATGAGAGAGATGACCATGATTAGACCAGGTGACAATGGAGTTCATGAGAAATTGAACTCAGCATACATATTGAAGATAGAGCTGATGAATTTGGCATCGGAAAAAAATGAGGCATCAAAGAATAACTCCCAAGTTCTTGGTCTAAGAACTGGAAAAATGGAGTAGGAACTTCTTTGGAGGAGATTATTAAGGGATAGTTTAACATATAGTGAGAGTCAATAGAGATAGAAAAGAGGTCCAAAGACTGAGTCCTGGAACACTTTCACACCAAGAAGCTCTGTCTTCATTGGGATTCAGTTCATTGGCCCAAAAGAAACCCAAATAACATAACTTAAGCAGAATGGTAGTCCAGACGTAAGCATTAAGGGCTAGTAGGCATCAATAGGATTCTAGACATGGTGTGGCACATAGCATCCATAGCATCAATAGGATTCTAGACATGGTGTGGCACAGAGTCCTGGTGTAGTGCTGTGGGCTATTGTACTGGACTGCAAAGTTGGTTTGAACTGCAAGGTTGGTGGTTCAAACTCACCGGCTACTCCTTGGAAACCTTATACAGGGTCGTCACAGCTTGCAACCAACTCAAAGATACTTAGCAGCAATGACCCCGTCCTAAGGACATGACTTTCATCCTCAAAGTTGCCTCAGAAGTAAAATAAGGCCATGGAAGCTATAATTAATTGTGGTGGTTAATTTTGTCAAGTTGGCGAAACTATGGTTCTCAGTGGTTTAGCCAAACACTAGTATAGTTGCTATTCCATAATGTAATATAACAGAATCACCATCTATAATATAATGTAATCAGGTGAAAAATGAGTTTCCTTAGGGCATATTCTGTCTCCATATTATAACTAGATTTTTTTGTCAGAACTCACTCTCTTCATGCTGCATTTTCTATCAACTGACCTATAGGTCTTAGAACACAAGCCTGCAGGAATATCCAGTTTGCCACCTGACCTATGATTTTTGGACAATCATGTGAACCAACTCAATGAGGTAAATATCTTAAATATCTTTCTGTTCTTCTCTCTCTCTCTCTAACATATCTTCTCTCTTTCTCTCTCTGTATACATAAAAAGGAAATAATATGCTTGGGAAATTCCCAGTCTATAGTAAATGCTCCTCAATTGTTTCATATTGTTATGTCTTATTTCAAGAGTCAAAGTACAAGGGGAGGTTGATATATGGCAGTGAATTACTTGATATGACCCTTTGAATCCTAGTTTTATAGCTTCCACCAGTTGACTAGATTATTGGTGGTGATGTTGTATGTTTTTGAGTCAGTTCTGGCTAATAGTGACCTTATATAGGGTTTCTAAGGAGCTCTGGTAGCGTAGTGGTTACGAGTCAGGCTGCCAACCTCAAGGGCAGCAGTTTGAAACTACCAGCTGTTACGCGGGAGAAAGATGAGGCTTTCTGCTCCCGTAAAGATTTACAGCCTCAGAAACGCTGTACAGGGTCGCTATAGGTCGGAACTGACTCGACAGCACTTAACAACTGCAACATAAACATTTGTGTTACAGGTGTATTTAGAGTTGTGGTGGGGTGCTGTTATTTAATGCACTGGACTGCAAAGTCAGTTTAAACCACATAGTGATTCAAGTTCACCAGCCCTTCCTATAGCATACAGGGTCGCTATAGGTTGGAACTGACTCAACTACACTTAACAACAACAACAGGTTTATATAAGGAATGAGTACTGAATTTGGTCAAATTCATTTTCTGCATTATTTGCTAAGAACTTGTAGGATTTTCTTTTCTTCCCTTTAAACTATAGGTGGATTACATTAATTGGTTTTCAAATATTGGGCCAGTCTTGAATTCACAAGATAAACCTCACCTGTTTGGGGTATATTATTCTTTTATATATTCATGGATTCAATTACCTAGTCTAGTATGGAGGATTTTATAGCTATATTCCTGGAGGATGTTGGTCTCTAGTTCCCCCTTCATATTTTTGGTTTTCCTTGCTTTTGTCTTTGTCTGACTCTTGTTCTTTTAATCAAGGTAATATTGATATCATAAAAATATTGATAAATGCTTTCTCTATGATTTTTCTGGAAGAAACTGCATAGAATTTCCCAGAGAAACCATTGAGAGAGTTTTGTCTGGAGATTTCTTTTTCAGAAGATTTAAAAATATATATTGGATTTCTTTTGTAGTTACAGGATTATTTGGATTATCTATTTCATCTTGGGTGACTTTTGATAGTTTGTAGATTTTGATGAATTCATCCATTCCATCTAAGTTGTCAAATTTATGTGCATAGAGTTTTTTGTTTTGTTTTGTAATGTTATCTAACCGTCCTTGTAATGTCTTCAGTCTCTGTTTCTAGCTTAATCCCAGTATGGTCAGACATAGGGTGATTTTCTTTATTCATCTGTGTGCTTTACAGGGAAGTGGAAAGATATGGAAGTAAGGTTCTGTTGAATTCTTCCTAAAACAGAAATAAGAGAAAAACTTCCTCTAAATTTATAATATGTCATCTTCAGCCAAGCCCCAAGCATTTGGATGACAGGTGGCAGCAATATTGTCAAGGAGTGTAACTGAGTTCACAGACTACAACTGTCCTCCTCTTGGACTGAAACTGGCAGGTCAGACCAGGTAGCAATGAACAAAACTCTCACTTGTTGTCTGAATATTTTTTGTGACTTCCAGAAATTATTTGGAACCAGAAGCCTAAAATAAGAATTGATAAATGTTCAAAATTGTCATCATTTTATTATTAATAGGGATGTGATGTAACTTTATTTTCCCAAACTGGTTATTTAAAATATATGTGTTAAATATATATTTTTGTGGGTGGGAGAATGTAGATTTAATCATGAATCAAATGGTGTTGCTGAGAAAACAATTTCTTCAATATGCAGTCTAAAAAAGACATATCAAAAAGATGGAAATAGTTGGGAGTCTTTTGATGACCTGATCAATTTCTTCTTTTGTTATTGGTCTGGTCAGGTTTTCTACTTCACTTTGTGTAAGTTTCGGTAGGTCATGTTTTTCTAAAGATGTATCCATCTCTTGTAAATTTTCAAATTTGTTGGAGTATAACTCTTCATAGTATTCTGTTATTATCCTTTTGATTTCCTTTGGTTCCATTGTGACATCTCCCATGTGGTTTCTAATGCATATTATTTCTGTCTTCTCCCTCGTTTCTTTTGTTAGGTTTACCAATGGTCTGTCGATTTTGTTAATTCTTTCAAAGAACCAGCTTCTTGTCCTGTTGATTGTTTCTATAGTTTTTCTGTTTTCTATCTCATTTATTTCTGCTCTAATCTTTAT
>NW_006408531.1:10432130-10442684 GCF_000296735.1 Chrysochloris asiatica
GACATGGAGAGAAAGAGCAGCTGAAGACTCTAGACTCATGGAAAGAGAAAGGCTGTGTGGTGGCGGCCAAGAGACAGGTTTGCAGAATGTGCCTTTTGATTGCTTAAATGATTATATATTCCTGAGTGTTTTTGTGTACATCCTCCACCACCCCACAAAAAAAGCACACAAAAAAAACAAACAGAGGGAATCAAAGCAAATACTGTTGAATGATGATGATGCATGGAGGATATTGTAATCATTGCAATGACATGATGGTGGAAAACTGATGTTCTCCCATGTAAACTATCACTCAATTCACAATAAGAACTCAAAAAATAAAAAAAGTGAGTAGGGGTAAATACTGTTAGCTGATGGTACATGAAGAGGATTGCAACCGTTGTAATGAAGCAAAGTATATGATTTGCTGAATGTAAAACTCAAGATTTGTCCTATAAACCTTCATTCAATTCACAATAAAAAGTTCAGAAAATAAAAGGTGTGGCTTAGGTAACTTTTATTTAAAAGGGGTGATGGGAGATGAAGTTGATGACCCAGTATGAGAGTTTATTTTAAATATTTAACAAATTAAAACCAAATTGGATTTTAGTAAGTATAAGAAAGTTAAATTTAAGATGCAGAACTAAAACACTGTTTTCAATAACCAACATATGTTTTAAGATATTTTAATATCTATGTATATTTATTTATGGCCATAAATTAAATATTGATAAAGTAATAGAAAAATGTTTTTAAAAATTAATAACCTTTCGAGTTTTTCGCCACCTAATTATTTTCTTAATATGTTGTATAGTTGCTAAGCTTTTCTTAATTTGTTTCATCATTTCCTGTTTGTCAAATAATACAAACATACATGCCATCCATTAATTAACGTGAAATACTTATTCACAAGGATTTATGTGTTTTCATGATGCTTCTTTTTAAAAAGTGAGAAGCATGACATAATGAATCCTAACAAAGCTGCACTATCCGCAGCAACAAAATAGTTAACTACCTTGAGTGAAGTAATCATTTTAGTCTATTCAGTTATGTAGATTAATATTTGTGAGAGTTATACAGCAACCACACACTGTGCTAGTGTTCTGGTTTGCACTCAGAGAAACACAGTGCAAATGAATCTGTTTAACATTTTTAAAATAAAGAAAATGATATGTACCTGTTTTCAACATTTTTTTCTGGTCAAATACGTTAAAACAAACAAACAAAAAAACTTTATCCTACTTCCTCCCTGTAGTGCCCTATTTGCATCTTATATTTCACAAATAAACAAAGCAAAAATATCTGATGTACACATACAAAACAAAACAAAAAAGATATATTTATTTAAATGTCCAAAGGACACAATCTGCAAACCAGCCTCCTGCCTGCAGGTACACAGTCTCACTCAGTGCATTGACCTAAAGCCCACCAGCTGCTCTGTCTCTCTAGGACATTGCCTCTGCCACCATCTCTGCTGTCATCACTATCTATTTGGGATCTTACATTCCAGTCATGCTCTTCTTTCTTGATGGTCCTGGGATCCTCTGTTCTTGAGATGAAAGATTAATTACTCACCCGTTAGTTATGCATCTTCTACAATTACAGTTGTGTCAATTACAATTAATCCTGCTAACAATTTCTCACAAATGAATCATAAAATCCTATCACCATCACCCCCTGTCTACTTTCATGGGATCCATCTGAAAACAAGGGAAATCATTCAGTTGGGATTCTACTTTATTCCCCCTCATTCTGAAATTAAGCACACTCATGAAAGTTTGTAAGCCAGCCATTTCATGCCTTTATAGTCTCCCCCATTTTTAATAGCCAATGTCTAAATTGCCTGTCTCTATCAACACAGTGTGGCACTGTAGGTTAATGCGCCAGACTGCAAAGTCGTTTGAAGTGCAAGGTCAGCAGTTCAAGCTCACCAGCTGCTCTTCAGAAACCCTATACAGGGTCATTATGGATCAGAATCAACGCGACAGCTCTTAACAACAACAACAATCTACACAGGATACTGAGGAAACAAACATGTTCCTTGATCTGAAGAATATTCCATTCTAGTTGGAATTTTGAGCAACTGCATCCATAGCAAAATTCTAATCCATTAAATTGTTGCAATTTACACTTGCTCACTGTATTAAACATCTTTATCTTCATCTGGTTGTGTTTTGGTCAGCTCAGCCCTAGCCATCCAAGCTATTTCAAATGGGTACTAGCTGCCAGTTTGGGAGTTTGCACACACATCCTTGTACTTCGGACCAGCTGGCACCTTCACTCTCAGCCCTAGAACCTAGAGGATACGTCAGCACCCACGGACTCAGGAGTTCATACAACTCCTTATACTTTAGACTAACCAGCTCATCTTCCTCTATCTCTTATGGTAAGGTCAACAGGTGCCAAGTGAACATGTCCAAAAACAGCTCGTGTCTTCATTGTTGCTTTTCTCCCAACTCCACTCAACAAGTGGACCAAGGTGGTCACCAACAAGCATGCTAGCTGCTGGTCACTATTTTCCTTTTACTTTCAATCATAGAAGGGGGTTTTCTCTGATGGGTAGACTTCTTTGCTTGATGTCTCAAAGGCAAATAGCTTGCTTGAAACAAAAAGCCAAACAGTCTGCTTTTTTTTTTTTCTTTTTAAATGAATCTCCTGTTCTCCCAGCAATTCAGCAGTTCTGGGTTGGTCTGAACATGTTTTCAAAGCAAATGTCCCAACTCTAAAGATTCTGGGCAAATTCTAACTCCCCTTTCAGCAAATCCAATCAAATGTAGGCTGAAGGTGGGTTTACAAACTCTGTAATCATAATTTCCAATCTTCATTTCCATAACATATGTGTGTCTATTTTATAATAATAAGCAGAGAAATCAATATCCAAAAGGCAGTCAAGCACATAAATCATTACAAAACACTCAAGTTCAATCTTTTATTCACCCTTAGACTAACCCATTCATATTCATATGACCTTTAGTCTATGACAGGGAGGGTACAGTAGACCCTGGCTTATCAGCCATCTAGTTTAACCAGCTTAGAGGTTGGCCCAGGATTGGGCAGTGTTTTGTTCTGCTGTGCAGAAGGTTGATATGAGTTGGTACCAACTTGATGGCACCTAACACAAGCAACAACAACAATAACATCTGCTTTAGGCAACTCCAGAAGCTTCTTTTTCCCCCTCAACTGAAGCATTTTATCTTACACAGGTAACAAAAACCAAAGACAAGGAAAGAATCCTGAAAGCAGTTCAGGAAAAATGAAAAGTTACCTACAAAGGAGAACCACTCAGGGAAGAGTGCAAAGGGATGACATATACAAAACTATGAAAGCAAAAAATTGACAACCAAGAATCATATCCCTATAAAAGCTATCCCTCAAGTATTATGATAAAATTAGGACATTTCCTGATACACAGAAATGAAAGGAATGTGTAAGGATTAGGGCATCTTTTAAAATAATTTTAAGGGGTGATCTTTGCATTGAGAACCAACGGTAGACAATCCCTAAGATTACCATACATGGCCACATCACCAGAACTCAATCAAGATATAGAGGCATTTAGCAGAACAAATCTACAAGACTGAAAATGGGGAACCAGAGATGTCAGTTTATAATGAAGCCAACTGTAAAGTAAAAAGAGGTAATAGTGCATGTAAATATGTTGTTGTTAAGTGCTGTCGAGTCAGTTCTGACACATAGTGACCCTGTATAGGGTTTCCAAGGAGCAGCTGGTGAGTTTGAACCTCTAAACTTGTGGCTCAAACTCTAAACTTGTGGCTCAAACTGACCTTGCAGTCCAGTGCTTTATCCCACAGTACCACACTAGGACTCCAGTATATATAGAAAGAGAACTTCCAAATAGTAAGGAAGTCAAGTAGAGCTCAAGATAAAACAGCTCTGGTTTTTTTTTTAATGTTTTATTGTGAATTGTGTGATAGTCTACAGGGGAGAACATCAGCTTTACATTCATAGTTATCATCCTGTCTATTCATCCTCACCCAACCAAGGGGTGTACCCTGTAAACCTGCACACACACCCCCCACCACAGTCCTCAGCCCCTTTCCATCTCCTGATCCTGAGCCCCCAGCCCCACCATCTCTTGACGTTGTCTTCTCTGCTTCCATCCCAGGCCTCACTGCCTCTCTGGGTAGGATTCCGCTCTTTGCTCTTCTCCATTGATGGTCCCAGGGTCCTCTGCTCCTAGACTGATAAATTAATCATTCCCCTCTTTGTTACAAAATGTCCATCTTTAAATTTCCAACCTTCACAATCAGTCCTGATAACAATTATTCACCATTGCATCACAAGAGACCCATCTATATTTTATTTCTTCAGCTCTTCCTGGACAGGCTGGACACCACTCACTGGAGACTCTACTTTCCTCCACGCCCTCTGGATCTAGGTTCCCTCTTAAAAGCTTATAAGCCAGTCACTTCTTGCCTTTGTATCCCTCCCCCCATTTTGGGTAGCCCATGTCCAAGTTGCCCATCCCTGTCTACCCTTTGTATGGAGGGGGTGGGTATAGTTCTTGCAGCAGGGACATGTTTCCTCTTTTGAGCTACTGCATTCATAGGTGTAGGAAAACAGTCTGTTTTAAATAGGGGAAAAATTAATAAATTGTAGGGTGCTGTGTAATTTATCCTGAAAATTAATACATTTGCACATCAAAATAAAAAAGAGGAAAATCAGAATGATTAAGTAAATATTAACACAATTAATAAGAATCAAAAGAAAAACCCCAAACAAAGGAAACTCAATGCAGAAAATTATGTGACACAAAGAACCAACAGCCCCACAACAAAATAAACAAGTAAATAAAATGACAGCAACCAATTAATAACTATCTATAATTATACTAATTGTAAATGGATTAAATGTACCAAATCAAGAGACAAATAGAATAGAATGGGTAAGAAAACAGGATCCTTTCAATATGCTGTCTACGAGTGACACATAAAAAAGATGGAGCCAATCTAAATGTCCATCAACAGAAAAATGGTAAACAAACTTTAGGACATACACACAATGGAATACTATTCAATGTTGAAGAATAACAATGAATCTGTGAAACATCTCACAACATGGATGAACCTGGAGAACATTATGTTGAGTAAAATTATTCGGTCATTCAGGACAAATATTGCATGGGACCAATGTTGGAAAAAGTAAAGAAAAGGTTTCCTTAATAAAAGAAACAATCTATGATAGGGATAGGGAAAATCATCCACTGGCTAGAGGGAAGACATATGCTAACATGGGTGACAGCAGGTAATATACAACAAGATGGAGGTTAGCAGAGGAAAGACGAAGGTAGTGAGAAACACAGGGAAGAATGCAATGTCAAAGTGAATAGAGGTAAATACTATTAACACTATTAACTGTTGGTACATGGAAGGATTGCAATCATTGTAATGAAGCAAAGTATATGATTTGTTGAATGTAAAACTGATGAGATCTAGCCTATCTGGGGTTCATTCAGCTTCTTGAATCTTTATCTTCTCATCTTTCATGATATAAGGGAAATTTTATTCTAGCAGCTCTTCAATGATCTTTTCTATGCTTTTCTTGTCTCTCGTTTTAGAATTCCAATCACTCATCAGTTATTCCTTTTCATGTTGTTCCACATGAATCTTAGAGTCAGATTTTTTTCCTTCTTTTTTCTGATTGCTCATCTAGCTTACTAGTATTGAGAGATGTATCTTCAAGGTCACTAATTCTGGCTTTCATTGATGCAAATCTACTCCTTGCCATTTCAGTCAGTGTATTGTCCATTTCTGATATCTTAGTATTCATCTTCTGGATTTAGGTTTGCAAGTTTTGTATTGTCTCCAATCCTTTTATCTATGTTGTTTGATTGTTCCTGTAGTGCTTTTGTGAATTCTTCCTTGTTTATCTTGACCTTTCTATCAATCTTAGGGAGGTACCTAAATATCCTTTACAGATAACTCCTCAAAAACATTTTCTATCTCCGCCTCTTGATTGTTTGAGCTATTCTGTCTTGTTTCTTTATGTGAACGGACATTGTATTTTGCTTTCAAGGCATTAACTTGTATTAAGTTGATGAATGTATGTTGGTGCATTCTTAGGCACTCACCAACTGCTTCCTGGTGAGTGTGATCAGGAGATAAGTTTGCATACCATTCTATTTTTGTAAGTCATTCAGTTCAATTCAGGGTGCTGGTTGTTGTTAATTGATCCAATATATAGAAGCTGGTATTGACTCTAACCCAACTGGTGGGGTTGTAGAGGTTATGACTGTGGCTTGGCTGCATGGCCACAGTTATTGTCTCTTGTTGGGTGAGGCAAGAAGAGAAAACACACTCACAAAAAAAAAAAAAAAGAATGAAGAGAGAAGATAACAAATAAAATTAAAACTGGCTACTGATTTCTCTCCACCAATAAGCTGTATGCCTCGGTGCCACCTACTGACCTATCGCCCTCACAGATTTCCAAGTAAGTTCAATATGGTCCCACACATCTTTCGGGCCCCAGAGGTAACTAATGGTACTTTTCTTCTTTCTTTCTTCTTCCCCTCCCCACCTTCTCTACCCCACACATCCATTCAGCTGCTTGTCCTAGTGAGAGCTAGTCCAGGGTTGGCCAGGGTCAATTTTGCAGATTTGGAACAGGGTCTACCTAAGCAGGGTTATTGCAGATAGCTCCTCTTCCCTTCAGTGGGGCTCACATTCTTGGTGTGCACCTCTGAGCAGTTCCAACAACCAGGAAAATGGGAGCTTCCTTAGAGATGATTGTTTGTGGAGACTAGCTTTGCCTCTGGTCACCAGGCAAGTGTGGGGAACACGAGGGAAAAAAATTGCACCTTTTTCTCTGTGAGCCACAAGTAATTTTCAGCAACACCAATATATTTATATTTTCTCATCTCTGAAGAAAGACATTGTCAAAAGATTTTCTTTAAGTTGTTGTTGTTGTTATGTGCCATGGAGTCAGTTTTGTCTCATAGTGACCCTGTACAAGGTTTCTGAGGCTGTAAATCTTTATGGAAGCAGAAAGCTTCATCTTTCTCCCACAGAACAGCTGGTAGTTTCAAACTGCTGACCTTGCTGTTCACAGTATGATTCGTAACCACTACGCTACCAGAGCTAAGGGGGGAAAAATTCTGTACAAAATGAGATACTATAGAGTTATAGTTGTTGTTGTTAGGTGCCATTGAGGTGGTTCCAACTCATAACGACCTTATGCACAACAGAAGGAAACACTGCCCAGTCCTGTACCATCCTCACCATTTTGTTACACTTCAGCCCATTGCTGCTATCACTGTCTCAATCCATCCCCTTAGGGGTCTTCCTCTTTCTCTCTGACCCTCCACTTTACCAAGATGAAGTCTACTCCAGAACCTGGGCCCTTCTGATAACTTGTCCAAAATTTGAGAGACAAAGTTTCACTATCCTGGCTTCTAAGGAGCATTCTGGCCGTACTTCTTCCAGTACAGATTTGTGTTCTTCTGACAGTGAATGGTACTTTGAATATTCTTCTCTAACACCATAACTCTGAGTAAGGACTATAGATTATGAACAATAAAAGTGTACTCAAAGAGTTGGCTGGATATGTCCAAGAAACCTGGATTCACTCTTGCTCTCCCACTTCCTCTCTCCCTCCATCTTTCTTTTTTGCTCAGGATACATAACTTTTATTAGCCTTTTTTAAAAACTAACTTTTTATTTTGTTGATTTTTTTCCCCCTATGACACATCAATTTTCTGTTTTACTAATTTCTGATCTTTTTCCTATCATACTTTTTCTTCTCATTCTTTGGGATTAATTTGCTCTTTAATGATTTACTATTAAAACACATGTACTTTAAGATTTCAAATATGAATTTTTAAGACTAAATTTCTTCCTAAGTATGGGCATTACAGCATTAGCTACATTACACAAGCTCATTGTCAGTAATTTAATTAATTTTATTGCGACTTCTTTTTGATCCATGAACTTTTGAGAGATATGTTACTCCATTTTCAATCATTTCAGGGATTTATCACACCTAAAAATTCTTTGTTACTTATTTCTAGCTTAAATCCAGTAAAGTCCAAGAGCACACTCTGTAGGATCACAATCTTTCGAATTTTGTTGACACTTGACGTATAGCTCCCAAAATGGTCAGTTTTGTGGTTAACCTAGAAATTATAAAATTTGTCATCAATTTCTTACACTCTACTTGGATTAGCATTTCTGCTACTTCCAAGATGACACAAGGACCATTTGCCACCCTCCCTAAGCTGGGGGAACTGAAGAAAAAATTCAAGCCTCCACTTTCATTATTGAAACATTCTCTGGGCAAATTATTGAATGATGCAGAAAGCATCAAAAGAAGATGGAAGGAATACACAGACTCACTGTGCCAAAAGGAAATGGTTCATGTTCAACCGTTTCAATAGGTAGCATCTGACCAAGAGCCAATGATACTGAAGGAGGAAGTCCAAGGTGCATTGAAGGAATTGGCAAAGAACAAGGCACCAGGAATTGATGGAATAAAAATGGAGATCTTTCAAGAAAGTGAGGTGGCACAGGAGGCACTCACTCATCTCTGCCAAGAAACTTAGACGACAACTATCTGGCCTACTTTTGGAATAGATCCATATTTGTGCCCCTTCCAAAGAGAGATAACCCAAAGGAATGTGGAAATTATCTGACAATCTCTTTGATATCCCATGCAAGTGAAGTTTTGCTAAAGGTAATACAGAAATGGCTACAATCATACATTGATAGAGAACTTAGAGGCCGTGGAACGAGGGATATCATTGCTGATGTACGATGGATCTTGGCTGAAAGCAGAGAATATCAGAAAGATGTTTACCTGTGCTTTATTGACTATGCAAAGGCTTTTGATTGCGTGGATCATGGCAAGCTATGGACAACATTGTGAAGTATGAGTATTCCAGAACACGTAATTGTACTCATGAGGAATCTGTACCTGGACCAAGAAGCAGCCGTTCAAACAGAACATGGGAACACTGAATGGTTTAAAAATTTAAAAGGTGTGGGACAAGGTTGTATTCTTTCACCATACTTATTCAACTTGTATGCTGAGCAAATAATCCAAGAAGTTGGATTCTATGAAAAAAAAAACATGGCATCAGGATTGGAGGAAGACTTATTAACAGCCTGCGATATGAAGATGATACAACCTTGCTTGCTGAAAATGAAGAGGACTTAAAACATTTCCTGATGAAGATCAAAGAGCACAGCCTTTGGTATGGATTACATCTCAGTGTAATGAAAACAAAAATCCTCACCACTGAACCAATAAACAACATTCCTATCAATGGCGAAAAGATTGAAGTTGTCAAGGACTTCATTCTTCTTGGATCAGCTATCAACGCTCATGGAAGCACCAGTCAAGAAATCAAATGACATATTGTGTTAGGCAAATCTGCTGCACAAGACCTTTTTAAAGTGTTGAAGAGCAAAGATGTCAGCTTGAAGACTAAGGTGAGTCTGACCCAAGCCATGGTATTTTCAATAACCTCATATGTATGCTAAAGCTGGACAGTGAATATGGAAGACCATAGAAGAATTGATGCCTTTGAGTTATGGTGTGGGAGGAGAATATTGAAAGTGCCATGGGCTGCCAAAAGAACCAATAGAACCATTTTGGAAGAAGTGCAGCCAGAGTGCTCATTGGAAGCCAAGATGGCCAAACTTCGTCTCTCACACTTCAGACATATTGTCAGAAGGGACCAGTCACTTATATAATGTTTGGTAAGGAGCTCTGGTAGCGTAGTGGTTATGAATTGGGCTGAAAACCGCAAGGTCAGCAGTTCGAAACTACCAGCTGTTCCACAGGAGATAGATGAGGCTTTCTGCTCCTGTAAAGATTTATAGCCTCAGAAACCCTGTACAGGGTCTCTATGAGTCGGAACCGACTCCACAGCACATAACAACAACAACAAGGTGGAGGGTCAGAGAAAAAGAGGAAGAGCCCCAACAAGCTGGATTGGCCAAGTGGCAGCATCAATGGATTCAAGCGTGGTAACAGTAGTGAGTTTGGCCCAGGATCGGGCATTGTTTCGCTCTGCTTTGCACAGGGTTGCTATGAGTCGGTACCAACTCTCTGGCACCTAACAACAGCAACAAGAAGCCTTTGTGCAATTATAAAGTATGCTAATTATGTTGTTGTTAAATTCTGTAGAGTCGATTCTGACCCATAGCGACCCTGTGTAGGGTTTCCAAGGAGCAGGTGGTGAGCTTGAATCACTGATCTTGCAGTTCAAATGACTTTGCAGTCTGACACATTAGCCCACAGCACCATAATTGTACATATATTTTAAACCTTACAACAATGTTGTTGTTTTTGTCAGGTGCCATCAAATCGGAACTGACTCATAGCAACCCCATGCACAGCAGAATGAAACAATGTCCAATCCTGGGCCAACCTCACTACCGCTGCCACACTTGATGTCATCAATGATGCCACCTGGCTGATCCATCTCATTGGGGGTCTTCCTCTTTTTCTCTGATCCTCCATCTTACCCAGCATGACATCCTTCTCCAGCGACTGTTCTCTCCGGACAACATGTCCAAAGTATGACAGACGAAGCTTAGCCATCCTGGCCTCCAC
>NW_006408531.1:10443794-10448704 GCF_000296735.1 Chrysochloris asiatica
AAGATTTCAATTTTTATTCCATCAATTCCTGGTGCCTTGTTCTTTGCCAATTCTTTCAATGCACTTTGGACTTCCTCCCTGAGTATCATTGGCTCTACAATAGGCATTATTATTATTGTTACATGTTCCTTTGTTTTTCATAGCTTCCTATGTTGTGGATTCACCTAGGATCACTTTTCTTTTCTTTTTTAAAAACCTTTTTATTCTGATCTGAATTGGGTAAAGTGTTAAAGAGTAGATCAGTTTTCCACTCAACAATTCTTACAAATTTTGTTTATGTCATTGACTATAGTCCCCACACTATAGCAATCTTTTCCTTGTGTTTCCAGTGGCTGTTTCTCCTGCATTCCTAACTTTTCTGAACTTTGTCCTTGGGTAAATACTGATCTTTTGATCTCAAAAGCTTGATTATTCTAAGATATGCATACCTCCATAGAGTTGTTCCTCTTATTGACCTGTCTATTGTTTCGTTAAAAACAGACATGGGTGAGATCATTTTCAGACCTGAAGGGTAACTTGTACTTGTTGTTGTTGTTAAGTGCTGTCAAGTTGGTTCTGACCCTTAGCAACCCAGTATAGATGTTTTTGAGGAGCGGCTGGTGAAGTGTAACTAAGGCCCATATTTTTGAGAATTTCACTAGTTTCTATCTGATGGTACTATAAGATAAACTCTGTGTTGCTATTTGCAAGGTTGGTAATTCAAACCCATCTGCCATTCCTCAGAAACCCTATAAAGGGTTGCTATAAATTCACATTGATTGAATGGAACTTAACAACAGAGAAAGCCTGATAGGTTTTATAATTTAAAGCTTTGGCCAACATTTTCCCCCCACACTATCTATAATTTCCTAATTGGATTACTTTTCTTGAAATTGAAGAGTCTCTTGAATAATTCTTTTAATGTAGGATTTTGTTTTAAAAATCTCTTTTTTTTCCCCCCACCTTTACTGTGGAGTATAATTTTTCTTCTTATAGAATTTTAAGTTTCTGTCTAGTTTTTTACAGCATGGTAAAAAATATCATTCTAATGGCTTCTATCTTTCATCACTCTATTGAAAAATTAGCTATAAATTTTGTTTCTTCTTGTGACTAATGCTTTCTTTTCCCCCCCTGGGTGCCTTTAAGATGATCTCTTTGTCTTTGATCTTCAGCAATTTTACTTGAATGTACCTAGGTGACTGTGATAGTTAAGATTTTGTGTGAACTTGAATAGGTAAGGATTCTCAGTGGTTTGGCAGTTGAGAGGTCTGCTATAAATAGCAAACCAGTTAAAAGGGAATTTCTTCCAGAGCATAGCTTGCTTCCAATATACTGAGCATGTGGGCAAAGTTTGCTTTGCTTTTCTACTGGGTCTGGATTTGGCATCTGGTTCGTCATCTGACTTCTAGTTCTTTGGATTTGAGTCAGTAGCCTACTCCATTGCTTGCTAATCCAGGAAGCCATCAGCATCCTGCCCTCTGATCTGCCCCAATCAGTCTGCTTGCCCTCTGATCTGCCAATCTTGGTTCATTAGCCCTGCAGCTACATTAGTTAGATGGTCCAAGCCTGACTTCTGACCAATGCACTTAGGCCTTGCCTCAAAAGCTTCCAAGTTGCCATCTAAGGTGAAACTATTTGTTTATTCTCCCTATCTGGAGTAAAGAAAAGTGAAAAAAGTCAAAGACACATGGAAACAATGAATCCAAAGGATTAACGTACCACACAAACCTCAGCGCCACAACCCCGAGCACTAGAAGAACTCAATGGAACAAGGCTACCACTACTGGCCACTCTCAAAGGATCCTGGAAAGAGTGGGAGACAAACATGGAGCAAAACTCAAAATTATAAAAAAAAAACAGGTTTACTCATCTAATAGAGACTGGTAGAATCCCCAAGACTACAGATATTAGTCACTCTTCGGGCTTGGAACTGAACTCACCCCCATGACCCAATTTTAAATCTACAGGCCTACAGGGTGAACAATAACACCAGGGAGGTTTGCATGCCTTAAAATCGTCAATGATATGAGATCAAAAGGATGGCATTTGTCCAGGGATAAAGTTCAGAACATAGAAATGGATCAGAAAGCAGGACAAATGGAAACAGTAACATATGATGAAGTAGTGATAGGCGTTTATATTGTGAGGACTCCGGTCAATGGAATACAACAAATATGCATGAATGGTTGATGGAAAAGCAATTTGCTCTGTAAACTTGCACTCAAATCATAATATAATGGTATTTTAAAAGATTTTTTTTAAATATGTAATTTTTTCAGATTTTTCAGGTTCTTGTCAAGGAAAGAAGGCAGTTGGTCTGGTAACACCTGCTCTGACATAGTTAGAACTGTAAATTTTCAAATATAATTTTGAATATTTCTTTATAAATTATCAAACATCTTTTCTTACAGTTACTTTTAATTTACTATTTCAGTGTAATGAGATTATTTTTATGACATTGCATAATTTAGTTAGAGAATTTTCTTCCAAGACTCCTAATAATCTATGTTGTTGTTTTTAAGTGCCGTCGAGTCAACCTTGTGCCACACCAGGACTCCTGATAATCTATGCTGTTGTTGTTATTAAGTGCCGTTGAGTCGGTTCCGACCCATACCGACCCTCTACAGGGTTTCCGAGGGTGTAAATTCTTTACGGGAGTAGAAAGCCTCATCTTTCTCCCGCGGAGCGGCTGGTAGTTTCGAACCGCTGACCTTAAGGTTCGCAGCCCGATTCATAACCACTATGCTACCAGAGCTCCCCTGATAATCAATAGTATTTGTAAATCCTGATAATCTAAAGTATTTGTAAATTCTGTTTCTTTTCACCTATTAACTTTAATCCTATCATTCAAATTCTCATTGAAAATTCTGTGGCAAAAATAACATTCACTGTACTTCTCTTGATAACATGGCTTATTTCTAAAACTACAAAAAAAATGTGATTAAATGGAAAAACAATAACTGGCTCACATACATTTCATTCATCTTAGTAGAAATTCTTTTTCTTCTATCACTTATTTTATTCTTATGAAGAATTTCAGACTCCCTTGCCTGAATATCTACCTTTCCTTTTCACAAATTTCATGCTCTATTTTACTTAAAGAAAATCTGAAAGTCATATTTTCTAAGATGCTATAAATATTATCTTTGTATGATATATTCAAATACTTGTTTATTATATCATTCATATGAGTAGTATTCTCAAGGAGAGGTATGACTAGTTAATAATTACATGGTTAGAGGATTCATCCAGAAAACCTCAAAATAATTAATTCTACTTATCATTTACTTTCTTTAAAAATAAAAATATGTAGAAAAAAACTACTTGGTGTTGTTCTAGATACAGGTTATTATACTGTTTGAAATCTCATTTTCTGAAGAAAAATTAAGAAATTATAAGTGAATTTTGAGACTGCCCAGCACATACCTGACTACAATATAGGCTCTGTGGATATCTAAAATTTACTTTCCCAGAAAGAGCTTTCTCATACAAGTTGTTATTGTTGTTTTGTACCGTGGAGTTGGTTCCGACCCATAGCGACCCTGCACAGGGTTTCCAAGGCTGTAAATCTTTACGGGAGCAGAACGCCTCATCTTTCTCCCATAGAACCGCTGGTAGTTTCAAACTGCTGACCTTGAGGTTGGCAGTCCGATTCATACCCACTATGCTACCAGAGCTCCTTGTTGGGTGTTTCTAAAAGAACCATAGAGCTCTTTCTCATGCAAGCTCAACAACAGATCCTACATATGGTTCTTCCACCCTCAAATCTAAGTGAAGTCATTCTTTCCCCAGTTCGTCTGATATTCCAGAAGATCACCATGATAAAAGGAGCAGCTACACCCAATGGCCAAGGGGTACAACTAGCAAAATCCTGCCTTAAGGTACAGAGCTTCCCATAACTTTTCCCACAGGAGCTGCTATGTTCAGATTGTAGCACTGAACAAGACTGTACTGCAGTCTTCCTGATGAAAGGCACCCAATGGTAAAGATTCCTTCTCTTTGTCCTTCATTTTTTCCTTCATGTGTTCCTGAGTTTAAAACTGGCAACAGTTAACTACTACTTAAGGAAGACTATATGCAGATTCACAAGGTCACACAGAGTTTTATGAACAGTAGACTAAATTTTCACCCCTAGACAATGTGCAGTGCCACTCATCTATCAGTTTGTTGTCCTGTGGTAGCTTGCATACTGCTGTGATGCTGAAAGCTATGGAACTAGTATTTTAAATACCAACAGGGCCACCCAGGGTGACAGGTTTCAACTGAGTTTCCAGATAAAGACAGACTAGGAAGAAGGAGAGACGGGTTACTTCTGAAAGTTTAGATACTGAAAACCTTATGAATAGCAGTGGCACATTTTCAGATAGTGCCAAAATAATGAATAATGAAACATTATGAAGAACACCAGAATATTTTCAGATACAGTGCTCAAAAATGAGCTCCTCAGGTTGGAAGTCACTCAAAATGTGCCTGGGGAAGAGCTGCCTCCTCAAAATAGAGTTGACCATGACAACGCGAATGGAATAAAGCCCGTGTGAGAAAAGCACAACTCAAAATGAAGAGAAACAGCTGTAAACGTCCATTGAAAATCAGAACATGGAATGTACAAAGTATGAATCTGGGAAAGTTGAAAGTTGTCAAAAATGAAATGGTATGCATAAACATCGATATCTTAGGCATTAGTGAGCTGAAATGGACTGGTATTGGCCATTTTGAATCTGATGACCACATGGTTTACTGTGTCAGGAATGACAAATTGAAGAGGAATGATGTTGCATTCATTCTCAAAAAGAACATTTCCAAGAACAAACAAGATGGCGGATCGGGTGGACGTATAGGAGAGAGCTCCGCCAACAACAACACAGAATACCTGACCAAGCAGGCTCAGGGGATGGTCCCAGAACTCTGAACCACATATAAAGGAATACTTA
>NW_006408531.1:10452063-10457293 GCF_000296735.1 Chrysochloris asiatica
TGATAGTGAAGGAGGAAGTCCAAGGTGCATTGAAGGAATTGGCAAACAGCAAGGAATTGATGGAATAAAAATTAAAATCTTTCAAGAAAGTGATGCAGCACAGGAGGCACACACTCATCTCTGCCAAGAAATTTGGAAGACAACTATCTGGCCGACTGATTGGAAGAGATCCGTATTTGCGCCCAGTCCAAAGAGAGGTGACTCAACGGAATGCGGAAATCATCAGAAAAGCTCTTTCATATCCCATGCGAGCCAAGTTTTACTAAAGGTAATACAGAAATGGCTGCCAGCATACATTGACAGAGAACTTCCAGAGGTTCAAGCCGGATTCAGAAGAGGCTGTGGAACAAGGGATAGATCTTGACTGAAAGCAGAGAATATCAGAAAGATGTTTATCTGTGCTTTATTGACTACACAAAGGCTTTCAATTGTGTGGATCATGACAAGCTATGGACAACATTGTGAAGCATGAGTTTTCCTGAACACTTAATTGTGCTCATGAAGAATCTCTACCTGGACCAAGAGGCAGTTATTTGAACAGAACATGGGAACTCTGAATGGTTTAAAATTAAGAAAGGTGTGTGACAAGGTTGTATTCTTTCACCATACTTATTCAACCTGTGTGCTGAGCAAGCAATCTGAGAAGCTGGTTTATATGAAGAAAAATGTGGCATCAGGATTAGAGAAAGACTCATTAACATCCTGTGATATGCAGATGATACAACTTAACTTGCTGAAAGTAAAGGGACTTAAAATATTTACTGATGAAGATCAAAGAGCACAGCCTTCAGTATGGATTGCATCGCAATGTAAAGAAAACAAAAATCCTCACCACTGGACCAATAAACAACATTCTTATCAACAGAGAAAAAAATTGAAGTTGTCAAGGACTTCATTCTTCTTGGATCAACTATCAACATTTATGGAAGCAGCAGTCAAGAAATCAAACGACATTGTGCATTAAGCAAATCTGCTGCACAAGACCTTTTTAAAGTGTTGAAGAGCAAAGATGTCAGCTTGAGTACTAAGGTGCACCTGACCCAAGTCATGGTATTTTCATTAACCTCATATGCATGCGAAAGCTGGACAGTGAATAGGGAAGACCGTAAAAGAACTGATACTTTTGAGTTAAGGTGTTGGAGGAGAATATTGAAAGTGTCATGGGCTGCCAAAAAGAACCAACAGATCTGTGTTGGAAGAAGTGTAGCCAGAGTCCTCCTTGGAGGCCAGGATGGCCAAACTTCATCTCTCATATTTTGGTAATGTTAGGAGGGACCAAGTTACTTGAGAAGGATATTATTTATGTTTGTTAAAGTGGGGGGTCAGAGAAAAATAGGAAGACCCCCCCCCCAGCGAGATGGATAGGCAAAGTGGCAGCATCAATGGGCTCAAGCGTGACAACAATTGTGAGGTTGACCAAAGACCTGGCAGTGTTTTGTTCTGTTGTGCATAGGGTTGCTATGAGTCAGTACCAACTTGATAGCACCTAACAACAACAACAACAACAACAACACACACCAACCACCAAAGCTGTTGATGTTGTTAAGTGCTGTTGAGTCAGTTCTGACCCATAGCAACCCTGTATAAGGCTTTTGAGGAGCAGATGATGTGCTTGAGCCACCAACCTGCAGTTCAAACTGACTTTGCAGTCCAGCGCATTGGCCCACAGTATCACAACAGGCTAGTTATGATGAAACTGAACTTTATTTCAGTCTGAAATTCATCAAACATTCAATCAAGATGTACTGATAATTTCTAGTGATTGGAATGCGAAGGTTGGAAACAAAGAGGAAGGATCAGTCTTTGAAAAATATAGCCTTGGTGAAAGAAAATATATTGGAGATCACATGATAGAATTTTGCAAGATCAATGATTTCTCCACTGCAGTTACCTTTTTCAAACAACATAAAAGACAGCTATACATATGGACCTCACCACATTGAATACACAGATATCAAATTGACTACATCTGTGTCAATATATGGTGGAAAAGCACCATATCATCAGTCAATACAAGGCCAGGGCAGACTGTGGAAGAGACTATCAATTGCTCATATGCACACATAGGCTGACACTGAAGAAAATTAAAACAAGTCCATGAGAGCCGAAATATGACTTTGAACATACCCCACCTGAATTTAGAGATCATGTCAAGAACAAATTTGATACATTAGACACTAATGACCAAAGACCAGAAGAGCTGTGGGATGACATCAAGGACATCATACAGGAGAAAGCAGAAAGTCATGAAGAAGACAAGAAAGAAGAAAGACAAAAATGGATGTCAAAAGAGACTCTGAAGTTTGCTCTCCAGTATAGAGATAGATGCTAAATTATTTCAAAGAAATGAAGAGGTAAAAGAGCTGAACAGAAAATTTCAAAGGGACACCTTGAGAAGACAAAATCAAGTATTATAATGAAATAAGCAAAGACTTGGCATTAGAAAACCAAAAGGGAAGAACACACTCAGCATTTCTCAGACAGAGCAAACTTAAGAAAATATTAAAAACTCTGGATTTCTAACCACAAGGTAGGCAGTTCAAACCCACTAGCTGCTCCTCAGAAACCCTATACAGTGTCATTATGAGTCAGACTGACTCAATGGCACTTAACAACAACAACAATAATGGGAAAAGTATTGAATGATACAGAAGAAATGGGAGTAATACACAGTGTCATTGTATCAAAAAGTAATGGTCAATATTCAACCATTTCAAGAGGCAGCATATGATCAAGAGCAAATGGTACTGAAGGAAGAAGTCCATGGTGCACTGAGGACACTGGGAATTAATGGAATACAATTTGAAACCTTTCAACATACTAAGGCAGCCCTGGAGACACTCACTCATTTATGCCAAGAAATTTGGAAAACAGTTACCTGGACAATTGATTGGAAGAAATCCATATTTGTCCCCATTCTAAATAAAGGTCACCCAATGGAATAAGAAAATCACGTACAATATCACTAATATATCACATTCAAATAAAATTTTTCTGAAGATAATTTAAAATAGGCTGCAACAGTATATTGACAGGGAACTACCAGAGGTTAGGTGAGGATATGGAACAATGGATATTGTTGCTGACATTAGATGGATCTTGGCTGAAAGTACAGGACACAAGACAGGTGTTTACCTTTGTTTTATTAAATATGGAAAGGTTTTTGACTGTGTGGATCATGACAAGCTATGGATAACATTGTGAAGAATGAATATTCCAGACCACTTAATTGTGCTCATAAGGAATCTTTGCATAGACCAAGAGGCAGTCTTTCAAACAGTACAAGGGAACATTGAATGGTTTAAAATCTGGAAAGATGTGTGCCAGGGTTGTATTCTTTCACCATACTTATTCAATCTGTATGCTGAGCAAATAATCCAAGAAGCTGGATTATACAAAGAAAAACATGGCATTAACAAACTTAAATTAAAACTTAGTTAATAACCTACAATACGTAGATGACACAACTGTGCTTGCTGAAAGCGAAGAGGACTTAAAACACTTAATGCTGAAGATTAAATAGCACAGCCTTCAGTATGGGTTGCACCTCAATGTAAAGGAGACAGAAATCCTCACAACAGGAGCAACAAACAACATCATTAAAAGTGTAGAAATGATTCTAGATGTCAAAGATTTCATTTAGCTTGGATTCACCACCAACACACATGGAAGCAGCAATCAAGAAATCAAATAACATATTTCACTAGGCAAATCTGCTGCAGAAGCTCTCTTTAAAGGTCAAAGATGTCAGTTTGAGGACTATGGTTCAACTGATCCAAGCCATGTATTTTCAATAGCCTCCTATGCATGTGAAAGTTGAGCAGTGAATAAGGAAGACTATGAAGAATCTGTGCATTTGTGTTATGGTTTTGGAGAAGAATATTAAAAGTACCATGGACTTCTAGAAGAACAAACAATTCTGTATTGGATGATGTGCAGCCAGAAGGCTCCTTAAAAGCTAAGATGACCAGAATTCATTTCTCCTACATCAGACATATTATCAGGAGGGACCAACCCCTAGTGTAGACATCATACTTGGTAAAGTGGAGGGTCAGTGAGAAAGAGGAAGATCTCCCCCCAATGAGATGGGTTAGCACAGTAGCAGAATCTATGGGCTCAAGCATAATGATGATTGTGAGGATGGCACAGGGTCGGGCAGTGCTTCATAATTTTGTGCACAGAGTCGCTATGTGTCAGAACTAACTCATTGCCACCTAACAACAATAGACAACCTACAAACAAGGCACGTATCAAAGTCTAATGGGTATAGTTCATGCTTAAAGCCATGTTAACGTTTGCATCACCAAAAATGCACTCTACATCTATATCCTTCTGTTGGCGAATGCCTCCACAGGTTTCCCTCAAAGAGTGATGATACTTGATTGACATTGTATAACCAAACAATCTATTCAAGATGTTCTATTCAAAATAAAATCATGATTTGGCTTAGAGATAAACCAATGTCTCCATTTTAGGAAGCAGAACTTCTTGTCATTTTTAAATAAATTGCTCCAGCTTAATGACATATATAGTTGATGGCATCAAGATTTCAAAAGGCATTGTGGCCACGTTGTCAATCAACATTCTCAATGACACACGATAGTGTCCAGGCACAGAAGTGTAGGGCTGACCAACTCTTCAATGCTCTTCCTTTCTCTGTAGATTAACTAACTGTCTAATGCTATTTAAATCACAATTTCACCAATTTTACATAATCATACTTGCATACAAATGTAATCAGACTTGACCAGCGTCTCATATTGAAACATAATGACATTTCAGTTTCTAGTCCAATAATAATAAAATTTACCCAGAAAGACACATAAATGTCCCTTTGAATGACCGAAACTATTCATTAGTTAACTTGGTGCTCTATAGTTGTCTGAAGGATTCATAATTAAAATCAGAAATAGAATGACTTCACTTAAACTGACAGAAATTGACTGAGGTGTGCATGTACAATTTTATTTAATACAGTTATCTTCTCTTTTGGTAGATGTCTTGACAGGGTCTTCTAGAGAAATAGAACTAGTAAGATATATAGTTAAGTGATAGATCGGTAGATAGCTGTAAATATAAGGTAAGTCAAAAAAGTATTGCTATAAAATCATAGAAACCTTTACTAAACAAAAAATTCAATATGTGAGGCTATTGTTTCTGAATATATGCTTCATGTATGTCTAAACACTTTTGGAGGTGGTATTTCCATCTCTCTAACCAGGTGTTGCTA
>NW_006408531.1:10458948-10463407 GCF_000296735.1 Chrysochloris asiatica
TGATGGACTCAAGTGTGGCAGCGGTAGTGAGGTTGGCCCAGGATCAGACATTGTTTCGTTCTGCTGTGCATGGAGTCACTATGAGTCGGTTCCGACTCGATGGCACCTGACAACAACAACAACAACATCTGTGCAAAGAGATGATGGAAAAGCTCCATATCATCAGTCAAAAAAGGCCAGGGGTAGACTGTGGAACAAACCATCAATTACTCATATGCAAATCAAACTGAAGCTGAAGATAATGAAAACAAGTCCACAAGAGCCAAAATAGGACCTTGAATATGTCCCACCTGAATTTAGAGATCATTTGAAGAACAGATTTGATACATTAAACACTAAAGACCTTGGCTGGAAGCAGAGAATATCAGAAAGATGTTTACTGTGCTTTATTGACTATGCAAAGGCTTTTGATTGTGTGGATCATGACAAGCTTTGGACAACACGTGAAGTATGAGTATTCCAGAACACTTAATTGTGCTCATGAGGAATCTGTACCTGGACCAAGAGGCAGTTGTTCAAACAGAACATGGGAGCACTGAATGGTTTAAAATTTAAAAAGGTGTGCCATAAAGTTGTATTCTTTCACCATACTTAATTTAACCTGTATGTTGAGTAAATAAGACAAGAAGCTGGGTTCTATGAAGAAAAACGTGGCATCCAGATTAGAAAAAGACTCATTAACAACCTGCGATATGCAGATGATACAACCTTGCTTGCTGAAAGTGAAGAGGACTTAAAACATTTACTGATGAAGGGCAACAAGCACAGCCTTTGGAATGGATTACATCTCAATGTCAAGAAAACAAAAATCTTCACCACTGGACCAATAAACAACATTCTTAGCAACAAAGATTGAAGTTGTCAAGGACTTCATTCTTCTTGGGTCAACTATCAACACTCAGGGAAGCAGCAGTCAAACAACGTACTGCATTAGGCAAATCTGCTACACAAGACCTTTTAAAGTGTTGAAAAGCAAAGATGTCAGCTTGAGGACTAAGGTGCGTCTGACCCTAGCCATGGTATTTTTCAATCACCTCATATGCATGCAAAAG
Organism: Chrysochloris asiatica; assembly: GCF_000296735.1. Classification (NCBI taxonomy): domain Eukaryota; kingdom Metazoa; phylum Chordata; class Mammalia; order Afrosoricida; family Chrysochloridae; genus Chrysochloris; species Chrysochloris asiatica. The sequence goes on from NW_006408531.1 coordinate 10,460,001, forward strand.
CTGGACAGTGAATAAGGAAGACCGTAGAAGAATTGATGCTTTTGAATTATGGTGTTGGAAGAGAATATTGAAAGTGCCATGGGCTGCCAAAAGAACCAATAGATCCGTTTTGGAAGAAGTGTAGCCAGAGTGCTCCTTAGAGGCCAAGATGGCCAAACTTCGTCTCTCATACTTTGGACATATTGTCAGGAGGGACCAGTCACTGGAGAAGGATATCATGTTTGGTAAGGTGGAGAGTCAGAGAAAAAGAGGAAGACCCCCAACGAGATGGATTGGCCAAGTGGCAGCATCAATGGACTCAAGCGTGGCAACAGTAGTGAGGTTGGCCCAGGATCGGGCAGTGTTTCATTCTGCTGTGCATAACGTCTCTATGGGTTGGTACCAACTCGATGGCACCTAACAACAATAATAACAACAACCTGGTGTTGCAGGATAATGCACTGGAATGCAAGGTCGATTTGAACCACAAAGTTGGAGGTTCAAACTCACCAGTCACTCCTCGGAAACCCTTTACAGGGTCACTATGAGTGACCCTTTACAGAGTTGCTGACTCAATGGCATTTGACCACAACAACCTTTCCCTGAAGAATTCTGCAATCTCAATTTACTCCAAATGGCAGTTTGGGCATTCTCTAAGAACTCAAATTATGTTCCCTTTTAATGTTCTTTGAGTTTGGGGGAAAAAGAAGTCTGAAAGAACAAGATCAGGACCGAAGGGTGAATGGCATGAAATTTTCCATTGAAATTTTTATAGGACAGCTCTTGCTACCCTCAAAGAATGAATAGGTACTCTCGGGCTATAAAAAATGTCTTGGTGCAACATTTCTGGCCATTTTCACACCAATGCTGTTTTCCGTTTTCTTGAAATTTCGTCATAATAATCCTCCGTGATGGTCCTGTGTCCCTTGAGAAAATCTATGAAGAGTAACCCTTGTGAATTAAAAATATAGTGACCATAACCTTCTGAACTGACTTCTCTCTCTGCCCAGCAGATCCCCTTGCATGCTGCTGTTTTGACTGCATCTTTTCTGTAGTCAGCCTAATGAGATGGTACTAAGACAGATGTATTATGGAGAGAACTTGTCTACAGCCATCCACTGATAATAGCGACAGCTTTAAACACATTTGGTTTTAGACAACCCTGTTTATATGTGAGCTGAATCCCTAGTAACGATACTTTTTTTTACTGCATTCAGATAGAGAAAAAGAAATTGATAAGTTGATTTTAAGGAATTGGTTCACATGATTGGGAAGCTGTCAGGCCCAAAATCTGTAGGTCAGTTGACAGACTGGAAATTCTTTCAGTCTTGTGTTTCAAATTGTTAAGTCAGATGGGAAGACTGAAGAGTAGAGGTCTTTTGGCAAGATATCTATTTATAGTCTAGAGAAAGAATACACTCATTTTGTTCTTAAAAAAATGTCCATTTTACTCATCAGGCCTTCAACTGATTGGATAAGGCCCACCTAAATTATGGAAGATAATGTGTTTTGCTTAAGGCCAACTGATTTAATCATATGTAATTACTGCATTGAAGTCCTGGTGTAGTGCTGTGAGCTAATGTGCCAGACTGCAAAGTCATTTGATTAATTAATTTATGTGTGCAAGGTTTGTGGTTCAAGCTCACCAGCTGCTCCTTGGACTCTATACAGGGTCGGAATTGACTCGACAGCACTTAACAACAACAACAATTACTGCATTGCAGAACTTAAACTAGTATTTGAGCAAACAATTAGACAACCTAGCCTTGTCAAATGCACACATAAAATTAATGTCACAGGAGGTGTAAGCACATCAAAGATAACCTAATCATTTCCTTTGTGATAGCTCTGGGCATGGCTGAAGAACCCAGGTGCAAATATTTCAGCCTGAGACTATAAATATTCTGCTTAATAATGTAAAAATTCTTTCATGTAAAGCAGTTCATTTCTAAAATAAGAATGTTTTTACTCCAAGAAGATAATCAGTTTTCTCTATATGACTAAGAACAGAGTTTGGGGGAGGCCAGTGCTCAAGGAGGAATGAGAAGAGGAAGGCTATCAGCCATTGATAGGTGTGCTAGGATTGCACTTCTGCATCTTTTGCCTGAGCCATTCTCCCTGGTTCTTTAAATGATCAATTCTTTCTAAGGGCTTTGGTTTCAGTATAATATCACCTCCAGAGAAAGACTTTCCCAGCCCACCTTGTGGTCAACAGTTTCAAAGATGGCTTCTAATTATTTAGGCTTTTAATGAAAGAAAATACGTTTTAAAGTCATCAGTAAGAGAATAAAAATGTTTTACCATAGCTTAAAATCTTATCCCCTCTTTTATGCATAGAAGGAGCCCTGGTGTTACAGTAGGCTAAGCATTGGTCTTGCAACTGGAAGGTTGATGGTTCAAATTCAGCAGCTACTCCACAGGCGAAAGATGAGGCAGTTTGCTGTTTCCATAAAGATTTGCTGCCTCCAAAACCTTATGGAACAGTCCTACTTTGGGCTATATGGTCACTGTGACTTGGAATCTACTCAACAGCACTCAACCTTGGTTATGCATAGAAGTGCCATTCTTAATGAAAGGCATTCTTAGAGATTCATGACTCCAAGCAAAGTTTTAAGAAGGGGTTACCATATTGTATGTTAGGTAAGAAGCATAAGCAACTCTTTCCATCACCTAAATTTATAAATGCTTGTAACCAAAAGAGCTAGTCATAACTATGTTACTAATTCTGTCAATTTGTTTGCCAATGCTTGTCAATATTTTCATCGATGCATTCTAGAATCTGGAAGATTAGTAGTGAGTTTCCCTTTACTACATGCATAGATTACAACTCAGAGTAAAGAAAGTGAAAATACTCACAATTGGACAAATAAACAGCATCATGATAAACAGAGAAAATATTGAAGCTGTCAAGGATTCTATTTTACTTGAATCCACAAGCAACATTCTTGGAAGCAGCAGTCAAGAAATCAAATGATATATTGGATGGAGCAAATCTGCTCCAAAAGACCTCTTTAAAGTGTTAAAGAGCAAAGATACTACATTGTGGACTAAGGGGTGCCTAATATAAGCTGTTGTTGTTCTTGTTGTTAAGGCCCATCAAGTCGGTTCCAACTAATAGCCACCCTGTATAGGATTTACAAGGAGTGGCTGGGGAGCTTGAATCACCAAGCTTGCAGCTCAAACAGACTTTGCAGTCCAGTGCATTAACCCACAGTGCCACACCAAGACTCCAATCCAAGTCACAGTATTTTAAAATGCTTCATCTGCTTATGAAAGCTGGACAATGAATAAGGGAGACAAGAAAATTGTTACATTTGGATTACAGTATTGGCAAAGAATATTGACAGTATCATGAAAGGGATAATTGGTGTTAGAATTGGCAAGGAAGAACAAACAACTTAGAGTTAGCCAGAAGAACAAATGAATCT
>NW_006408531.1:10463932-10465294 GCF_000296735.1 Chrysochloris asiatica
AATTAAGCTGTGCATACACAGATGCCTAATGGACCTTCAGAGATGAAAATAGTGGACAATCTCTCTTCCATTCATTTCTCAATATCTATCTGCACACCTCCATAGTGGTGACTAGAGGAGGGGTCTGAGCAAGCGGACACCCCCAACCACCTCTAGAAGTTTCTACTGTGCACACACACTGACCTACACAGCAAAGGCTACTGGACAGTTGGCTACGGTTTTATTTTTGTTTTTGTTTGGTGTTTTTTATATCCCTTCTGTTTTTTTATCCTATTGGTCTCACTTTTTTCCTGGGAAGGGAAGCTTTTTCTCCCTACATTACCAAAGAATAGGCAGCAATCATGGCCATAGAGCCAAGCTACAAGCATATGCCATAATATCCCACCATCCAGACAGAAGCCAATACCAGCAACTAGGCATCACACAGATAGCCAACACTTGCTAAGATAGCCTGAAGCTGAGTATTGAGAGATGTGAAAAGGGAAACCTATCTCCAGATCATATCCACCAGGAGACACTCAGTAAGCATAACAACACAGTAACATACATTCATTTAGTCGTTGAAAACACACCTAACTATTGAAAATGTCCAAGAAAAAAACGACAAAAGATCTCAGCACATGTCCAAAAACAGAAAAGAGTAACTGAGACAAATGAGCTGGAGGCAGCCAAAGATTTCCCATTAGAAGAAGAGCAGGCTTCGTATCTGCCTGAGAAGAAATTCAGAAGAAAGATATGTAGACAACTCCAAATGTTCCACAGAGGGGCTGAGGAAAATAAGGAAGGAGTCAGGAAAGTGCTACAGGAGTAATCAAACAAGATAGATATAGCATTGGAAACAATTCAAAACCTACAAAAAGAGGTCCAGATGATTAATAATAAAATATCAGAAATGGGCAATACACTGAAAGGGCAAAGGCGTAGAATTGAAGAGATGAAAACCAGAACCAGTGAGCTGGAAGACAAATCTCTCAATAATGCTAAGATAGAAGAGCAAGCAGAAAAAAGGATTTTAAAAAATCTGAAAATAGTCTAAGATTCAAGTTGGATAACATGAAGAGGAATAACTTAAGAATTATTGGCATTCCAGAACAGGAAGAATTACAGAACTCCACAGAGGAGATTCTTGATGAGCTCTTAGAAGAAAATTTCCCTAACATCTTGAAGGATGAGAAGATAAACATTCAAGAAGCTGAATGAACCCCAGGAAGAATAGACCCCAAAAGAAATTCATCAAGACATATCATAATCAAGCTCTCCAAAATAAAAGACAAGGGTAGAATCTTAAAAGCAGCCAGTGAAAACAGAAGTCTTACTTACAAAGGCAAGCAAATCAGATTAAGCTCTTACCTCTCAGCAAAA
>NW_006408531.1:10468409-10469996 GCF_000296735.1 Chrysochloris asiatica
TAATAAAGATTAGAGCAGAAATAAATTAAAGAGAAACAGAAAAACTACAGAAAGAATCAACAGGACAAGAAGCTGGGTTTTTTTGAAAGGATCAATAAAATTAACATACCTTTGGCAAACCTAACAAAAGAAAAGAGAGAGAAGATGCAAATAACATACATTAGAAACCACATGGGCAATGTCACAACAGAACCAAAGGAAATCAAAAGGAGTTGTACTCCAACAAATTTGAAAACTTAGAAGAGATGGATACCTTTTTCGAAAAACATGACCTACCTAAACTTACACAGAGTGAAGTATAAGACTTGAACAGACCCATAACAAAAGAAGAAATTGATCAGGTCATCAAAAACTCCCAACTGGCTGCTGCTGAGAAGAGAAGAGCATGTCTGCAACTCAAGTCAAGAAAGTGAAGATGGCCACCAAACCATGCCCCAAGTGCAACCTACAGGTTCCAGTTGCATGTAAATCATGCCCCTGTAGTTACATATTTATTAGCAAAAACTCAAATACAAAACACTCAGAGAAATCACCACCTTTTACAGAAAACAAGCAAGAGGCCAAGAGGAGGCAAACAGAAAGATTTAAGTGAGAGAAGATAAATTCTACAGTAAGTAAGGATTTAGAAAACAGAAAGAGGTCTCGAAGTAATGGCCATTCAGATCATATCAGACAAGGAAGACCTGAAAGTGCATCTGCCAAAAAGCATGAAAAAGAAAGAGAGAAAGAGGAAAAGGAAATTGACATCTATATTAATCTCTCTGATAAAAAGGTTTTCATGTTTTCAGTTGCCTTGGCAGAAAGAAATAGAAAAATTATCAATCAAAGACTTATTCTCTGATACTTGTCTGCGAAATCTTTTGTAACTTTCTTCAGGATTACATCAGCAGTCTCAAACAGTAATGGACTCTCAGCATTCTGAATGCATCAATAAGGGCCATTGATTGTTTTTTGCCCCCGATTAATCCTCCATGTAATTTTGTCTATGCCACATGTTGGGAGCAAAGCTGTAGAATTGGACTGTCCTGAGATTTCCTTGTTTACCAAGAGCATTGTCAGTGTTTGGTGTTTGTGATATAAGTTTATTTGCCTTTTTAAAAAAATGCTGATGGATGTTAAGGGTAAAGGGATGGGGATATGGTTGGAGATATGAGAAATAAGAAATAAAATGCTTGATAATTTTCAGGGTTTCCACCAGAGATGCACTATTTTACATACTTTCAGAAAGAGTGATTTTTAAGAATACATATTTCAGATTTTTCAGCACTAACAGATCATAATTCATCTACCTTTAATAAATTGGCAATTGATATTTTATTGAATGGGGAATTAAGAGTATTAAACTATAAATTTTATCTGAAATTAAGTTTTTCCTCTTGGCCTTTATATTTATGACTTAAGGTATGAGTTCTATTTTGGGAGATGTTTTCCAGACATTTTGGAAATTTGGGTGCTACATGAAGAAAAAAATTGAATATATACATCGTTTTTTCTTGAATGTAATTTATTTATTGGTTAATATTTTTTCTGCTCTTAAGATGTTGCCAGTTAACATAAACATAAAACAAATTTATTATATACAAAATG
>NW_006408531.1:10470431-10483517 GCF_000296735.1 Chrysochloris asiatica
TATAAATAAGAAAAAGGAAAAGAACCACATGATCATATCAATTGATGTAGAAAAGGCATCTGACAAAATCCAACATCAATTCCTCATAAAAACACTCAACAAAGTAGCAATTGAAGGGAAATTCCTCAACATAAATAAGAGCATATATACAAAATCAACAGCCTACATTAACCTCAATGGAGAAAAACGGAAAGCCTTCCCTTTGCGAACAAGAACCAGACAAGGATGCCCTTTGTCACCACTCCTATTCAATATTGTTTTGGAAATTTTAGCCAGAGATATACACAAGATAGGGAAATTATGGGCATCCAAATTGCAAAAGAGCAAATAAAACTCTATTTGCAGACAATATGATCCTATACATAGAAAACCCCAAAGACCGTCATTGGAGAAGACAGAGTATGGAACCCTATCCAGAGAAGTAGTGACTCCAGAAATGGAGGTAGAGACGATGACGTGGATAGATGGAGCAGCTGGGGACCATAGACTCAGGGAGGGAGAGGGACTCTGTGCTGATGGCCAGGGGACGGGATTGTGGAGTGTGCCCTTTGATTGTTTAAATGGTTGTATATTCCTGAGCGCTTCAGTGCACATAAACAAAAACCAAAAAATCAGATGGAATGGAAGCAAATTCTGTGGAATGATTATTGTAATCATTGCAATGAAACAAAATCTGATAGGATGAATGTAAAGTTGATGTTCTGCCACATAAGCTATCCTAATTCACAATAAAAACTTAAAAAAAAAAAAAAAACAACTTAAAAGTTCAAACCCACCAGCCTTTTGTTTTCAGACAATGTCTTTATCAAGATAAAGATGGTTAAACTTTGGTGATCTTTCCAGTATAGTTGTTTTGTGTGTTTTTTTTCCCAGTAGAGTGGTTTTTCCTAACTTTTTCAGTTTGGCAGGTTGTTTGAAGAAGCAAGAGTTACCATCTAGTTTCTATCCATACTTCTCCCTAAACCCATACATAACAGCATGTCCATATATGTCCATGATAGTCAAAATCAGCGACTTCAAACAACAATTATTTATTGGTGTTAAATATCATCTAGAGTTCTAAGTAGCCAGGTATCAGTCTCCACTTTAATTTCAATAGAGCCATTGTAGCTCTGTGGCAGCATTGCATCCATGGGTTCTAAAATCGTGAATGTAGCATAGTTCAGGGATCAATGTATCTCCCACTTCCACTCTAGGTTCCCAATAACTATGTTCTGACACACCGTGTTAAAACAAATGTCTAGACAAATAATATTAACAAACTGCTTTTCTACAGTTATACAGATAAAATGAGATAGTTATTTATTAAGCTTCCTCTTGATATGCTACCTCTTGAAATGGTTGAACATCAAATATTAATTTTTGGTTGATGTGACTCTGTATATTCCTTCCATCTTCTTTTGATGCTTCCTACATCATTCACTATTTTGCCCATTTTGTTGTAGTAAAGTGCATGGAGTTGGTTCCTACTCAAGGTGACCTTGCATAAGGTTTCCGAGAATGACTGGTGACCCAACAGAATGCAGAAACCATCAAACAATTCATTAATATCGCATGCAAGTAAAATTTTTCTGAAGATCATTTAAAAAATTGCTGTAATATTACATCAATGGGGAACTTCCAGAGGTTCAAGCCAGATTCACAAGAGGACATGGACCTAAGGATATCATTACTGACCTCAGATGAATCTTGGCTGAAAGCAGAGAATGCCAGAAAGATGTTTATTTGTGCTTTATTGATTATGCAAGGGCATAATGCAGATCATCACAACCTATGAATAACATTCAAAGAATGGGTATTCCAGAATACTTAACTGTACTCATGAGGAGCCTGTACATAGACCAAGAGGCAGTCAGTAGAATAGAACAAGGGGATACTGAGTGGTTTAAACTCAGGAAAAAGTGTGTCAGGGCTGTATCCTTTCACCATACTTACTCAATCTGTATGCTGAACAAATAATCTAAGAAACTGGATTATATTAAGATGAATGTAGCATCATTAAAAACTTGTGGTATGCAGAAGATGTGACCTTGCTTGTTGAAAGTGAAGAGGACTTAAAAGATCGAAGACTACAACCTTCAAGATAGATTGCACCTCAATGCAAACAAACAAACAAAAGTCCTAACCATTTGACCAATAAATAGCATGATAAATGGAGAAATGATTGAAGTTGTCAAAGAATTCATTTTGCTTGGATCCACAATCAACACTCATGGAAGCAGCAATCAAGAAATCGAAAAGCATATTTCACTAGGCAAATCTGTTTCAAAAGACCTCTTTAAACTGTTAAAGTGCAAAAATATTAGTCTGAGGACTAAGGTGTGCCTGCCTCAAGCCATGGTATTTTCAGTCATCTCTCATGTGTGTAAAAGCTGGACAATGAATAAGGAAGAATCAATGCATTTTAATTATGGCACTGGAAAAGAATAATAAAACTGCCAAAGACTGCCAGACGAACAAACTAATCTGTCTTGGAATAAGTGCAGCCAGGACGCTTCTTAAAAGTCAGGATGGCAAGACTTCTTCTCTCATACTCAATAAATGATGCAGGCAGTGGTTTGATAAGTGCCTTTTCCATATTGAATCATGACCACTGCTGCGTGAAGAAGCCTGAAGTAGCATCCATAAAGGTGAAAGACAACATGAGGATAGAAACCCAGGCATTCTAGTTATCCTAGCTAACCCCAGCCCCCGGACAATCCTAAACTTAATTGTGAGCACATTAGTGAGCACAGGTGTTTCCCACAGAGAACCAACTAGAGAAATAACTGTTCGTGTTGCTGTTAAGTGCTGTCAAGTCAGGTCCAACTCATAGCAATCCTGTATAGCATTTCCAAGGAGCAACTGGTTGGTTTGAACTGCCAACCTTGTGGTTCAAAGTCCAGTGTTGATCCTACAGCACCACCTAACAGAACTATGAAAATGAAGCGGCTATTTAGACTTCTAAGTTTTGATGTGGTTGCAGATGCAGCAGTGGATATCTGATATTATGTAGTGCAACTATCATATGTTAGATAATATTGAATCCTGTTTTGTACAAGAATAAATGTGAGCACAAAGGCTATCCTGGAAAATTCTGGAAAGTCTAGAAAAAGTATGTTACCATCTCTTATGAAAATAGCTAAAGGGCACAAGCTCAGTCTAAGTATGTCATCAGAGACAATGACGCCAATCTACTTCTTTCCCCTCAATCAAATTCATGGTTTAATTAGGAAATACAGGGACTTGTTGAGTATTAGTGATATGTTGTGGGTTCTCCTCTTAATCTGTTTTGTTCAACAATTTTAACAATGACTTGGATGAAGATGCAGCCAATAGAGTCATCAAACACATAGATAGCAAAAGTGTCAAATTTAGGACATCCAGTGACAGAAACATGATTCCACAACATCGTGATGAATTGTTGTTCGGTGCCATTGAGTCAGTTCCAACTCATAGCAATCTTATGCACAGCAAAATGAAATAAGCCTGATCCTGCACCAAATCCACAATTGTTACACTTGAGCCCATGGCTGCTGCTTCTGTCTAATAAGCCTCATTGGGGGTCTCCCTCTTGTTCTCTGACCCTCCAATTTATCAAGCATGATGTCCTTCTCTAGGGGCTGGTCACTCCTAATAATATGTTTGAAATATGAGAAACGAATTCTGGTCATCTTAGCTTTTTTTTTAAAAGATTTTTATTATGGATTGGATAAAAGTTTACAGAGCAGATCATCAGTTTTACATTCAACAAATCATACACCTTGTTTCATTACAATGATTATAATAATCCCCTCCATGTTAACAGTGTTTCTCTCTATTCACTGTAGTTTTTGTTGTTTTGTTGTTGTTGTTGTTGTTTTTCCAAAAAAGACTGGGATTCTTTATTCAAATCAGCAAACTCACATTCCTTAAGGCCCAGAGCATGGTGGGCAGCCCTCCCCTCCTCTGTCCCCTCACCGCCACCCCTTAGCCACAGCAAGGGGAATGGAAAATAAGTCAAGAGGGCCTCTGCCAGGGAAGGCTGCCCCAGATGTGTGGTGAACAAAGTCCAGCTGTGGCTGAAGTGGCAGCCACCATGGCCCCTCCCTATAAGTTAAACCTGTGCAGCCACAGCCTGTGGAAAGAAGGCCAGTCCAGCATCAGAAAGCCAGGAGGTGGTGCCCCTGACCCCCAGCCCAAGAATGGATTGAGGGCAGAGCCCAAAGGAAAGAGAGATCAGAGGGAAAGAGAAGAGGAACTGGGGGAGAACCCCCAAATTTTGGTCCCAAGAAAAAAGAGGCCAGTTGGTCCAGTTTAGGGGAATTTAGGGAAGGGAATGGGAATGTATTAGTAAGTACGGGAGAGGCCACCTTTGGGAATCTCCAGAGAAGACAGGCCAGTCTAGTCCCCAACCCTGGTAGAGGCCCACAGGGGCTCTCAGGGAATGTCGCTGCTTTAAAAAATATATATTTATATATATTAACCATTCACGGAGGGTAGAGCATCAGGGGTGGGGTAGGGGTGGAGGCAGGATCAGAGGATCTGGTGTGGCATCCCATAGCCAGTCATGCCTGCCTGAGATGCCCCGCGGTTTGTGCCCATCTGCAACCCTATCACGTTCTTGCCCTCTTGCAGCTGGTTGTCTGAGAAGTTCCGAGGATTCTCCTTGGATTTCTTAGGAAACCAGTTGGGGTCTCCAGAAAAGAGTCCATCATCTCAAGCTACTGCCAGCCCTCCCAGATTCATCAATGTCCGCTGTACACAAGCCATGTTCTTCCCTTCCCAGAGGTCCACAGTCTGGAAGATGTCAGTGGTATTGATGCCATAGCGTTCAGCTGCTTGCAAAAACTGAGAGACCTGCTCCATCTGTTTGAAAGCCATGGTGGAAGCTTGAATCTTCTTTACCGGGGCCTGACCCTCAGGGTACAGCGCATTAATGAGCTCGCAAAGCACAGTGCCATCCTTGAGCCAGTTCTGGAAGTTCTCCCGACCAGGCTGAGGCCGGCCCACATCCTTGCGGCACTGGGTGGCGATCCACTGAATCAGGATATGTTCCAGGTCTGGGTCATACTGTTTCTCAATCTTCTGCTGCACCTCCCGGCTCAGGCCATAGGCAGGTCCCCTGTTGGTCATTCTGAAGAGTAGTGGTGGCTGTGGGGAACGTACTAGAGGGCAAGAGAGCGGAGCGCTCCAGGAAGGGGCTGCAGCTGCGAGTCTGTTGTTGTTTTTTAAAACACTCAGGCATATATAATAATTTACACCACCAATGGGCATATTCTGCAAGTCTGCTTCCTGGCCGCCATCTCTTAGTCCCTCTCTTCCCATGGATCTAGAGCACTCAGCTGCTCCATCTCTCCAATGTCCTCATCTCTGCCTCCACCTCTGGTGTTACTGCTTCTCTGGATAAGGTCTCTCATTCTACTTGTGCTCTTCTACCTTGATGATCCTAGGGTCCTCTGTTTCTGGACTGTAAGATTAACCACTCCCCTGTTTTTGTTACAAAACTTCTACCTTTACAATTATGAGAGTCGAAATCAATCATGATAACAATTACTCATTATTGAAGCAAGAGAATCTTATCCCCATCTCTTTTCACCAGACCCATCTAGACAAGATGAAAACTATTCCGTGGGGACTCTTTTTTCCCCCACATGCTGTTAAACTAAACTCCCCCTTGAAACCTTGTAAGCCAGTCACTTCGTGCCTTTATCGCCCCCTAATTTTTAGGTAACCAATGTCTAAGTTGGCCATACCTATCTACCCTGTGTACAGAGGCGATAGCATTGATACTTGAGACGAAGACTCCTTCCCTCTCTGTTAGTATTTAGAGTTACTACCTCCATGAGTATAGGTCAAGTTCATCAAATTGTAGCAATTTACTCTCATTTCCTTTACCAAAATTTGTTTTGTTCTTTTTTTTTTAATCTTCCTCTAGTCGAGTTCTGATTATCAAGCAATCGAGGCTAGGTCAAATGGGTACTATCTGCAACTTTGAGTGTTCTTGTGTGACTCCTCACACTTCATATCAGCTGGATGCTTCACTCTCAGCTCTAGTCCTCTGTGCCTAAGTCTTTGTCCCTAGGCTCAGGTGGCCCCAGGTCTCACCATATTTTGAACCAACCAGCCCTTCTTGTCTCTCATCTCCAGGTCCATGGGAGTCTGTGGAACGTGGTTGAACTCAGCCCATTACTTCATTACTGCCTTTCCCCCTCTTCCACTCACCAGTAGATCAACATGGGCACCAGCAAGCTTACATGCCTGCTTATGTGTTCCCTTTGAGTTTCAGTCTTAGAGGGGATCATCTTGGCTTTTAAGGAACATTCTGGCTGTATTTCTTCCAACACAGATTTGCTTGTTCTTCTGGAAGTCCATGATACTTTTAATATTCTTCTCCAACACCGTAACACAAATGCATCAGTTCTTCTGTGGTCTTCCTTATTTATTGTCCAACTTTCAAATGCAGATGAGGCTATTAAAAATATGATGATTTGGGTCAGGTGCACCTTCGTCCTCAAACTGACATCTTTGCTCTTAAACACTTTAAAGCGGTCTTGTGCAGCAGATTTGCCTAATGCACTAAGTCGTTTGATTTCTTGATTACTGCTTCCATGATTGTTGATGGCTGATTTGAGCAAAATGAAGTCCTTAACAACGTCAATCTTTTCTTCATTTATATAGATGTTCTTTACTGATCCAGTGGTGAGGATTTTGTTTTCTTTACAATGAGGTGCAATCCATACCGAAGGTTGTGGTCTTTGATTTTCATCAGCAAGTATTTTAAGTCCTCTTTGCTTTCAGCAAGCAAGGTTGTATTGTCTGTATGTTGTAGGTTGTTAAATGAATCTTCCTCCAATCCTGACACCATGTACATCTTCATAAAATCCAGTTCCTCAGATGATTTGCTCAGCATACAGATTGAATAAGTAAGGTGAAAGAATGCAACTCTGGTGCACAACTTTTCTAATTTTCAATCATTCAGTGTTCCCTTGCTCTGTTTGAGCAACTGTCGGTTAGTCTTTGTACAGGTTCTTCATGATCTCAACTAAGTCAGGAATACTCCTTATCCACAGTGTTGTCCATAACTTGCCATGATCAACAATCAAAAGCCTTTGCATAGTTAATAAAGCACAGGTAAACATCTCTCTGGTATTCTCTGCTTTCAGTCAAGATCCATCTGACACCAGCAATGATATCCCTTGTCCTTGTTTGAATATGGCTTGAACCTCTGGAAGTTCCCTGTCAATGTATAGTTGTAGCCATTTTTTAATTATCTTTACCAAAATTTTACTTGCATGTGATATTAATGATACTGTCCGATGATTTCTGCATTCTATTGGTCACATCTTTTTTAAATGGGCACAAATGTGAATCCTTCCAATAAATTGGCCAGATACTGTCTTCAAAATTTGTTGGCATAGATGAGTGAATGCCTCCAGTGCCACATCAGTCTGTTGAAAGATTTCAATTTGTATTCTATCAATTCTCAAAGCTTTGTTCTTAGCCAATGCCTTCAGTGCACCTTGAACTTCTTCCTTTAGTATCATTGATTCTTTTGTTTTGTTTTGTTTCAATTTTGCTCTATTTATTTATTATTTTTTTAAAGATTTTATTATGAATTGAGTGAAAGTTTACAGGGCAGATCATCAGTTTTACATTCAACAAATCATATACTGTGTTTCATTACAATAACTACAATCCCCACCATATACCATCAGTTAACAGTATTTCTCTATATTCATTTTAGCTCTTTAAAAAACAACAACAACAACAAAAAAAAAACCACTCAGGAATATATAATAATTTACACCACCAAAGGGCACATTCTGCAAGTCTGCCTCCTGGCCACTAGCTCTCAGTCCCTCCCTTCCCATGAATCTAGAGTCCTCAGCTGCTCCCACTCTCCATGTCCTCATCTCTGCCTCCATCTCTGGTGTCACTGCTTCTCTGCATTCCACTTGTGCTCCTCTCCCTTGGTGGTCCTAGGGTCCTCTGTTTCTGGACTGTAAGATTCACTACTCCCCCATTTTTGTTTATAAAACTTCTACCTTTACAGCTGTGAGAGTCGCAATTAGTCATGATAACAATTATTCACTATTGAACCATAAGAATCTTATCTCCATCTCTTTTTACCAGACCCATCTAGACAAGATAAAAACTATTCAGTGGGAAATCTATCTTCCCCTGCACACTCTTAAACTAAATTCCCTCTTGAAACCTAGTAAACCAGTCACTTTGTGCTGTTATCACCCCCTCATTTTAGGTAGCCAATGTCTAAGTTGCCAGTCCCTGTGTACCCTTTATACAGAAGGGATGGCATTGATACTTGATGTGAAGACACTTTCCCTCTCTGTTAGTATTTTGAGCTACTACCTTCATGAGCATAGGTCAAGTTAATCAAATTGTAGCCATGTACACTCATTTCCTTTATCAAAAAGGGTTTTCTTTTTTATCTTCCTCTAGTTGAGTTCTGATTATTAAGTCATCAAGGCTAGGTCAGATGGGTACTAGCTGAAAGTCTGGGTGTTCTTGTGCGTCTCCCCTCACACTTCATATCAGCTGGATGCTTCATCCTCAGTTCTAGACCTCTGTGGCTATGTCCTTGTCCACGGTCTCAGGTGTCCCCAGGTCTCTATACACTTTGGATCAACCAGCCCTTCCTCTTCTCGCTCGCTCATCTCCAGGTCAATGGGAGTCTACGGAACGTGGTTGAGTATCCTTGATTCTTGATCATATGATGCTATTATAAACTGATAGCTTCATAAAATATATAGATTTCCTTTCCCTTTGATTTTTTTCTTTCATAGTCAAGATTTTTGTTCCATTAGTCCGCAAATAATTATGCAATAATTTGTAAACAATATTTGTATTTTTAATGCAAATTTGTAATAAGACATTGCTGTTGTTGTTGTTGTTAAGTGCCATCAAGTCAGTTCTGACTCATAGGGTTCCTGTATAGGGTTTCCAAGGGGCAGTTGATGCGTTTGAAACACCAACCTTGTGGCTCAAACTGACCTTGCAGTCCAGCACATTATCCTGCATTGCCACACAAGACACTAGAAACTTTAAAAATTTGTAGCTCTAATCAATACAATTTTTCCTTTAACTTCCCATCTCAAAATTTACACGCAATTTATCATTAAGTAAGTGATTTCAAGTATGAATATTTAAAAATATTTATAAATTGTTGGACTGAGTTTTCTTCCAAATTATGATTTAATATTAGATATGCCACATGCTCAACATTTTCCAATCTTTACAACACATTAATTAACTAAGTAGTGAGGAAAAACTGGACTACTGTTATCAAAGATGTCACAATTCTAATGGGACAGTGAAGAACAGGGAGCAAATTTTGGGGAAATGAATCTACTGGGAAAAAATGGGTAAAAAAGAGAAGTAATGCAAAATGTTTAAGTCCTATTCAATGCATTAGTGTGAATTCAATTTTCTGTTTCATTATGGCTCATGCTGTAGGCTTGAATAAACGCTGCATACACACAGTCTATCATGTGTTGAGTTGACATGCAGAACACTCACTTATTTCTTTCAAAGACATTTGCACTTAAAAAGGCACTTAACTCCTCAAAATGGTAACAATAACAAGAAAAGAAATGTGCTGGAATTTTAAACTTTAAATAGTCTTCCTACAACTACCCCCAAAATTGAAACAAATACCTCTGAATTAACAAGAAGACACAGACTTGGTATATGACACTAATTGAGCTTGATTTTTTTTTTTCTTTTTTTTTTCCACCTCCTTCATCAAAGATGGAAATCTCTTCATTTTCAGTTACTTAAGTTTCTGCAAGGAAATTTTCAACAGTTTCTTAGTTAGCCACCTCAACCGGTTGGGTTTCTTTTCTTTTGTTATGTTTTTGTTCACCTTCTCTTTTGTGTGTATTTATTTTTGTCTGGAGATTTGTCTTGCCCTGCTGCCTTTTGTGACTTCTGCAATTTTCGCACCAGCAGGTTGACTGATAACCTTGCTCATCACCTCTTGAGCTTTTCTTTTACATCTTTCATCTGAATTGAGCTCCTTTTGTGCACTGTAATAATGTTTGCCTTTCCACTTATCTCTTTAAAGTTTTGGACTTGGTGGTCTTGTGTATTCATTCCTGATCTTTGCATCATTTAAAATCATGTACAATTGAATTTTGTCTGACATGAAGTCACAGTTCAGAGAGTCTTTCTACCAGCATTCCTATTTTGTGGCAGAAAATGTCTTATAACTGATATATTTAGCATAGCCTAATTCCTGTATTCTTTATAGATACAATCATTGTCAATGCAATATTTATTTGTAATGTCAAATAAATAACAAGGCTCAGCCATAATAAATTCTAGTCTTTTTACTAAGATACCTAATGTTGCTGTTTTTCTTTTTGTTCATAATTATATCATCATGACTTTTTAATTGATTCAGTGTATTTCAATTGACTGTTGTTAAGTGCCATCAAGTTGACTCCAACCCATAGCAACCCTGTATAGGGTTTCCAAGGAGCAACTGGTGAACTTGAACCACCGACCTTGCAGTTCAAATGACTTTACAGTCTGATGCATTAGCCCACAGCATCACACCAGGACTCCTTTAATTGACTTTGTTGTTGCTGTTGTTGTGAAGTGTCATTGAGTTGGTTCCAACCCATAGTGACCCTGTAGAAGGTTTCTGAGGAGCAACTGGTGAGCTTGAACCACCAACCTTGCAGTTCAAACGGTTTTGCAGTCTGGCTCATTAACACCACAGAGCCACACCAGGAATCCTTTAATTGACTAGAGGATATAATGCATCCTCAAATCAATTAAGAATTCCTGGTGTGGTGCTATTTTTAATTGACTGGAGGATGCATTATAGTTTTAATGCAAAGAGTTAGGAGTTGATCAAAGGCCCTTCTTTTAGTCAGGTTCCCCATTTTTTAGTTTGTTTTGTAATGACTGTATGAAAGTTTTCTTGCTTTCTGGCACAAGATGATCCAAGCTACCTTGTATTTTTCTGGGCCAAGCACAAACTAAGAAATTTCTCCAAAAAACCTTTGGTTTCTTTTAGGATGAAAATATTAGATACCAAATAGTAGGATGCAACGTGGGATCACATCACTCTTAAGTTGTTTCATTATCACCGCTTCACTTTTTTAAAGCAGTGTATTTTAATGTTATTATTCTGTTCTATAATTACAAAATTCTACTTGATTTGGATTCCATAACTGTAGCCAGAATGGTCCTTAGAAGTGAGAATAGCAAGGATTCATCCCATATTCTTTGGACATGTCATCAGACAGGACCAGTACCTGGAAAAGGATGCCATGTTTGATGAAGTAGAGGGTCAGAGAAAAAGAGGAAGACCCTCAGTAAGATGGATTGACACAGTGCCTGCAATAATGATCTCAGACATAGGAACAATTGTGAGGATGCAGCAGGACCAGGTCAGGTTTCCTTCTGCTTCGACTTGATGGCACCTAATAACAACATAATTGTAGCAGCCTTCCTCCTATACAAGTAAGGATAATTAGTTTCTTTATTTGAGTAAGAGTACCAAAGTACCAACACCAATATCAATATGATCAAAAATATTCTAATGAAGCTCAACATTTTATATGCTGTCACTTTTGCTTCCAGAAGGGATTGTGCAAAGGATGTGTATCCAATTACATGATTCTAGATTCACTTTTCAGTTGGTTATGAGTCAGCGTCTCCCTTAGCCATGAGTGTACCCTTTGTGGATGACAATATTCAAGTATTGGAAGAGAGCCCAAGAGCTAGCTAGTATACTTTAAGAGGACAGAAAAGGTTTCAGTTTGTCAACATCTTGTCTGCCCACAATGATTTATTGTCTAATAAAAGTACAAATTAATTTATACATGTTGATATTTGGTAAATTAATTCATCCTCCTCTCTTTGAATTCCTTGTACTTTCTATTCTATGTGGTGGTGATGGTTATGTGCCATGGAGTCAGTTCCAACGCATAATAACTCTACATAGGGTTTCAAGGCTGTAAATCTTTACAGGAACAGAAAGCCTCATCTTTCTCCTGCAGAATGGCTGGTAGTTTCGTACTGCTGACCTTGAGGTTTTCAACTCAACTCATAACCACTACGCTACCAGAGCTCATTAACATAGTTAATTAAATTTAATTCTTGTAAATTCTTTCCTTATCTTTAAACCTTTAAAATGAATTTTACTTCCTTTCTTGAGCTACAAACACTTCCTTTCATATACCATACAACATTTCCTCATTCCCATAGCACCTTGCACTATCAGGGAATGTTTTAATGTATTTTGTAAACCCAAGTGATTCCCTCAGTTTTATTTCCATTCAGCGCCAGGTCAATTACAAAGTGTTTAATTTTCTGCAGGAAGATCAAGGAAATATTTTGTATAAATTATATGAAGACTCAGGCATGTGAAGTTTTGATGGAAAGTCTCTCCTTTGAAACATGATAAAAATTTAAATATTTTGCATGAGTAATCTGATCAATTTTTCTATATTGAAACAGCATATGTCCTTAATTTAATTATAGATGATACTACTACAGAATTTTAATTTCTAAGAGGTCTATGTGTAAATGAAAACATTTATTACTTTAATATTTTATGAATTAGAACTTCCCCAAACTACTTCAGATTATCAGAAATTAAGCAAAGTACATCAAAATAAGACAATAGAAAAACTATGTATGTTTATAAAACAATTATATAGTTTGATCATAAAGTTTTATGCAGAAATCCGATTTATCTCGTCACTGCTTCTTAGAGAGAAAAACAGAAAACCACATTAAATTTCCCACTTACATTACATAATAAGTGTTGTTACCTTTTTTGAGATTTTATTTTTAAAACAAAATGTCCCATTTTGGGATTAAATAGCATAAAGAAAGCACTTGATGCTGTTGTCCAACCACTAACTTTCAGGTGTTGTGAAGTAAAGAGAATGAGTAGTCTGGAAAATGTAATTGTGCTCATGAAGACTCTGTACATAGATCAAGAGTCAGTGCTTCAAACAGAACAAGGGGACATTTTGTTGTGTTAGATACCATCAAGTCAGTGTCGACTCATACAGAACCTATGCACAACAGAACGAAACACTGCCCGGTCCTATTCCAAGCTCACAATCATTGCTACATTTGAGC
>NW_006408531.1:10490332-10496526 GCF_000296735.1 Chrysochloris asiatica
AAAAATCTTTAAAAAAAAAAAAAAAGAGAGAGAGAGAGAGTAGTTAGTTGCAGAGGATGGCAGGAATTTGCTCCAAAATCCTTTGGGTCTACAATGTGATTCACTAATAGGAGCCTGCCAAAGACTCCAAACTGCATCTTTATCTGACACCGACACTCCAAGCACCATTGGATCAACTGGATCACATGGTCCAAGCAGCAGAGCAGTTTGTGTGGTAGCCTAAATAAGTGACAGAACCTTCTCTTGTTCTGGACTCTAATCCAAAATTATCAGCTTTTTAAGTAAATTGATAAATAGCTTTGATAGTATACTCAAATGAGGGATATGTTGCCTATAAAATCTGAAGAGGCCCACCAGGCATTGTGCGTTTTTCAATTGTGGAAAGGGTCAGATGCAATAATCTATCTTTTACTTTAATAGGGCTATTTTGACATGCTCAACACCACTGAACTCCTAGAAATTTCACTGAAGAAGAAGGTGCCTGAATTTTTGTTGGGCAGATTTCCCACCCTTTGCCACATAAATGTTTTACCAGTAAGTCTAGAGTCACTGATACTAGTCCAATCAGCTTAATGTCACCAATGTAATGATACAATGTGATGTCTTGTGGCAGGGAAAGACAATCCAGGTCCCTGCAAACTGAATTATGACATAATGCTGGAGAGTCCATATACCATTGAGGTAGGACAGTGGAGGTATAATGCTGACCTTGACAGCTGAAGGAAAACTGCTTCCAGTGACCCTTAAAAAACAGAATTGGGAAAAAGGCATTGACCAGCTCAAAAGATGCATACCAAGTACCAGGAGATGTATTAATTTGCTCAAACAATGAAACATCTGGAACAGAAGCTGCAACTGGAGTCACCACACGATTAAGTTTATGATAATCCACTGTCTTTCTCCAAGATCCATGCATTTTTTTGTACAAACCTGATCCGCGAGGTCAATGGGTTGTGGTGGGAATCACCACCCCTACATCCTTCAAGTCCTTGACTGTAGCCTTGATCTCTGCAGTTACTACAGGAATGCAATATTGCTTTTGGTTTGCTATTTTCATAGATAGGTTATGCCAGTTGCTGAGTATGTCTATTCTGATTATGCGTTTTGGAACTGGAAAGTCATTATAGGATGACTTCAGAGACCCATTGGACTCACAGTGAAATAAATGGACCTAAGCTAAGACTCCATTAATAACTTTACTTCCATATGTCCCTACTTTAACTAGTGGGCCACAGTGACATTTTTAGATCTCCTGGAATTATCATCAATTCAGAGTTATTGTCCACTAATCCCTGAAAATTCTGATTATTTCCTTTTCTTCAATGAATAGTCACACTTGTAAAAAGCCATAGATTCCTTTGGGGAAGGCTGGGGAAAAGTCTAACAGCTGGCAGCGTAGTGGGGTCCTACCTTAGGGGGATTCAACCACCTCTTCTTCATTCATGAGTCATTGGTCTAGAAACTGGCTCAAGTCAGAATTGATTGAGGAGCCATGACTTTCTGTTCTGGTGATTCAAGTTAGACTGCCATTTACACGATCTAGAATTCTTTCTCTCCTACATCCTACAGATGAAGTAACTCTTTAGTAGGTTTCCCATCTAGTTCACTCCTCGGGACACTCTGCCTAAGTAGCCAATTCTATGTTGTTTTTAAGTGTTGTCAAATTGATTCCGACCCATAGCAACCCTGTATAGGGTTTCTGAGGAGTTTCTGTATAGGGTTTCTAGAGAGCTTGAACCACCAACCTTGCAGTTCAAATCAGCTTTGCAGTCCAGCATATTAACCCACAGTGCCACACCAGAACTGAAATTCTACAAGCCAATTCTATAAATTCACACAGATATTCTGATTACTGTCCATTATGGTAACAACGCCAACCTTGTCTTTGTTGATTAAGTGGCCCCTACCACCACGAGGTTCAATGAGTCCCATTATAGTTAGGTGTGTAAATTCAATTAGGCCAGTTACTACTGTTGAGTATGACTCTCATAAAATAGCAATCACAGCAGCCTTCAAGGATACTGGGGGTCCATTCACAGACTTATTCCTCACTGTTGTGGTGACTTGGTGGCTCATGCTTAAGCATTAAGTTTCTACTAAGGCCCAGTAACAAATAAAAAGGGGTGTCCTCTGGAAACTCCATATGTGGGTCTATGATTTCATCCTGATAAATCCACTCTAACATGCCACTTTCCCGTAGCCTTTGGATTTCTTCCTCTAAAGAATATCAAGGAAGGTCTGGTACTTCAACTTGATGTGTTGTAGACCACCACATAAACCATATTTCAGTGAACCAACCATGTAAACTATCAGATGCTCTCCTAACCTCTCAATCTGAATGAAGAATCTGTGCTTAGTGGGCCAATATCAATAAACTCAGATTGAACCAAGCCCTTTGTTCCTTGTACCATTTTCCCACAATCATAAAAGCCATAGCCAGATATAGTCTTCAAGTTTCTGTTTGTACATATTAGAAAAATCAAGCAGTTCTGTTGAAGTGTAGCTAGTGTACTTCTTTCTGGATCACAATTTGTGGTTCACCTTTTGGGACTTGCTGGGATGTAAATATAGTTATAGATTTAGAAACAATAATTGGTGGAGGTATTACCTGGAAACTTTCAGCAAAGTCTCGCAAGACAACTACCTTAGTTGAAACCCCAGATAATGCCTCAGACATCATCCAGCAGGCACATTTGGGTTAATTTCATCAATTTTGGGCAGAGGCGGTAATGGTTTTACTGATAATGGATCAGCAAACAAAGATAGAGTAATATCTTCAGCTATGAGGGATGACATTGTTGGCAAGAGTGGTTCAATGAAATTTATGGTTTCAGTGTCTCCAGTTTCCTGGTTCTCTGCCAATATGTTCACATCCCAAGTTTCAGGATCCCATTTCTTCCCAATCAGTGTCCTCACTTTAACATCAGACACCTTTCCAAGTTGGTATTGCAGTTCAGCCATGCTTACAATAAAACTCTGAGTTTGGTTTTTGGCAATATCAGCTCTGTTACTACAATAAATAAGACTTACTTTCAGGCACAAGTGGAAACTTTGAGGTCTTTGATGTGGAACGTGAGCTATGACTCTTTAGTCCTGAGCTCCTCTTTTTTATCCCCCGCTCTATTGTCTTCCTGAAAAACTGCAGAAAAGTCTCATGCACACAATCACCCAGAGCCTCGCTCCTCTCCAATACGTGATCTATTGGATGAGAGTTTACATTTTAATATTGCCACCTCATGACATGGATTAGCAGCACTTTCACCCTCTTTAGTGGATGCAGAGTTACTGGTGCCTTTTAAATTAGTCAGACTTGAGAACCAATTCAGAAAATTCATCCTTATGATTTTGTTTCTCTAGAACCACTCTCAGGACCAAATGTTGTAGGCTGGGTTCTCTAGATAAGTGAAATTTATATATGTGTATTAAGGAAAAGTTTATATCAATGAAATGGCTCACATAGTTGTAGACATGGGAGTCCCAAGTCTGGGTCAGACGAACCAAGTTTGGAAGGCAAGCAGGCAGTGGGACAGGTCCAGCAGGTAAGAAGGCAGGCTGCTGATGACTCGCAGGATTGGCAGGTATTAGAGCAAGTCACTGGCTCAAACCCAAAGAATCAGAGGTCAGAGGGTGAGCCAGATGCAAAATCCAGAATCAGCAAAGAGCAAGCAATCTGGGCCTGAGTAGCTAATATATTGGAAGCAGACCACACCCCCAAGGAACTATCCTTTCAATTGATTGGCTTCTCATAGTGGAGCTCATCATATAGAATTAATTACATTATATTAGCTCCCATTATGGGAATAACTACATCTCAGCTTCTAAGCCACTGAGAGTTTTGGTAAAGTAAAGTTGACGCAAAACCTTAAAAAGACAGTTTTTGGGACACCTTGCCTATCTAAAAATATCTTTTTTCTACAAAAGACATTTTGGGTCTATAATCAATACCCACTGAAACGGTTGATATTAGGCTTCAATAAGTCAGTTCTGACTCATAGTGAACCTACAGACAAGAGAACAAAGCACTGCCCACTTCTGCACCATCATTACAATAGCCCCATGTTTGAGCCATAGGAAGATTATGATAGATCAGAGGCATTTTTGTAGAAAAAAGAAGACAAGAGAACAAAACACTGCCTGGTCCTGTGTCAGTCGCACAACCATTATTATGTTTGCACCCACTGTTGCAGCTACTCTGTCAATCCAAATCATTGAGGGTCTTCTTCTTTTTGAGACCCTCCAGTTTCCCAAGCATGATTTCATTCTCCAGAGATGAGGTTCCCTGATAACATGTCAAGGTGCATGAGATTGCCATGCTTATTTCTAAGGATCATTCCAGCGTTTCTTCTTCCAAGACCCATTTGTTTGTTCTTCTAGCAGTCTATTCAACATTCTTCACCAACACCACAATTCAATGGCATCAATTCTTCCTAAGTGTTTTCACATGCATATGAGGCAATTGGACATATCATGTCTTGTATCAGGCAGAGTCCTCAAAGTAACATCCTTCCTCTTTAAAGCTTTAAAGACATTTTTAGTAGATTTGCCCAGTGCAACCCTTCATTTGATTTCTAGACTGTTGCTTCCATGGAAGAGTCTCAAAGACATGGATTGACACAGTGGCTACAAGAATGGGCTCAAACATAGGACGACTGTGATCATGGCTCAGAACGAACTAGGCAGTGTTTTGTTCTATTATATGTAGGGCCAATGTTAGTCAGAACCAACTTGATGACACACAACAGCAACTCCAATAGGTGTGAATTGTAGATTCAAGTAAAATTAAATTCTTGACAGCTTCAATCTTTTGTCCATTTATCAAAATGGTGCTTATTGGTCTAATGGTGAGGATTTTTGTCTTCTTTATGTTGAGGTGTAATCTTTGACCTTCATCAGAAAGTGCTTCAAGTCCTCTTTTCTGTCATCAAACAAGTTTGTGTCATCTGCATATCACAAGTTATTAATGAATTTTCCTCCAATCCTGATGTCACTTTCTTCTTCATATAATCCAGATTATGCACATATATAGATTGAATAAATATGGTTAAAGGATACAACCCTGACACATTCAACCATGCAATAATCTCTTTCTGTGTTCAAACAACTGTCTCTTGATCTATGTACAGGTTCCACATGAATACAATTACGTGTTCTGGAATTCATATTCTTCACATGTTATTTATAATTTGTTATGATCCACATAGTTGGATGCATTTGCCCAGTCCAAACAAACAAACAAACATAGATAAATATCTTTCTGGTATTATCTGTTTTCAGCCAAGATTCATCTGAATTCAGCAATGATAACCTTTGTTTTACTTTTTCTCCTGAATCCAGCTTGAATTTCTGGCATTTCCCTACCGATGTTCTATTACAACTGTTTCTGAATTATCTTAAGCAAAATTTTATTTGTGTTAGGCATTAATAATATTATTTGATAATTTCTGCTTTCTGTTGGAATTCCTTTCTTTGGAATGGGCATGAATATGAACCTCTTCCAATGAGTTGGCAAGGTAGTTGTCTTCCAAATTTCTTGGCAGAGATGGATGAGTAATTCCAGTGTTCACTAGAATGCATAAATTCTCAGACAAGTTCAGTCTTGAAGATGATGCTTAGTGAAGCATTTTATAGAAGTCTTGGACAGATTGGGAAGGCAGAATATTCTCAATATTAAGCAAAAGATTAAAAGGTAATAATTTGCTCCAAAAAAATGAGAAAGTTACATAGGAATAGAACTATAATCAAAATGCTCTACCTGGGCTAGCAGTGAACATTATTTCAGTAATAAAATATCTGTTGTTGTTAAGGGCCATAGAGTACGTTCCAACTCAAAGTGACCCAGTATAGGGTCTCTGAGACTTTTTTAAACCTTTGTTGTTGTTGTTGTTGTTGTGAGGTGCCATCAAGTCGGTACTGACTCATAGCGACCCTATGTACACCAGAACGCAACACTGCCTGGTCCCAGGCCAACCTCACAATTGCTGTCACACTTGAGCCCACTGATGCTGCCACTTGGCCAATCTATCTCACTAGGGGTCTTCCTCTTTTTCTCTGACTCTCCACCTTACCAAACATGATATCCTCATCCAGTGACTGGTGCCTTTTGACAATATGTCCGAAGTATGAGAGATGAAGTTTGGCCATCCTGGCCTCCAAGGAGCACTCTGGCTGTACTTCTTCCAACACAGATCTGTTGG
>NW_006408531.1:10498426-10498947 GCF_000296735.1 Chrysochloris asiatica
GCTGTCTAATGAAGGTATTTGAAATTAACAAATCACTGATTTAGCAGAATTCTATCGTTCGTTCTCCAGCATCATTTCTGTCACCAAGGCGGTATTTTCCAACTACTGATCCTTCCCTTTTGCTCCCAACCTTTGCATTCAAATCACCAGTAATGATCAATACATCTTGATCGCATGTTTGATCAATTTCAGATTGAAGAATTTGGTAGAATTCTTCTACTTCATCCTCACTGGCTTTAGTGGTTGGTGCATAAATTTGAATAATAGTAGTATTAACTGGGCTTCTCTGTAGGCGCCTGGATATTATCCTATCACAGATAACATTGTACCTCATGATTGATCTGGATATGTTCTTCTGGACAATGAATGCAACACAATTCCTCTTCAAATTGTCATTCCCACCATAGTAAACCATGTGGTTGTCAGATTCAAAATGGCCAATACCAGTCCATTTCAGCTCACTAATGCCTAAGATAAGAAGCTCTGGTAGCGTAGTGGTTACGAATCGGACTGCGAACCTT
>NW_006408531.1:10499155-10500642 GCF_000296735.1 Chrysochloris asiatica
GGCACACAACAACAACAACAACAATGCCTAAGATATTGATGCTTATGCGTTCCATTTCATTCTTGACAGTTTCAAATTTTCCTAGATTCATACTTCATACATTCCATGTTCTGATTATTAATGGATGTTTAAAGCTGTTTCTCTTCATTTTGAGTTGTGCCCCATCAGCAAATGAAGGTCCTGAGGGCTTTTCTCTCACAGGCTTTACTCCATTCGTGTCATCATGGTCAACTCTACTTTGAGGAGGCAGCTCTTCCCTAGTCACATTTTGAGTGCCTTCCAACCTGAGGGGCTCATTTTCTGGCACTATATTTGACAGCGTTTCTCTGTTATTCATAAGTTTTTCAGTGACTTAATATTCAGAAGTAGTTCATCTCTCCTTCTTTCTAGTCTGTATTTGTATGGAAGCTCATCTGAAACGTGTCCACCTTGGGGAACCCTGCTGGTATTTTAATACTGGTGGCATAGTTTTCAGAATCACAGAAACTCACAAGCAACCACAGTATGACAAATTGACAGACCTTTAAGGGAGCATAAATTCTCACCTTTCACCTTCACAGCAGCTGGTGGACTCGAGCCTAGTATTTCAATGATGAAAACATAAAGTACATATTTTAAATAAGTTGAGACAGGATTTTACTTGGAAAATAAAAGAAGGAAAATGTAACTGTTCATCTATCATTAAAGGAAGAAAATAAACTGTCAAAAATTATGTTTTGGCCAGGTTGTTCTCTTATATTATTTCCATCACTCCTTTCAAAACTCAAACCTACTGGGAGGAACAGACAAGATGGCGGATTGGGTGGAAGTGCAGTGAGGAGCTCTGTCAGCAACCATAGAGAGTACCAACCAAGCACGCTCAGGGAATGGTCCCTGAACATGGAACCATTTATAAAAGAATATTTAGAAAGTTGGAACTCTTACCACCAGTGGAATTTGTAACAGAAGCAAGAAATCCAGTGCTTTCTAATCCAAGGTGCTCAGCTACTCCCTACTCGAGTAGCCATCTTGGACAAGACTGAACCAGGATCAGAGCAGCCACTGATGCCTGACAGAACCGCAGAGATAAAGGTGTGGACATTATTTTCTTCTTATCTGTTTATTGGCCTCTCACTGTCTGTGCACCTCCACTCTGGTGATTAGAGGGGTGTCTAAGAGAGTGGACACTCCACCCCTATACCTGGAGAGTTCTACTACGCATGTGCACAGATCTCCTCAAAATTTAAAAGGACAGTTTCCACTTAAAACCAAACGGCAGTGCAAAATTGCCACAGCAGGCCCTGCACTGTTTATCACTAAGAAAAAGGCTTGAATGGGGATTGTGGAGCAGGAAAGACAGACTAAAAAGTCAAAATTAAATTCTGACTTACAGCATAACAACCAACAGTAGCACCTTGATATTTCTTGGGAAAAAGAGTAAAAAGGAAAGCCCATCTCCTGATCACTTCTACCTGGAGGCATTCAGAAAACATAAAAAATACCAAAAC
>NW_006408531.1:10500972-10518554 GCF_000296735.1 Chrysochloris asiatica
AAAAAAATCTGAAGAAGGTCTAAGATTCATGTTGCACAACATGAAGAGGATTAACTTAAGAATTATCGGCATTCCAAAACAGGAAGAATCACACAAGTCCACAGAGGAGATAGTTTAAGAGCTTCTGGAAGAAATTTTTCCTAACATCCTGAAAAGTGAAAATATAAGCATCCAAGAAGTTCAACGAAACCCAGGAAGGATAGATACTAAAAGACGATCACAAAAATATATAATAATCAAGCTCTCCAAAATCAAAGATAAGGACAGAATCCTGACAGTAGCTATGGAAAAGAGGAGTGTAACATACAAAGGCAAGCAAATCAAATTAAGCTTGGATTTCTGAACAGAAACCATGCAGGCAAGAAGGCAATGGGGACACATATATAAAACCCAGAAGAAAAAAAACTGCTGACCAAGAATCCTCTACTCAGAAAAGCTGTCAATCAAATACAAGGGTGTAATCAAAACATTGCAGGATAAACAGGAGCTAAGGGATTTTGCCAAAGCCAACTGTGTGATGAAAAACATGTTAAAGAGAATTCTGTGCACAGAGAACCAACAGGAACAGACAACAACCAGAGATTGACATACATGGCAGCATCACCCAGAAGTCAATTGACCAATGGAATAGTCGAGAACAGAAAAAAAGTATAAGATCAAATTCAGAGGATTTGGGAAATCAGTCTATGAGCAACACAATTACAATGTGAAAGAAGGTAATCACAGAGGAACAGAGATCTCCATGGTGGGAAGTGACAAATAGACTGTCTTAAATGGAGGGAAAAGTTAATGGAATATAAGATAACCACACAGTGGGGTTGGGGTGGGGGTTTTCGGGGGAAGTGGAGGGAAGCACGGTAGAGCATTAAACAAATCTGCTGCACAAGACCTTTTTAAAGTGTTGAAGAGCAAAGATACCAGCTTGAAGACTAAGGTGCACCTGATCCAAGCCATGGTATTTTCAATAACCTCATATGCATGCGTAAGCTGGACAGTGAATAAGGAAGACCATAGAAGAATTGATGCTTTTGAGTTATGGTGTTTGAGGAGAATATTGAGAGTGCCATGGGCTGCCCATAGAACCAACAGAT
Organism: Chrysochloris asiatica; assembly: GCF_000296735.1. Taxonomy (NCBI): domain Eukaryota; kingdom Metazoa; phylum Chordata; class Mammalia; order Afrosoricida; family Chrysochloridae; genus Chrysochloris; species Chrysochloris asiatica. Next base: position 10,502,064 of record NW_006408531.1, read on the forward strand.
CTGTGTTGGAAGAAGTACAGCCAGAGTGCTCCTTGGAGGCCAAGATGGCCAAACTTCGTCTCTCATATTCAGACACATTGTCAGAAGGGACCAGTCACTGGAGAAGGATATCGTGTTTGGTAAGGTGGAGGGTCAAAGAAAAAGAGGAAGACCCCCAGCGAGATGGATTGGCCAAGTGGCAGCATCAATGGCCTCATGGCAACAATAGTGAGATTGGCCCAGGATCGGGCAGTGTTTCATTCTGCTGTGCATAAGGTCACTATGAATCGGCACCAACTTGATGGTACCTAACAACAACATTAATGGAGAAAAGATTGAAGCTGCCAAAGACTTCATTTTGCTTGGATCAACCATCAACACTCTTGGGAGCAACGGTCAAGAAATCAAATGGCATATTATATTAGGCAAGTCTGCTGCACATGACCTCTTTTACAGTGTTCAAGAGTAAAAATGTCAGTTTAAGGACTAAGGTGTGCCTGACTCAAGCCATGGTATTTTCAATAACCTCACATGCATGTGAAAGTTGGATAGTGCATAAGGAAGACCATAGAAAAATTGATACATTTGAATGATAGTATTGGTGGAGAATATTAAAAGTATGATTGACTGCCAAAAGAACAAACCAATCTGTGTTGGAAGAAGTACATTCTGAGTGTTCCTTGGTAGCCAGAATGGCCAGACTTTTCTCTCACACTTTGGATTTATTGTCAGGAGGGACCAGTCCCTGGAGAAGAATATCGTGTTTGGTTAAATGGAGGATTGGAGAAAAGAGGAAGACTCCAGCAAGATGCATTGGCACAGTAGCAGCAGTAATGGGCTCAAATGTAGCAAGGATTGTAAGGCTGTTGCAGGACCAGGCAGTATTTCATTCTGTGTGCTTTGAGTGTCGCTTTGAGTCAGTACTGACTCAATGGTACCTAACAACAACAGCAATTTGCTCGAAAAGTAGTTGGTGATGATGTTGCAATCTATAATGGGGACTCATAAAATAAAGTTCTCTGATACCCTTGAAATTCAACTGTATCTCATAGACCAACAGATGATGCCAGTTCAGAGAGCTTTGTTTGGTGTGAATGCCAACAGTAAGTTTTTGGACTAAGTGTTTGAGAGGTGGAGTTTAATCTAGTGCTTCCTGTAGGATTAGCACTCAACCACAAGGTCAGTTTGAATGGCAAGGTCAGCAGTTCAAACTCACCAGCCACTTCTTGGAAATCCTATACAGGGTTGTTATTGGTCGGAACCAACTTGATGGCACTTAACAATGCCTAATTGTTAACAATGAAAGAAAGTTTCATTAAAAACTATTAGCAACTTGCCTCTAGTTTATTTGAAAGCAACACAACTTTCTGCTGATTCTGCACCATGAAGGTGAAGGGATCAGATGATGAGTTGCTTGAACTTCACTGAGCCTTCTACTCTTCTCTTCTTCTAGTTATCTAGTCTAGAGGATGGTGTGTATGGCATCTTCTGCCTTTACATCTCTTGCTTTAGGTTTAAAATGTATATGGGGCATCATTCCACCCAGTGATAGAGACTCCAATCTTATCTATTTGTGTCTCGATATTTTCCTCATTTGTAAATGCACTGTAGTAGAATCAGCACTGGATGTGAACCACAAGGTCGGTGGTTCAAACCCACCAACTGCTCCTCAGAAACCCTATACAAGGTTGTTATGAGTCGGAACCATCTCAGAAGCACTTAACAACAGCAACATCAAAATATGGGATTAAAAATTGGTAAATTAATAAACAGAAATGTAAGCATTTTTATTACAAATAAGAAGGAAAAGAACAGAAGAAATACCTATAATCATATCAAATAGTACAAAAGTCAAAAAGTATTACCATTGGGGAGCATAACGGAGTTGAAGGAAGTGGTGTTCAGGGCGACAAGGAACTATTACTATTTCTTGTTAAAAGCTTTCTAACATCATTTGTCTTTTAATATTGTTTTCTTGTCGTTTTTGAATAAAAACTAAAAATGTCATTTTCAAATAATAATTTATTCATTGTTGTTGTTGTTAAGTGCCAGGAAGTTAATTCCAACTCATAGAGACCCTGTATAGGGTTTCCTAGTCTGTACATCATCACAGCAGAGAGCCTCATCTTTTTCCCACCGAGCAGCTGGTGGGCTTGAACCACATACTTCGTGGTTCACAATCCAGTGCTTATCCTACAGAAACAACACTTTATTCATTATGATCTTAAATACCTAAAAGGGGAGTTTGTAGTCTTTTAGTGTTAATTTTACAATAAAACTCTGAGTTCCATGAAATCGTTTTCTTTGTTTGCCTACCTTTTCTTTGTTTTCCTTAGACTCCTAGCAGGCCACAAGAAATTCTTGAGAGTCGCAAGATTTCTTGGAAAATTGTGTTTGTGGCTTTATTTTGGTTATAATTGAAATCGTAAAAGCCTGTTCTAGCTCACCAAGATTGTCATTATGTAGCTGTAATTTTGGTGCCTTCACGAGTATGTGTGTAAGTTTGTAACACTGGAATAACTGCTGGCCAATGAGAAAGAACAGTAAATAATGCATCAGCATCAAATGACAGCAAAATGAAACCATGGCAGACTATATGAATGAAACATATACAATCATTTGAATGAGCCAATTGCTGCAGATACTGAGTAATGTCACATGGCACACTGCAGAGTACCATGAACTCTAATGGGTCAACAGACAGCACCATATTTGTATTGCTAGTCCTGATGCGGCACTGTAGGATAAGCACTGGACTGCTAACTGCAAGGGTGGCAGTTCAAACACACCAACTGCTCTTTGAAAAACCCTATACAGGGTTGCAGTGAGTCAAAACTAACTCAATAACACTTAACCACAACATTGGCAATCTCTGGCGCTATAGGATAATGCACTGGACCACAAGGTTGCTTTGAATCACAAGGTCAGCAGTTCAAATTCACCACCCGATCCTGGGGAACCCTTTACAGGGTCACTATGAGCCAGAACCAACTCGATGGCACTTAACACATAAGATTAATATTGTTAATTTGAATTGTATTTACCGATTTTAAGGGCTCTTTTAGTATATAATGTTGTTGTTGTTAAGTGCTGTTAAATACAGTTTGACGCATAGTTACAGGGTTTCTGAGGAGCAGGTGGTAGGTTTGAACTGCCAAACTTGTGGTTTGCAGTCCAGTGCTTATCCTACAGTGCCACACCAGGAGTCCTGATAACACAGTAAAACCTGTAAAAGCCAGAACCTGTGCAAGGTGAAAACCCATCAGAGAAGAAAAACTCAAAACATTTTTCACTAAAAGAGCAATATAAAAGTGATAAAATTGTACCCTGTCAAAGGCAGAAAACTTGTAAGACTCAGAAAAATGAAGCAGTCCCATCAGGTTCCAACTTTCACAGGTTCCACTATAAGTGATGTCGGTTCCGACTCGTAGCTAACATGTATTGGGTTTCCAAGGAGCAGCTGGTGGGTTTGAACCACCAACTTTGTGGTTAGCAGTTCAGCACTTATCCTACAGTGTCCTACCAGGACTCCACATATTAGATGCTGCTGTTGTTGTTAACTGCCACCAAGTCACTTCTGATCCATAGTGACCTTGTATAGGGTTTCCAAGGAGCAGTTGGTGAGTTTGAACCATTGACCTTGTGGTTCAAACTCACTTTGCAGTCCAGTGCATTAACCCCCAATGCTACACCATCTATTAGATAGATGCTGTATATTATATATGTTAGAACTATAACTATAAGAACTATAACTATAAGAAATTTATATCCAGTGTTATATTAGTATATACCAAGGGCTTCAAAATGTTCATGGGAAATTGCATATCTTTTCATTCCATTTTTCCACCAATTTTTGAAGTCCTCGCATATTGGTACAAATGATATAATCATTTTGCTCAATCATGATGAGTTATTTTCTCCTTTAAATGAATCTCAGCATTCTTTAAATTTAAAAGTTAAATTTCGAAACTTTGAGCAACACTGACTTATTTGAATTACTGAGGGATCTGGTTGGGTCAGTTTGACAGTAGCCAGCAGAGAATGACCAACAGGTCAGAGTTTCATGCCAAGATAGATGACCTTCCTGTTGATTGAGCTATGAGATGTCACTATCTTCCAGAGCCCCACACCAACAGGGACCTAAGAAGAGATGGGAGCAGTTCACGCCAGGAGCCCTTTCACAATGTACTTTCATGAGAGGGAGAATAGGATTGGTGTTCGTTAACTTTGATATTTGCAGTAGTGAGTTTCTGAAATTAAGTCAAGGACTATATCTTAAAATTGTTGTTAGGTGCTGTTGAGTTGGTTCAGACTCCTAGTAACCCTATGCATGGCAGAATGAAAGAAACACTGCCCAGTGCTATATTCTCCTCACAATTGTTGTTATACTTGAGCCCATTGCTGCTGCCATCCTTTTGGGGTTCTTCCTCTCTTTTGCTCACCCTCTACTTTACCAAACATGATGGCCTTCTGCTGGGACTGGTCACGCCTGACAACAAATTCTAAGTGTGAGAGAGAAAATCTCTAAGGAGTATTCTGGCATTACGTCTTCCAACACAGATTCCTTTGGCTTTCTGGCAGTCTACATACTTTCAATATTCTTCTCCAATACCATACTTCAAATGCTCAACCCTTTGATTGTCTTCCTTATCCATAGTCCAACCTGGACATACAGATGAGGCATGTGAAAGCACCATGACTTAGATCAGGTGCATCTCAGTCCTCAAACTGGTATTTGTGAACACTTTAAAGAGGTCTTTTGCAGCAAATTTGCCTAGTGCAATGTATTGTTTGATTTCTTGACTACTTCTTCAATGAGTGTTGATTGTGAATCCAAGCAAAATGAAGGCTCTGATAATATCAATCTTGTCTCTGTTTATCATGAAATTATTTATTGGTCCAGTTGTGAGGATTTTTGTTTTCTTCAATTGAGATGCAATCCATATTGATCTTCATCAGTAAGTATTTTAAGTCCTCTACATTTCCAGCAAGCAAGATCCTGTCATCTGTATATCAAAAATGGCTAATGAGTCTTCCTCCCATCCTAACGCTACATTCTTCATACAATCTAGTTTCTCAAATTTAGCTAGTCTGTTTTAGTCTGGAAGCTCTACTGAAATGTGTCCACCATGAGTGATTCTGCTGATATTTAATGCACCAGTGGCATAGTTTTCAGCATCACAACGACACACAAGCCATTACAGTATGACAAAATGACAGATGAGTGGTGGGTTTTAGAGGTTACAAGTCCAACATGGGTTTCACTGGAATACAATTTAGGTGTTTACAAGATATTGGTCCTTCTGGAGAATCTAAGGAGCAGTTTCATTCTCTTTCAGTGTTTACAGAAACGACTCTGTATTTCTAACTCCATGTCTTACATATAAGGACCATTCAGTTATATGAAGTCTGGTGATTACATTACATCCATCTGGATAATCCAGGATAATCTGTGTGTTTTAAGATTCGTGACTTTATCACATCTTCAAAATCCCTTTTGCCAAGTAAGGTAAGATATTCACAAATTTCAGGGATTAGGATGTGGATATCTTTGGAGGGTCATTATTCTGCCTACCACAGAGGAATTCATTATGTACATTTGGTCCCCAAAACAGGAATACCAATATTCCTGTTCTGGATCTGTGTTGGGCAATCTGGATGGGTTTGCTTTCTCAAACGTGTGAATACATTCTCTAGAAACAGAAAGAAAAGGGGAATGGGTGTAGGTTGAGAGGCATTTTAAGGTGAATGAAGAGGAGGTTCTTTTATTAAGGGGGATGAAGGAGCAGGCTGAAGATTTGAGAAAGGTGGTAAAGACTTGGAAAAGCTGCTGTTGGAGGTGGAGAAAGCCACCAACTAAAATAGAAAATGCAGATCACTTCCCCCAAGAGCTTAGCTGAGATGAGAACATAGTTACCTGCGTCAGCCATGTAATCTGAGGTCATATCAATTATCACAGAGGCCTCAAGTCATGGACATGAAGATAAACACTAAATGAAAGTCAAATACCCCTCCAAATTTTTAGCTCAAATGTTATAAACAAACCAAACAATGACATCCAAATCAAAGTGGTCCTACCATCTCCTTTTGAAGTCCTGATATGGTGCTGTGGGTTAATGTGCCAGATTGCAAAGCCGTTTGAACTGCAAGGTCTGTGGTTCAAGCTCACCAGCTGCTCCTCAGAATCCTATACGGGGTCGCTATGGGTCAGAACTGACTCAATTGTATTTCACAACAACAGCTATCCCCTTTTAACTAGGCTATGGTTTCCCTTTGTCCATGATTCCTCTATGAAACCCAACACTAACTAGGCTAGCCTAAGAAGAAAAGAAAGAAAAAAAAAGAAGACGAATCATAAACCACATTGGAAATAAATCAAGAAATAAGAAAAACTGATCTGTTGCCCAAAAGAACAACAACCATGAAAAATTACACTAGCAAAGGGGCTATACCTTGTAGACTCACAGTTTAATTTTTTTAAAGTCAAAACCTAGAGGATCTGATTAGATCTACCAGCTGCTTCATGTTTCTAAGACATCCCCCCAGAGACACCTACTGAAGCTTGGATGTACTTCTGTCTTGCTGTGTCATAGGATGTTCCCCACCCCCTCCCGCTTGCTGCCAGTGCCTGCCTGTGTGCGTGTGTGCGTGTGTGCGAGTGTGTGTGTGTCTTTGGTCTCTCTCTCTCTTGTAAGAACAGGGCCTGCCTGTCTCCTGTTGTTGCTGCTGCTCTGACTTGCTCTTTGCTGCCTCTTTCTTCTCCTAATTTCTTTCTACTTAGCTTCTTTGCCTTCTGGTAAGTATGACAAACAGCCCCCGAGCCCTGTGAGAAGTTGAGGGTGCGGTTTGTGGTGTTCGAAACTTGCAATTTTGAGACTGCCAGTGAACTATTGAAGAACTTTCCATTGTTTTATTTATAATTAAAATGTGTTGCTCAGGAAGGGATGTTTATAATAATCTGCTGGGACTGTCTGTACAACTGAAGAATTCTCTCTCTCAGAGGAACAACAAACAAAAAAGTAGACAGTGAAGTTTGCATACAATAAGATTTCGATTTTTTTTGCCATAAAATTAATTAGGAAAGAAACAATTTAAAGTAACAGAGTGCCTTTACTTTGTTTTGTTTTGTTTTCTTTCCCTGTTGTTGATTTAGCCTGTTGTTGAGGCTACTTTTAGGAATTGTGTTATCTGATAATTTGCAGTGACTCAGTTATTTTGTTTTAAAATAAATGTGGAACAGGAGAGTGAAGGATAGTCATAGAATTATGTATTTAAAAAACTACAACAATGATTACAGCATCTGATGAAATAATGAGCAAATCAATATAAATAAGGCACTTGTATGTTGACTAGCCACAAGAACTCTATAAATTGGAAACTTAATTAATTGCTTTAAATTTTATTTCATTCTATGCTAACCTCAATAACATTTTAAAACTAAAATGTGGAATTAAATCAGTAAATATTTATTATTTTCAATTGATTGAGATAATATTCTCTTTCCTTGAATTTCAAGGATAAAGTGCTAAATAACATGACTGCTTTTAGAAGAGCTTAAAATAACTTCTGGCTGGACAGCAGGTGCTCTGTTCTCCAAGTTTGGTGGGGGTGGCTGAGGGGAGGTGGCAAGCATGAGTTATATATAGATGAGTGTGCCCAACAAGTAGAAGTCAGGGTCTAGAAAAATCCAGTGACAAAGACAATGGAGTTGTTTACTGCTTCATTTAGTAATCAAGTTGATGAATTTGAATGAGTGAAAGGATAAAGTACTTCCTTCCCAGTTAATAAGCATTTGGTGAGAGCCACAGGGTGGGTGTGGCTAGGTTTATATGTTGAGCTTTCCATTCTTGTTGGCATGCAAACCTTTGACATCTACTGCACTGAAAATGGGAGAAAGAAGCTGTGCTGTGTGCAGAACTGTCTGCTTTCTCTTTTGCGCCACCATAACAAATGACACCTTTGCATTTTGAGGATCTTTCGCTATTTTAAAGATGCTAACTAGCAGTCTCATAGTTAAATGATGCACCATAGCTTAAAGATCTAAGCCAAATTCATTGCAACTTCAGTCAGAAACTCTGAGTCATTTTTTCCCTCACCCTATTTCCTAAGAGCGTATATGCTATATCTGGATTATTTACCAATTGTTTCCTCTTCTTGGTCATTATATTTTAAAAAATTTTAAAGTATCTAAGTGTTTTTTGATGGAATAGAGAAACTTGTGATCTGTTTTGTTGTTGCTGTTTTCTAAATTAACACATATTTTAGATTGGAGTAAATGATATTATATAAGTTCAAGGAATTATTATTTATTATGAGCATCTCCATGCTTCTATAATTGTTGGTTTGTTTATTTATACCTTCTTCATTTTTTTGCCTTAGTCCAAAAATTATGCTAGTGCGAAGCTCAGCAAAAGTGTTTACTGTTCTATAATTACATGTTACTTATCCAGGAAAAGAAAAATATTAGAAAAGCAAGAAAGTACATATCCAGTATAACTGTGCAATTATATCAAAGTATTCATAGTCATCAAATTTTAATTTATGAATTAAAATAGACTTTGGGGATGTTATTGCTATGAATGATCTTTACTTAAGCCCAGTATGTTGTTGTTGTTGTTATGTACCGTGGAGTCGGTTCCGACTCATAGCAACCCTGCACAGGGTTTCCAAGGCTATAAATCTTTATGAGAGCAGAAAGCCTCATCTTTCTCCCATGGAACAGCTGGTAGTTTTGAACTGCTGACCTTACGGCTCGCAGCCCGATTCATAAACACTGTGCTACCAGAGCTCCTTGTATAAGCTCTTTTATTAAATACTTTCAGTTTGAAAGAAAACTAATGTAATTTTTAATGGAAATATTTTAAATCTGCATATCCATTTACTTCTAATAATTGTAAATCTTCATAGAATTTGTAAGGGAACCACAAATTTACTATTCCAAGCAAAATAACAAATATGACCATAAAAATATGGTCATTGATTATTCTGTTAATGTTAATAATAGGAAACACTACTGGAATTTAAGCACCAAAACAAAAAATATGCTAGTAGTGTGACTTGATTTGGAAAAATGACTATCTTACTAATTGTTGTATAAAGGGTCATGAATATGCATTTATCTGTTAGTAATAGTAATTAATAGACATTTAGTTGTATCCTTACTGTTTACATATAACTGAGTTAACGACATTAAATGTAACTGTATTTACCACTAGCTACTACTACTCCAAGTATGGATACTAATCAACCTGTACAACTCTCAGCTGAACCACAGCCAACACCTTCAGGAGACAGTTCCTCATCATTAGCCAGTCAAAATGGCCTGGAAACGCCAAACGGCCAGGAGTCCTCCACTCCACACCCAACAGCACACAAAGAGGCAAGTGTGGTGCAGCCTGAAAAGGGAGCTCATGATATCTCTGATGAATTGAATCGACAACTGGAAGACATCATAAACACGTACGGATCAGCTGAGGGTACAGCAGGGAAAGAGGGTGCTGCTAAAGCCAAGGAGCAGCCTGAGAATGAAGAATCGCCCAACAATGAGGATGGGGACTGTGAGGAGATGACTGAAGAGCCTGAAAGAGAGCCATGTGCAGCCAAAGAGCCTGTCAACAATAAAGAGCAGAAACTGGAAAAGAAAATTCTTAAAGGATTAGGCAAGTAATGACGTTCTAACTTAGGGATTTTCATTCTTTCTATTCTTCATTATAAAGGGAGTTTCCTCCCCCCTTTACTAAAACCCACATTCAGTTATGTGTATCATTAGGATTACTACGATAGCCCACAGCCTGGTCAAGGGCTTCCTACATCCTCTTGCTTTACTTTCTCCCAGCCCCTTCCTCTCACTAGAACTAAGGTGAAACTGTCAACATGTTAGCCTCCTACCCTCTCTCCTCAGTGGTTTTCCATCGCTCTTGGGAGAAAGACCTAAATCCTTTAATGGTCTTTAAAGCACTTAATGCTCCAAAACCAGCTCATCTCCTATCACTCTACCCCACCCTATCCCCCTTCCTGAACACTCTGCCCCCATTACTGCCTCCACCCCTTTGTCATTCTGATCTTCTTTTTCAGTTCTCTGAAATATGTCTTGCTCCATCCCTCATAATGAGTCCTGTGGGCTAATGTACTGAACTGCAAATTCTGCAGTTGAAGCTCACCAGCTATTCCTTGGAAACCCCGTACAGGGTCGCTATGAATCAGAAATGACTCAACAGCACTTAACAACAACAACAATCCCCCATAAGATTTGTGCACATCCTATTTTTTTTAACCTAGAAATATCTACCCACTTCCCATCATCCCCTCAATTTAGCTCTTTGGGTACTTAGGTCCTACACATCATTTAGATCACAAGTTAACTCACTCCTAAATAAAATCTTATTATTTTGTATTTTAAAGGTATCATTATACATAATTCCTTCATAGCTCATAGCAGTGGTTGAAAGTATACGTTGATTTTTGTAATTCTCTGGTTAACATGTGTCTTCCTCCACTAGATCATGTATCTCAAGGGCAGAAACTGTGTGTATGTCACTAGATGCCTACTGCCTAGAACACTGGATAATACATAGTAGGTATTCAATAAATACTTGTAAGAATGAATAAATAATTTTTGTAGAGGAAGAAAAAAGTACCACCTCTCCAATTCTGCCACTATGTACAAGTCACCAAATTTCAACAATGTGTTTGACTAAAACCAATATTTGTTAGTAACAGGGCCCCATGAACCAATTCTAATTACATGTATGTAGGCTACTGGTCATTCCATGTCATCCTACTAAAAATCCTCAGCATGTATAATATACATTGTGTACTAAAACAACATTTTTAGACTAACCTAAACATGCAACCACCACTGCTGTTGTTATTAAGTGTCATCAAGTTGGTTCTAACTCACAGTGTTCCAGTATCGGGTTTCCGAGGAGTGGCTGGTGGGTTTGAACCACTAACCTTGTGGTTAGCAGTCCAGTGCTTATCCTACAGCACCACACCATTATTTTAGTTGTTTGCAAGTGACTTTAGCAGGTTTCTGGGCTACTTATTAATTAACTGTCACTGTACTACCATTTTGTTGTTATTGTTAAGAACTGTTGAGTCTGTTCCAATTCATCGTGATCCTGTGTATGCTTTCTGAGTCTGTAAATCTTTGCAGGACTAGGCAGTCTCGTCTTTCTTCTGAAGAGCAATTGATGGGCTTGAACTGCTAACCTTGCGGTTAGCAAGCTGATACTTATCATACAGAGCCACAGCATTCCTGTACTACCATCTAGACCAGTGGTTTTCAAGCTTAACTGTGCATTAGAATCAAATGCAGAATTTATCAAAATGCTGTTCCCAACCTCCACCACACCCACACACACAGATTCAGAGTGGTGGGTCTGGAGTGGGGCCAAGGCACTCTGGGTAATTTTGAGACAAACAGGTTGTGGAGGCAATGTTTTTCATGCTTCAGAAAGTGCTTCCTAGACTCTTCTAGAGAAAGGATGTAAAGTATAGGCTATGTCTTGTTTCTGGCAATCTATCTGGACCTTTCAAAGCATTTAGTAAGTAATTCAGTCCTTAACTGAAGACATAGACTTTGCTAATGTATTTGATCAACGAAGAGTTTTTAATTATTTAATGTTTATTAAATAATACTTCCTTTGCTAATATTTTTAAGATGCTGGGGCCTTCTGATTTTCTAAGCCCAATTTTTCCAAAGTATGTACTTTGGGTTCTTTGAGATTTCAGACAAAGTTACACAGTTCCTTTACTGCCCCAATTTTTTGACCTTGAATATATACACAATGAAAATCTCAATCGTGTTGGATATAGTTTTCAGCATTTCCTAAATTTATTAGACATGACTCTCTTTTTTTTTTTTTTTAACAGAACATCCTGAATATTTGGAAATGTCTATAACCCAAGCACTCCAAACTTCTTTTTCCTTCAGAGGATACATATTCTTCCATAGTCAACACACTACACATTGGAACAGTAGGGTGAATGTTTCTACATTCTTTAGCCAGTACAGTCACTTTCTCCTTGGCATAAGAACTGAAAAAAGCAAAAATATATTCCTCATCATTAAGTGCCTTTGAGTTGTTTCCAACTCACAGCGACTCTATATAGGGTTTCCAAGAAGTGGCTAGTGAGTTTGAATCACCTACTATTGTTCAAACTGGCCTTGTGGTTCAGTGCTTATCCTACAATACCACACCAATATAACATTAGATTTTGTTGTTGTTAGGTACCATCGAGTCGGTATTGACTCATAGTGATCTTATGCACAGCAGAATGAAACACTGCACAATTCTGGGCCAACCTCACTACTGTTGCCATGCTTGAGTCCATCGATGCTGCCACTTGACCAATCCATCTTGTTGGGGGTCTTCCTCTTTTTCTCTGACCCTCCACCTTACCAAATATGATATCCTACAACATTAAATAGCATCCTGTTAGTAACCAAAGCCTCCCTCTTACCTTCACCATCCCTCTAACTTAGGTCCATGAGTCACATTAAACAGATCTTTGCAACCATGGAGTCTGCACAATCACCACAGAGTCATAAGCACAAAACAATGATGGACTATAATACTTCAGTAACCAGTTGTCAAGTCAATTCTAAATCATGGCAACCTTACGTGTTTCAGGGTAGAAATATGTTCTATAGAGTCTCCAATGGTACCTCTCAATATTAACATACCTCTTAATGTTTAGGTTGATGATTAATTGAGTAGGAAATATAACTATAGCTTTATATCTCAGATAGACAGCTAAGAGAAAAGCAAGGCTAGTCCACAGGGCTATAAGGATAGTCATAAAGACAACAAGGATTAGACCTTCAGTCACCAACACTGGGAGACAGAAGTACACTGAAGCAGTTATTGATGAGTTGCAGTTCTACCCCTAAAAGGTGCCTAGATTAGACCATGTGATATCTTCAGATAGTTTCAGAAGCCCATTTATTTACTCTTCCTTAGAATGCCCACTTTTTCAGATGGTCGGCTTCATCCACCTTAGTTTGATTTCTACTCTCACCCTGAGAGGACCATAGCCTGTTGCTGCTTTGGTACAAATGCTAGATTTTATAGAAGAGACAGAGACCAGAAGAGTTCAAGTAAAAGGGGAACCCACAGAAACTGAAAGGTTAGTAAGTAGATTCAGATGGAAGTTAAAACTTAGGTCTGATTCTATAAGGAGAGGAGGGTTTTAGAGAAGCAGATGGAAGGGAAGAGAAATGATTAGCACTCTTTACTGACTAGGACAGGAAATGGAAGTACTAATGTTCAGCTGTTCCTTCTGATAGTTTTCTTTTTTATGGAAAGGTTTTGTTTTATTTTGTTCTCCCTGGACTAATCTCATGTTTGCCCTAACTCATGGCAACCCCATGCACAATGAAATGAAATGTTACCCAGCCCAATTGGAAAGCAAACTATAGTGATTGACAGGGTTTCCTTTGGCTGAATTTCAGGCAAAGGTAACCAGGCCTTTTTGCTAGTCCATTTTTGTCTGAAAGCTCTTCTGAAACCTGTTCAGATTTATGGCAACACAAGCTGCACAGACAGATGAATGGAGGCTGTGCATGAGGTCCATCTGTAGGGAATTGAACCCAGGACTCCTGTGTAGAAGACAAGACTTCTACAACTAAAGAACCAATGCTTCTCTCATTGTTAAACTCTCCAAGTCTTGTCTGGTTTGTTTTCTTTATAGTTGTAGCCAAGCAATTGCTAACAGCTTAGACACATGATCAACTGACCTAGTAAGTTTATCTCCACCTCCCAAAAGAGTGAGAGAACAAAATCCCAATTGCATATAATAAGGTCACTAAACTACAAAATACACAATATATTGGCCAAGTTGAAAGAAATGTGACTAGAAAACACAGAGAAGGTAATATTTTCAAAAATGATAGCGGGTTTAAAATAAAAAATTGAAACAAACCATTGGTATCAACTTGATTCCGTCTTATGGTGACCCCATGTGGTACAGAGTAGAATTGCTCCATAGGATTGTCTTAGTTATACTCTTTATAGAAAGGAGCTCTGGTAGCATAGCAGTTACTAATCGGGCTGCGAACCGCAAGGTCAGCAGTTCGAGACTACCAGCTGTTCCGCAGGAGAAAGATGAAGTGTTCTGCTGCCGTAAAGATTTACAGCCTTGGAAACCCTGTTCAGGGTCGCTATGAGTCGGAACCGACTCTATGACACACAACCACCAGCCACCAATCTTTATAGAGGAGTCCTGGTATGGTGCTATGAATTAATGTGCTAGACTGCAAGGATGGTGGTTCTAGCTCACCAGCTGCTCCTTAGAAACCTTATTCAGGGTTGCTCTGAATCAGGACCGACTCGATGGCACTTAACGACAACTATAACCTTTGTAATAGTAGATTGCCAGACCTTTTTCAGCAGTGCTGCTGAGTGGGTTTGAGCTGCTAACTTTTCAGTTAGTAGTTGAACACAAACTGTGTACTCCAGGGATCTGAATGGCATCCTTAAAAACAAGGTAGACAAACAAACAAAACCACAGCTGTAGAATACAATAACAGGTAAGAGGATCTTTACAAGTTAAAAAAAGTAGACCAAAACGTTTTATGAAAATCAATAATATCACCCAACCAATGTTACTTCTGTTGTTTCTGTTATCTAGATCAAATAAAACTGGCTACAGTTATTTTAGTCATGGAACCACCAAATCTTAGAGGCTGAACTTAGAATCCACTGTGTCAACCCATTAATTTTAAAGACAAGGAACTTGAGGCCCATAACACTCACAGGTCTGCCAAAAGGTTACCCAACTAGATCATGATGAAGTCAGTTCTAGAATCCAATTTCCTAGTCTCTAATCCAAGGAGCTCTGGTAGCATAGTGGTTACGAATTGGGCTGCTAACCTCAAGCTCAGCTGTTCCACGGGAAAAAGATGAGGCTTTCTGCTCCCATAAAGATTTACAACCTCAGAAACCCTGTACAGGATCACTGCGAGTCAGAACCGACTCCACAGCACATACCCACCACCACCACCAGTCTCTAATCCAGTCCAGTGTGAATTTAGCTACACTATCCTTTCCATCCTTTAAATACAGGAATCTAAGATACGTGTGTGTGTGTGTGTGTGCAATCTTTAAGAACTATTTCATTACACTCAGTATTTTTAAAAGGAAAACAAAATTGACATTGAAATACGAATTTAGGTCTAACACTTGAAACAGAACACTCACAACCTTTCCCTGTTCTAAATTTCTGCCACAACATGCAGAAACTGATGGGGGAAGAGAAACACTAGAGAGACACAACAAGAAATTTTAGTCTCAAAGCCCTAAAAAAATAATTATAGAAGAGCAAATGCATATTTTTGAGTACTCACTAAATATGCATGAATTGTCATCAAACTTAGTGTAAACAATCATCTGGAAGTTTCCAAAAAATCTGGTCCACATATCTACAGTGGATTTGTTGCTAAGTGTTGTCAAGTTGATTCCAACTTACAGCAAACCTGTATAGTGCTTCTAAGGAGTGACTGGTGGGTTTGAACTGATGACCCTGTGGTTAACAGTCTAGCACTTATTCTCCACCAACACACCAGGACTCCAGTTAACAGTGATTTAGTTGTCCTAGTTTAAGGTTTCTACATTTTTTCATATAAAAATAATTCTGTCATATTTCCATATCCCTCAGTTGACCTGTGGGCCAGCAATACAAATGGCATTGGAGTTCATGAAGCACAGATGATTCTGCCTTCATGCAGACTTACTAACAAGCTGAGCACTGTGCAGTTTTCTGGCTGGTCACCCACCACATGTCTTCTGTGTTGTTGTTAAGTGATGGTGAGTAGGTTCTGACTCATAGAATCCCTGTATAGGGTTTTCTGATGATCAGCCAGCGAATGAGTTTGAATGACAGCCTTTCACTTAGCAGTCCATGCTTATCCAACAGCTCTAAGCCAGGACTCTTCCCCAACTTAATGGGAAATAAATGGGACTGATTTTGAAATGACACATTGATGAGAACACAGTTGATCCCCCCGATAAAATGTCCATGAATAAAGTCATTTTATTCTCTTGTGTCTGGCGCTGTGGCTAAGTGTCCCAGTTTCATGGAGCTGAAATTATAGTCTTTCCTACAAGATGAGCAAGTCTGCCTAGTCTCTCTCTCCATTGTCATCTCACAGAACACTTTTAGTCCCACAAAATCAATGGAAGCTTAAAGAATAAGCTCTCTGATGTCACATATTTATCAATTCAGCACACGCCTGCTTCCAATTCCTTGGAATCTTTGGTAAAGAGAAAAATAATTTTTAAAGGTTGTTGTTATTGTAAAGTGCCATGGAGTCAGTTCTGACCTAGTGACCCTGCATAGGATTTACAAGGAACAGAGAGCGGGTTAGAACCACTGATGTGATAAGCAGTCTAGTGCTTATGTTACATATTTGAATATTAACTTTCGATTTTAGATAACAGAATATTGCAGCAAAAATAGATTTCCATAAGTGTCAGTATTTAAACAGAACAAAGCTTTCTTCTTAAAAGT
>NW_006408531.1:10518654-10531634 GCF_000296735.1 Chrysochloris asiatica
GTAAGGAAGAGAAACTCATTGGATTTATCCTATTGTTTGTCTCTTCTCCAAGACAGATATGCAATGGTTTTCTGTTTGAACTCTACTGAAAGATATCCTGGTGTATATTAAATACCAGAGGTGACTGTAAGACTACCCTTCCTCTAGTTGGTCCCAAAGTTGTCTTCAGGACATTAATTGACTTGTTACATTAATTGATCCCAGTTTGTGCTAATTGGCTTTGTTTATTTTATTATTATTAGCATTCATAGAGCACTTAACATGAGCCAAATACTGTACTAGACCCTATGCCTACATTGATAAATAGTATGGTGTCTTGATTTTAATAAATGACCTTAATCCAGACTGTCACTTATCTGTCAGTCTGTCAAACTGTTGTGGCTTGTGTGTTCTGTGATGCTGGAAGCTATGCTATCAATATTTTACATTCTAGCAGGCACACCCATGATGGAAGAATTTTAGTAGAACTTCCAAATTAAGGCAAACTAGGAATGAGAGGTAGTCCACTTCTGAATGGATAACCACTGAAAACCTTTTGAATAGCAGTGAAACATGGTCTGATATATGACAGGAAGATGAACTTCTCAGGTTGGAAGACACTCAAAATATGACTAAGGAGGAGTTTCCTCTTCAAAGTAGAGTTGACCTTAACAATGAATGGGCAAAGCTTTGAGACATCATTTACTGATGAGGTACAACTGAAAATGCAAAGAAATAGCTGCAAACATGCATTAATAATTGGAACATGGAATGTACAAAGTAGGAATCTAGGAAAATTGAAAGTTATAAAAAATGAAATGTAACCTATAAAAATCAATATCCTAGGCATTAGTGAACTAAAATGGAATGGTATTGACCATTTTGAATGCGTAACCATATGGTTTTCTATGCTGAGAATGTGAAATTAAAGAGTAATGGCATGCATTCATCCTCAAACAGAGCATTTTAAGATCTATCTTGAAGTACAATGTTGTCTGTGATAGGATACTATCATATGCCTACAAGGAAGACCGAGGAGCCCTGGTGGCTTAGTGACTTACACGTTAAGCTGCTAACTGTAAGGTCAACAGTTCAAAACACAAGCCACTCCAAGGGCGAAAGATGAGGCTTTCTGCTCCAGCAAAACATACAACTTCTGAAACCTTATATAGGATCGATATGAGTCAGAGCTGCCTCCATGACAAATAAAAACACAACACAAGGAAGACCAAATACTACCACTATTATTGAAATTTATGCACCAACCAAGAAAGCCAGTGGTGATAAAATTGAAGAATTCTACCAGCTTCTTCAGTCTGAAATTGATCAAACATGCAATCAAGATGTCTTGATAATTACTGGTGATTAGAATGCAAAAGTTGGAAACAAAGAAGAAGGATCAGTAGTTGGAAAATATGGCTTTGGTGATAGAAACATTGCTGTAGATCAAATAGAATTTTGCAAGACCAATAACTTGATCATTGCAAATACTTTTTACAATATAAATGGCAACTGTACACGTGTACTTCACAACATGACATACACAAGAATCAAATTGACTATATCTGTGGGAACAGGCAATGGAGATGCTCAATATCATCAGCCAAATGAAAGGCCATGAGTTGACTATGGAACAGACCATCAATTACTCCAATGCAAGTTCAGGTAGAAGCTGGAGAAAATTACAGTAAGTCCACAAGAGCAAAAATATAACCTTGAATATATTCCAACTGAATTTAGATATCATCTCAAAAACAGATTAGATGTATTAGACACTAATGACCAAAGAACACAAGAGTTGTGGGACGATATCGAGAACTCCATTTATGAAGAAAGCAAAGAATGAAAGAAAGTAAAGGTCATTCAAAAGACAGGAAAGAAAGAAAAGACCAAAACAGATGTCAGAAGAGACTCTAAAACTTTTCCTTGAGCATAGAGAAGTTAAAGTGACTGGAAGAAATGCGGAAGTAAAAGAGTTGAACAGAAAACTTCAAAAGACAGCTTGAAAAGACAAAGTCAAATATTATAATGAAATGTGCAAAGACCTGGAGTTAGAAAAACAAAAGGGAAGAACATGCTCAGCATGTCTCAAGCTGAAAGAACTGAAGTGAAAATTCAAGCCTTGATTACTATATTGAAAGAATCTACAGGCAAAATACTAAATGTTACAGGAACCATCAAAGGAAGGTGGAAGGAATACACAGTCACTGTACCGATAACCATTTCAAGAGGCAGCATTTAATCAAGAATTGATGATATTGAAGGAAGAAGTCCAAGCTGCACTGAGGGAGTTGGCAAAAACAATGCTACAGGAACTGACAGTATGCAAATTGAAGTGTTTCAAACAAACTGATGTAGGGCTGGAGGTGCTCACTCATCTATGCCAAGAAATTTGGAAGTCAGTTACCTAGCTAACCAACTGGAAGATATCCATATTTGTGCTCATTCCAAAGAAAGGTGACCCAATGGAATTCAGAGATAATCAAACAATATCATTAATATCACATGCAAGTAAAATTTTGCTGAAGACAACTCAAAAAAATGGTTGCAGCTGTACCTCGATAGGAAGCTGCCAAAAATTCAAGCCAGATTAAAAAGAGAATATGAAACGAGAGATGTCATTGCTGATGTCAGATGGATCTTTGCTGAAAGCGAAGAATACCAGAAAGAGGTTTACTGTTCTTTATTGATTATGTCAAGGCATTTGACTGTGTGGATCACAACATGTGGACAACACTGGGAAGAATGGGTATTCCAGAACGTTAAATTGTGTTTATGAGGCACCTGTACATGGATCAAGAGGCAGTCATTAGAACAGAACTAGGTAATACTTAGTGGTTTAAAATCAGAAAGGATGTGTGCCAGGGTTGTATCCTTTCACCATACTTACTCAACTTGTATGATGATCACATAATCCAAGAAACTAGATTATATGAAAAAGACATGGTATCAGGATTAGTAAAAGACTAACAACCGACAGTATACAGATGGCATATCCTTGCTTGCTGGAAGTGAAGAGGACTTGAAATGCTTACTGATGATGATCAAAGGCTACTGTATGGATTGCATCTCAATGTAAAGAAAATGAAAATCCTCACAACTCAACCAGTAAATAACATCATGATAAACTGAGAAAAGATTGAAGCAGTCATCGACTTCAATTTGCTTGAATCCACAATCAATGCTCATGGAAGCAGCAGTAAAGAAATTAAATGATGCATTGCATTAGGCAGATCTGATGCCAAAAACATCTTTAAAGTGTTAAAGAGCAAAGATATCAGTTTGAGGGCTAAAGTGTGCCTGACCCAAACCATGGTATTTTCAATCACCTGTCAATCTCTTATGCAAGTGAAAGTTGGAAGGCTGTAGCAGAAAGAGTGCATTTGAATTATTGTGTTGGTGAAGAACATGGGACTGCCCAAAGAACAAATTAATCTTTCTTGGAAAAATTGCAGTCAGAATGATTCTCAGAAGCAAGAATGGAGAGACTTCATCTCTTGTACCTAGGGCATGTTTTCAGGAGGTACCAGTCCCTATAGAAAAACACCGTGCCAGGTAAAGTGGAGGGTCAGTGAAAAAGAGGAAGACCTTCAATGAGATGGATTGGCACAGTGGCAGCAGCAATGGACTCAAACACAACAGTTACTGTTAGGATGGCACAGGAGTGGGCGGCATTTCATTTTATTGTGCACAGGCTTACTATGAGTCACAACAACACCTAACAACAACAGCAAATCAGGGTGCTGAACCAATGCAAATCCATCTTTGCTTGGGAGAGATCCCTCTGTCCTGCTGGAATGGAGCAGCAGAGCTTATCAGCTGCAGAGGGCAGCGCATGCCACCAAGGATCCTAACTGGAGAGTGGGAAGAGGAACCCATTTCATCCACCTTCTCCTCTGTTTTAGACCAGGTCTCCAATTTTAACTCATTCGCTAGGCAAAGATAGATGGAACCAACTGTTTGAAATGAGATCATTTTCTTTTCCTGTTTAAAAAGTTTCCTTTTTATTTCTCTAGTTTTCCCTGGCATCAAAATTCCACCAGGGAGTGGAGTGACTTAGGGCAAGTAGCCTGACCTTGGATTCAAGCTTTGACTTGGCAAGCACTCATTTTGTAACGTTGGATTTCGTTTGGGCCTTAGAGTCTTGATCTGTAAAATTAACCAGTCAGTCTTGATGCTTTTTAAAGTCCTTTTTACACTTAAACTGATTCCATGTGGGACTGCCAAATTTAGCAAATAGAAATACAGGATAGCAAATTAAATTTAAATGTCAAATAAACCATGAACGCTTTTTTTTAGTGTAACTATATCCCACTCAATATTTGGGATATATTTAAAATACAAAATTATTCATGTTTTTTCTGAGATTTGAATTTAACTGGACATCCTGTATTTCACCTAGCCACCATAATTCTAGAGCATTTTTGCCTCTCCAAGATAATACATATATTACAGTAAACAAGAGATGTTTGTTCTTGGAGGAATGGTTGTCTAAACTTTGAGTATTCTTAGGCAGATCTATATTAGAAACCATGGGCTCTTTTGTGTGACTTGACCTCCCACATGGATGACACAGAATAGTCACATAAAGGTAAGATTAGAAGTCTCCAGAATTCCCTTCCTCCTTCTCAACACTAAACCCAATGGATGCTTGAAGTTAGGGTTTCCAGACACCACAGAGAGGTAAACTGGTAGTTTGAGCTGAAGAAGACAAGGAAGAACAACAGAAAAAAGAAAACATTAAATCTGAGATTTACCATTAAATAATCATGAACAGATGATATTCTGGACTGAATTGTGTCACTCTAAACAATACATTGAATTGCAAACATCTTGGTACCTGTGAACACAGCCTTGTTGAGAAGTGGGGTCTTTGCAAATGTTTTCAGCTAAGATAACATGAAGTCATACTGGAATAGGATGGTCTTCATCCAGTATGGATACTGTCCTTATAAAGGAGATACACAGAGGGTTGTGGTCATGTGAAGACAGAGCCTGGGATTTGAGTGCTGTGTCTACAAGTAAGGAACATCCAGAACCTCGAGCTGTCATCAGAAGCTAGGACAGTGACATAGAATAGATTCTCCCTCAGAACCTTGGAAGGAATCAACCTTGTGAACATGCCACTTTCAGAGTCCCAGCCTCCAAAACAGTAAGTTTCTGTTCTTATAAACAATCCAATTAGTGGTACTTTGTTACAGTAGCCTGAGAAACAGATACTAATGTGTTTAAAATTTTAGCATATGTCATCCAAACACAAAAGCCGTCCACGTCTTGATTTTGTTTCTCCTCTATACTGATTTCATTTTTCTGGCCAGTAAGAAATCATCATGATTGTTCCCATGCATACATAATGAGTTCATGTACAGAAATGAAAGAATCAGTTCTCAAAATAAGAGAGGAAAGAGATAATAGAAGAAATAAAGCCACAGAAACAAAATGGGCAAATCAAACTATCAAATTTCTGTTTTAAGCTGGAATTTTAACAACTCAATGTATCAATACTGGCCATGTCATGCTAATTATAATTTTTTATTGACTATTTTTATTAACTAAAGAGAGAAAATAGGTGATCTGTTCTGTCGGTTTGCCATACAGTGATGGCTTGCATGTTGCTGAGTAGCTAGCTGGGAGCTATGCCACTGGTATTTCAAATACCAGCAGTCACCCCTGATAGACACATTTCAGCAGTGTTCCAAATTCAGACAGATGAGGAAGAAAGACCCATCAATCTATTTTCAAAAATTAGTCAAATAAAACTTTATAGATCACATTAAATTGTGGTATTGGCAAAGAAAATGAAATATCGATTCAGTTCTGACTCAGTATAAGGTTTCCAAAGCTATAAATCTTTGTAACAGCAGAAAGTCTCATCTGTCTCCTGTGGAGTAGCTAGTGGACTTGAACCGCCAACCCTGTGGTTAATAATCCTATACTTATCCTACAGAGCCACCACATTCCTTATATTGAATATACCATAAACTATCAAAAGAATGAACAAATCAATATTTTTTTTCAAGTGCCTTCAAGTCAGTTCTGACTCATAGTGACCCTGTCTAGGGTTTCCAAGGAATGACTGGTGGGTTTGAACAGCTGACCTCACAGTTCAAACAGACCTTGCGATCCAGTGCATTATCCTGCAGCACCACACCACAAATCTTAGCAGAGGATGGTTTCAATCCACAGACCTCTGGGTTATGGGCACAGCTCATTTCCACTGAGCCACTCAATCTTAGAAGAAGTAAAACCTGAATCCTCCTTAGAAGCAACCATGGTGAAACTATCTTTTCACTTTGGATACATCAACAGGGAAGTTCAGACCTTATTAAAGGACATTATGATTGGCAAAGTAGAGGATCAGCGAAAGTGAAGAAAACCCTCAATGAAATGGACGGTCACTATTGTGACCTGAGAAGGGACTCAAAAAAGTCAGCTGCAGATGTGACAGACCCAGAGAGTGTTGCTTCTGTCTCACAAAAGGTACTGTGAGACACAGCTGACTTGATGGCAATTAACAACTATTTCAAAAAGTCAATATATTTGGTGGATAGGAACTTTCATCCACCAAAATTATTGACTTGAACATGAAGCAAAAGTAGTAAGACTGGATTCCTGGGATGAAATTTGGGGAACTACTGTTATGTGTGGCGCTGTAGAATAAGCACTGATAGCTTTTAACCACAAGGTCGGCAGTTCAAACTCACCAGCAACTCCTTGGAAACCCTATACAGGGTCTCTATGAGTTGGAACTGACTCAACTGGACAGCACTTAACAACTATAACAGCAATTGTTATAGCAGACAGGAGCCTAGCACTGCAGCACACATTTTAACAAGCTTCTTAGCTAATTCTCACTTACTGAGTAAGGTAGATACCATCTCTGTTTACAGGGAGAAACTGTTAGATCTGAAACCCAGATAGGTGAGAGACTTCACCTGAATTGGATAACAACAAGAGAGTGGTCAGCCTGAGAGTCCAGCTCAGATCTTCTGACTGAATGCCCCATGTTTATTCACAAAAATGTCTCTTTTTTTAGGAAAAGAAGCCAACCTTCTAATGCAAACTCTGAACAAGTTGCATACCCCTGAAGAAAAACTGGATTTTTTATTCAAGAAGTATGCTGAATTGGTAAGATCTTTGATTAGAGTTTTATAAGAAAGACACACATGCTGTGATTGGAGATGAGAAAGGGGACTGTTCATTTTTCATGTATATTCTTACCCCCCTTAACTGGCTGCCTTAAACAAGCCAAGTCTAGAATTCATAAAAGTAGAAGTTGTCTTTTTTTAAAAAGAGAGTGAAAAGAAAAGAACAAATTGAGGGGTATCCACAAAAAGACAGAAGGAGGCTAGAGTTAGAATGTGTTCTATCTTCAATTATGTGTATAATTTAGGGACTGGGAAAAAGAAAACTAGATCATTTAAAATTGTGGATGCTTTAAAGTTCCTTTTAGCCTTGCAATAAAACAGAAATACAACCAACAAAATGATAAATGTTCAATCTTACGTTCAGTTGTTGTAACCAAGCTTTTTAGCCCTTGGGAATGCAGAAGGTTAAGATAATCTCACCCTTCAGTTTGGGATACCTTCTTGTCAAGTCTGACTGATTGATTAATTGATCCTCTTTGATCTGCATTTTTCTTCCCCTTCTACTACTACTGAAAAGTGTTTGGTGTGGAGTGTTTTGTACCTGGCTCTGGGGCCTTCCTTTCAATAAGTTAGGACCTTGGGGAGCAAGGAAGCCATTGACAATTACCAGAGACTTAGTTAAGGGCATGACTGAGTTGCCAGTATTTCTAGAATTGAGTGATGATGAATGGACGGTCCCCTTCATGAAGTCCAGTTGGAGCGAAAAGGAAAACTTAGTATGGCCAGCATCTCTGGTTTCAATGAAACGTCACAAACACCTGGTGATATGAAGAAGAAATGAAACAGAAAACAGCAACTTCTAAAGTCTGTGTACTGCCCCAGAGAGTGAGTCCTACAGCTGGGAGGTAACTTACTTCTCAGTGAACTTAAACAGTTTAATTCTCTGTTTCAATTTTTTAAATAAGATCCCACTTATTTCTTTCTCTTGGAAAAGTAGTAACAGGAAAATGAAGTTTAAGTCCATGTACAACACAAAATTGTCCTCCAGCCAGTTGGTGGAACTGTCCAGGAAGGTAGATTCATCTTCAGGTACTGAGTCCTGGTATGGTGCTGTAGGATAAGCACTGGACTACTGACTGCAGGTCAATGGTTTAAATCCATCAGTCATTCCTTCGAAACCCTATACAGAGTTGCTATGAGTCCGATCTGACTCGATGGCACTAATCAGCAGTTGAAGCTTACGGGTCAAAATCTCTTCAGGAACATAGACTCTTTCTGGGATTAATTTCCTGTTGTAAATTGTGTATGTTTTAAAAAGAGAGGCTCCAAAACTGAGTAAGTTTCAAGTCTTCAAACACTGAAAGTCCCTGCTTGCATCTTATCCTTATATATGGATTTATTAAGTGACTTCTTTTGGTGCTCCTATAAGATAAGCACTGGACTACTAAGTGAAAAGTTGGCAATTCAAACCTACCAGCCACTCCTTAGGAGAAAGAGGAGACTGTCTGCTCCCATAAAGGTTTATAGCCTCGGAAACACTATGAGTTGGAATCTACTTGATGATATAGGTTTAGATGATTTTCTTTGCTTTTCCCTCTAAATTGTGTCCTGTAATCCCCTGCTTGTTCTCCCTTCCTCCTTCCTGTCCTTTCTTCAATTTTCTGCATTTGTTTTGCTGAATTGCCATGCATTTGACCCAGAAATATTGTGAAGCCCTGAGAGTAGCTGATTGCTTTAATTCTGCCAAAAATACTTTTTAATTATATTTAATCATACAAACCCCATTATAATAATATAAGAAGAGTGCTGAATACATAACAACAAACAAAATTACCTCTAATCAACCATCTAAATCACAAACTTTTGTTTTAATCCATGTTCCTTTCCTGTTCGGCTATGTTTTTCTTTCTGTTGTGCATAGGGTCGGTATAGGTCAGAACAAACTTGATGGCATTTAACAATAGATTCCTTCTAATGTTTGCTTTACCAAGGATTGTTGCTGTGAACATCCTCAAACACAAATTTGTTCCATTTCCTGCTTTTTTATGACCTCAGGGGAAAGTTCTAGAAATGGCATCACTAAATTAAACAGTATGAATGCTTTTTAGTTTTAACATTTCTTTCCAAAAAGTGAAAGAAAATTACAAAGCAAGTCACAATGTATCAGTTGTATTGCAAATTGTTTAACATTGGTTATTATCCTGGTGTGGCACTTTAGGATAAACACTAAACTGCTAACTGCAAGATCAATGTTTCAACCCCACCAGCTGCTCCTCAGAAACCTATTCAGTGTTCCTAGGAATTGGAACTGACTTGATGGCACTTAGCACCAACAACATTATCCTTCTAGTAACCATTTTAATGCTAGAAAATAAATAGGTATCAAAATAATATTAAAAAAAAAAAAAAGATTTGCTTCACTCCACTGTCATCTAGCTATCCTTGCTCTTATCAATGTTTCCACATTTGCCTTTTGTTTTTTCCACTTGTTGGCTTACATCAAGGCCATTCACATTTAGTTTCTAGGGCCATATTCTGTACTTGGATGAATCAGGCAGTATTCTAGACAAGCACTTTGTTATTATTGTTGTTAGGCGTCGTTGAGTTGGTTCCAACTCATAGTGACCCTTTGAACAACAGAATGAAACACTGGTCTTAAACCATCTTCATTCATAATTGTTACACTTGAGCCCATTGCTGTTGCCACTTGGCCAGTCTATCTCATTGGAGGTCTTCCTCTATTTCACTGATCCTCCTCTTTACCAAGCTTGATGTCCTTCTCCAGGGACTTGTCCCTTCTGATAGTATGAGAGATGAAGTCTTGCCATCCTGGCTTCTAAGGAGCATTCTGACTGTACTTCTCCAAGACAGATTTGTTTGTTCTTCTTGCAGTTCATGACCATTTTAATATTCCCCTCCAACACCATAACTCAAAATCACTGATTCTTCTATGATCTTCCTTATTCACTGTCCAACTTTCACATGCACACATGCCAAGAAATTTGGAAGGCAGCTACCTGGCCAACCAAATGGAAGCAATCCATATTTGTGCACATTTTGGAGAACAGTGACCCAAGAGGATACAGGAAATCATTGAATAATATCATTAATACCACATGCGAGTAAAATTTTGCTGAAGGTCATTTTAAGAAGAATTGCAGCAATACATAGACAGAGAACTGCCAGAAATTGAAGCTGGATTCAGAAGATGCTGTGGAACTAAGGACATCATTGCTGATGTCAGACAGATCTTGGCTGAAAGCAGAGAATACCAGAAGGATATTTACTTGTGCTTTATTGACTATGCAAGAGTCTTGACTGTGCAAATCATGACAAACTATGGATAACATTGCAAAGAACTATTCCAGACACTTAATTGTGCTCATGAGGGACCTGTACATAGACCAAGAGGCAGCCATTTGTACAGAACAAAGGGATACTGAATGGTTTAAAATCAGGAAAGGAATGTGCCAGGATTAGATCCTTTCACCATATTTATTCAATCTGTATACTGAACAAATTATCCAAGAAGCTGGATTACATAAAGAAGAACATAGCATCAGGATGGGAGGAAGACTCATTAACAACCTGTGATATGCAGATGATACAACCTTGCTTACTGAAAGCAAAGAGAACCCAAAATACTGCTGATGAAGATCAAAGACCACAGCCTTCAGTTTGGGTTGCACCTCAATGTAAAGAAAACAAAATTCTCACCACTGGACCAATAAATAACATCAAGATAAATGGAGAAACAATTGAAGCTGTCAAAGATTTCATTTTGGTTGGACCCACAATCAATACTCATGGAAGCAGTAGTCAAGAAATCAAATGATGTATTGCATTAGGCAAGTTTGTGGCACAAAGCCTACTTAAAGTGTTAAAGAGCAAAGATGTCAGTTTGAGGACTAAGGTGTGCCTGACCCAAGTCATGGTATTTTCAATCACCTCATATGCAGAACATGGAAACACTAAATGGTTTAAAATTAAGAAAGGTGTGCAAAAAGGTTGTATTCTTTTACCATACTTATTCAACTTGTATGCTGAGCAAATAATCCGAGAAGCTGGCTTATATGAAGAAAAACGTGGCATCAGGATTGGAGGAATACTCATTAACAACCTGAGATATGCAGATGATACAACCTTGCTTGCTGAAAGTGAAGAGGACTTAAAACATTTACTGATGAAGATCAAAGAGCACAGCCTTCAGTATGGATTGCATCTCAATGTAAAGAAAACAAAATTCTCACCACTGGACCAATAAACAACATTCTTTTCAATGGAGAAAAGACTGAAGTTGTCAGGGACTTCATTCTTCTTAGATCAACTATCAACACTCATGGAAGCAACAGTCAAGAGATCAGACGATGTATTGCATTAGGTAAATCTGTTGCATAAGACCTTTTTAAAGTGTTGAAGAGCAAAGATGTCAGCTTGAAGATTAAGGTGCGCCTGACCCAAGCCATGGTATTTTCAATAACCTCATATGCATGCGAAAGCTGGACAGTGAATAAGGAAGACCACAGAAGAACTGAAGCTTTTGAGTTATGGGGTTGGAGGCAAGTACTGAAGGTGCCATGGGCTGCCAAAAGAACCAATAGATCTGTGCTCGAAGAAGTGCTGCCAGAGTGTTCCTTGGAGAACAAGATGGCCAAACTTTGTCTCTCATACTTTGGACATATTGTCAAGAGGGACCAGTCACTGGAGAAGGATATCATGCTTGGTAAGGTGGAGTGTCAGAGAAAAAGAGGAAGACCTTCAATGAGATGGATTGGCCAAGTGGCAGCATTGATGGACTCAAGTGTGGCAACAGTAGTAAGGTTGGCCCAGGATTAGGCAGTGTTTTGTTATGTTGTGCATAAGGTCGCTATTAGTCGGTACCAACTCGATGACACCTAACAACAGCAACAACAACAACATATGCATATGAAACTTAGTCTAGTATTATTGTTGTTATTAAGTGCCATATAGTCAGTTTGATTCATAGCGACCCTGCGTAAGATTTCTGAGGAGTGGCTGGTGAGTTTCAATCACCAACCTTGTGGTTCAAACTGACCTTGCAGTCCAGTGCATTGTCCTGCAGTGCCACACCAGGACTCTTAGCCTAGTATAAGAGGCCATTTTTAGTGCTCCATGTCAGCGCTTAAAATAGAATCACTTCCCAAGGCTACCCAAGATTGTCTCCATAGCCCAGGGCAGTACCATTCACACCCCTAACTAAGCAGTTGTCCCTATAGAGGTTACTTTTTAGAAGACCTTACTCAATTCAGTTCCTACTTAGTAACCTTTGGCATTTGTATTTTGTCTTATAATAAGTTATATGACCAAAAATATCTTTGAAAAAAGTGTACTGGACAAAATTGACCAAAACTAAATAAATAAATTACATTTCCTTTTCAGAAAGAAAAAATATGAGGAATTTCACTTTTTAACTTAGAGACCAAAACCTATTTCTCCATTCACTGATTTGGATATTAATATAGAAAAAGTCTGAAATATGTGTTAACAAAGAATAAGTAATCAAATTCAAAACCATGAATCAAGAACAAACAAGATGCGGATCGGGTGGGAGCGCAGTGAGGAGAGGCTCTGTCAGCAACAACACAGAATACCAGACCAAGCAGGCTCAAGGGATGGTGCCAGAACTCTGAACCACATATAAAGGAATATTTAGAAGGTTGGAAGGTTTACAGCAAGGGGAATTTGTAGCTGAAGCAAGAAATCCAGTGCTTTCTAATTCAAGATGCTCAGCTGCTCCCGGAACCACCATCTTGGGTGAGACCAAACGGGGCATTCTTATCAATGGAGAAAAGATTGAAGTTGTCAAGGACTTCATTCTTCTTGGATCAACTATCAACAATCGTGGAAGTAGCAGTCAAGAGATCAGACGACGTATTGCACTGGGCAAATCTG
>NW_006408531.1:10532731-10541661 GCF_000296735.1 Chrysochloris asiatica
AAAATGATTATAAAATGTATCAAAACACTATACAATGGAGTTGAGAAAAATATGGACGAAGTCAGGAAAGCACTATAGGAACAATCAAATAAGATAGATACAGCATTGGGAACAATTCAAAACCTACAGAAAGAGGTCCAAACGATTAATAATAGAATATCAGAAATGGACAATACACTGAAAGGGCAAAGGAGTAGAATAGAAGAGTTAGAAGCCAGTGAGCTAGAAGATAAATCTCTCAACACCACTAAGATAGAAAAGCAAGTACAAAAAAGGATTAAAAAATCTTAAGAAGACCTAAGATTCATGAGTATGCAGGGAAAGACAGTCCCCACTGCATAGTTGTCATCTCGTCTAGATGGGTCTGTTGAAAAGAGATGGGGATAAGATTTGTATGATTCAGTAGTGAATAATTGTTATCATGACTCAATTAGTCTCAATTAGACTGTCACAATTGTAAAGGTAGCTGAGCTGCTAAACTAAAGGTCAGTAGTTCAAATCTACCAGCCGCTTCACATGAGAAAGATGAGGCTTTCTTCTCCCATAAAGATTTACAGCCTTGGAAACCCTATAAAGGGTAGCTATGAGTCAAAACTGACTCCACAGCACATACCCACCACTACCACCACTAGCAAAAAAGACAGTGAGAACAAGAGAAATTGAAGATAAAATTCTTTTGTGTCTCTCACAATTGTACAGAAGAACAATGGGTAAGCACACTCAACCACAAAGCCAACATCTGACTGAAAGCTGACTCGGTTACAGTACATTTGCTTTTGTTAAGAAACCCCATATACATTCATTTAAGTCAGATGAAGTAGTTGAACAAGATCATTTTTCTTATTTAGTGCCGTCAAGTTGGTTATAACTCACAGTGATCAGTATAGGATTTCTAAGGCATGGATGGTGGGTCTGGACTGCCAAAGCATGTGGGTATCCTCCTCCTGACACTCATAAATCCACACAGAACAGTGTTCCCCAAATGGGCAATTTTGCCAACAAATTCGTTGCCAACAAAATATCTGGAGATATTTTGGGATGTCATAATCAGGATTATTACTGGCATCTAGTGGGTAAGGTCCAGGGATACTACTTCAACAGCCTACAAAGCACAGCACAGCCACCTCTGGCCCACCCAAAATGCCTGGAGCTGAGACTGAGAAACCCTGTCATACGGTTTCATCTGTAAAATATAAAGTCTATACCATAACGGTAATCCAATAACAATATATAAATTTCAGGAGAGGACAACAGATTGTTGAAAATCCACATATAACCAAGAGTAATTTCACTCCTACCTAATGATTATGGTGCAAAATGAAAGGGTTTCATCTATCTTATGAACACAAATTCAGGATGAGAAATATATAATAAATGTCATTGATTTTCCAATGGAACTTCAAGCAGGGTATCAATTTCAAGCAATATTTATTATAATCTGGGTCTAGTTCTTCACAATGCTAATTCCCAATAAAAAGTAGTAATTGTCCACGAGTATGAAGATACCAGAGTCCTAGGGTGGTGTTGTAGGATAAGCACTGGACTATTAACCGCAAGTCAGCGGTTCAAACGCCACTTCTCAGAAACCCTATACAGGTTCACAGTGAGTCAGAACCGACTCAATGGCACTTAACAACAATGAAGATATTGTGTCACATATGAATGTCTCTGGTTTAATCTGGCAGGGATTTATAGTGCTCATTTCAGCATAGTACGAGGGAGAGAGGACAGGAGTAGGATAAGATGTAAACTGAACTAAAGAAGTATGGCATTCTTATTTATCTAGTCAAAACGAACAACCACTTTTTCAAGACAGGGAAACTGAGACACAAGTCAGGGCTCACGTGATGTATGTAACTATTTCATCAGACTCAGCAAGGCACCAGGTATATCTGGTGCCAGAACTATCCAAGTTTCCCTAGGGCTTTTCCTTTTGGTTGGCCAGCATGCTCATGATTAACACCTAACATATGCACCATTCAGTCATTAAGAGGACTGAGTTCAGCAGAAGAAATGGCTCAGGACAAAAGACTGCTACTGGAATGTGGTCACACTGATTGTCAGTCTAAAATGGATGCTCCTAAGAGTTCTCCTGGTGTGGCACTGTAGGTTAATGTGCAGGACTGCAAAGTCGGTTTGAACTGCAACATCAGTGGTTCAAGCTCACCAGCTGCTGCTCAGAAACCCTATACAGACTCTCTGAGTTAGAACTACTTGTGTCACTTAACAACAACAACAAAAAGGAGTCCTAGTTAACACTATAGGATACTAACTAGATTAAGGATACTAAGCACTGGACTACTGACTGAAAGTTTGGTGGTTCAAATTCTCCAACCACTCCTTGGAAACCCTGTACAGGGTCTTTATGAATTGAAACTGACTAGATGGAATTTCACAACAACAATGAGAATCTGCTGGCTCCCCTGTTTCCTAGTGGTTGATCCCCAACTCCCAACAACACTATGATTGCAACTTACAACAAAACAAAACACTGCACCGTCCTCAGAATTGTTACATTTGAGCCCATTGCTGCTGCCACTGTGTCAATCCATCTCATTGGGGGTCTTACTCTTTTTCATGATGTTCAGCTAGCCCCTCCTGATAACATGTCTATAAAGTATGAGAGATGAAGTGTTACCATCCTAGCTTCTAAGGAGAATTCTGGCTGCACTTCTTCCAACACAGACTTGTTTGTTCTTCAAGCAGTCTATGGTACTTTTAATATTCTTCTCCAACATCATAATTCAAGTGTATCAATCCTTCTTTGATCTTCCTTATTCGTTGCCCAACTTTCTCATGTATATGAGATCATTGACAATACCATGGCATGGGGCAGGCGCTCCTTAGTCCTCAAACTGATATCTTTGCTAGAATCCCATTACTAGATCCCCATAGAAAAGTTTGTCAGACATAGCAAGTGAAAAAAAAATACACAACACCAAGCTACGTTTGCATTACAAATAAACAAGACAAATCTTTTTTTAGAAAAGTATAACCAGGCAATGTTTTGGAAATTCTTACCAACATTTTTTAAAGAACAAGAGCACCACCATCAAGTGAATTCTGAGTCCTCACAACCCCAGGTGTTACAGAGTAGAACTGCACCATAGAATTTTCTAGACTGTAATCTTTACAGAAGCATGCCAGAGTCATTGTGTATGTCTGAACCATCGACTTTTAGTAAACAGCTAAGTGCAAACCACTTGCGCCACCCTGGGACTGTCTAAAGGAAATTATTCCCTTTGAATCTGAAATCCAAATTTAGTTCATTGTCTAGTATTTTCATGACAAGTTGACCCCAGAATTGTATTATCCCTAGATGGAAAGTACATGGTAAACTGGTTCCATCTGATATGCCATTCTTGATACCTAAATTACGGCTGTTGGGTGAATGTGAGGAGAAATCTGAAGCCCCCACCTGGGTTGGGGCCAAAACAGTGTCCTGATTTATTCTCAATAATCACAGGAGGGTGGGGATGGGTGCACAGCAGGACATATTGCAGATATTTGCCCTTCGTGCCATTAGCTGTTTGTGAAGACTCGGTTAGAACCTGTGCAGGCTTACTTAGTCATAGGACGCTTTCTATTCTTTCATCGCACAGTACACCCTGAAGTCCAAAATTACAAGAAAGAGGATTTCATCTTCTGTTTACCAGGAGACTTCTTTTCTCTTGCCTGTTTTAAAAAATAATTGCTATAAGTTTGTTTTTCAAAAGAACTGTGGGAACAAAATGTGATCTAAGCAGTCAAGTTGTTGCTGGTTCCCTCACTGCCAAGGTATCTTCCTGAGTTCTGGCGGTTTACAGATTCTGAGAAATGCCTTTCTATACTACCTGACATCATTAGATAGAGTGAAGAAAAATAAAACTATCTCTAGATCTTCAAAAAGAATATCAAAGTAAGAAGCAAAAAATGAAAATGGCAATAGTAACAATAAAGAAAACAACAATAAATATTATGCTCTAAAAGCGGCAAGTACCACAAAGGTGACACTTACGAGGTTCATTTACTTCTAGAGGAACAGTGATGATAGCAAAATAATAGAGTAATCTTTTGGTCTTTTCTTGTCTGCTCCTTTCTATCAACTCTAAAAGTCTCTGCCCTTTTCTCTCATGTTCACACCCCATGACTAGCTAGAGGAACATCGTACTGAGCAAAAGAAGTTAAAGCTCCTACAAAAGAAACAGGTGCAAGTCCAAAAAGAAAAGGACCAGTTGCAAAGTGAGCACAGCAGAGCTATCCTTGCTCGCAGCAAATTGGAGAGTCTGTGCCGGGAGCTGCAGAGACACAACAAGACTCTGAAGGTAGGTGTCACATCGCAAATAACACACTCTTGTGCGTACTGCATAGATGCAAGCCTTTGCCACTCCTGCAAAGTGTGAACTTGAGAATCAGAGAGGTGTGGGGTTAAATACTAGTCTTGCTACTTGCTCACTTGTGGCCCTCAATAAACTATTTTCCCTTCCTGAATCTGTGTCCTCCTGCATGAAAAGGGGATTCTAATGACTCCACTGTGTGGATGGGGGAAAATTAAAGGAGGTCACATAAGTGCCCACAGATACTTTACACAGTGCAGCTCTTAATAAAATGTGTGCCCTTCCTCTTACCTTTATTTCATGCTGAATGCTTTTGTGTTTGGATCTTTTAAGATTGTTCTATTTTTCAGAATACAAATTTGTGCAGATTGAACATTTTTTGTGTCTATCAGGAAGTCTGCATGTCATGAGATGACTTGACACAAAGTAAATTGACATAATAAAGTGAGATTGAGAGACAAAATGTCAATAGTCATCTGTAAAAAAAAAAGAAGCTACTTGAAAAAACACTGAAGCTCTTCAGACTTAATTATTGTATCTTCAAATAATAGACTGATCACTTCATTCAGATTGCATGGGTTTCATTAATTACAGCGTAAGCCTGTGGCAGTATGGTTAATTTGATTACACACAGACACTATCTCTGTTCAATGAAGTAAGATGCAAGGTTCTCCAAGATAATACTGTATGAGTCTACAGTCCCCCTTCCAAGTAAAGAGCCTGGAGCTTTTGACAAACAATAATTAATTAGACACCAACATTCCTATGAAGTGTTTAATAGGAGAAACATTAAACTTGTGTTTAATAGGAGAAACATTGAAATAATTGCAGGCTTTGTACAAGGAGTTAGGAAGGAAAATAGGATGACAGCTTCTCATTTTCCAAATTGCTTCTAATATTTGGGAAATGGGAAGCCAGTGTGATGAATTGTAATGCACCAATGACAAGTTTTAGGAGACAGGCTTCTAGTACCTCTTTAATGATTGCACCAAGAGCAATGAGGAAACCCAGATTACATGGAGGATCTGGGGAGGAGAGCATCATCTTTAATTAAAGCAACGTATTTAAGTGATCAAATTCTGAGTTTACATAAGTCTCCTGGGAAGCTTTCAGTAATGTTGTATAGTGGTGGTGATAGTGGTTATGTGCTGTCGAACCAGTTCTGACTCAAAGCAACCCTGTGTAGGGTTTTCAAGGCAGTAAATCTTTATGGGAGCATAAAGCCTTATCTTTCTCCTATGAAGTTGGTAGACTCAAACTGCTGACCTTGAGGTTAGCAGCACAATGTATAACCCACTACACAACCAAGGTTCTTTATGTTGTATAGTACGGAGATGAAAAAGATATAGTGGCAAGATTGAATTTCAAACCAACGAAAAGATTAGTAACATTGCTTGTGAACAATGAAATGGAACACTTAAAGATAGATACCCTAGGCATTGTTGTTGCTGTTGTTAAGTACTGTCGAGTTGATTCCAACCCATAGCAACCCTGTATAGGGTTTCCATGGAGCAGCTGGTGAGCTTGAACCACCAATCTTGCAGTACAAACAACTTTGTAGTCTGACACATTAGCCCACAGCGCCACACCAGGACTCCACTCTAGGCATTAGTGAGCCAAAATAGATGGGTATGGGCATTATGAATCAGACAATCATACAGTTTACTATGAAAAGAATGACTAATTGAAGAGGAATAGCATCTCATTTATTGATAAAACGAACATTTCAAGATCTATTCTGAAGTAAAACACTGTGAGTTATAATATATTATCAAGATCTATTCTGAAGTAAAACACTGTGAGTTATAATATATTATCAATACATCTACAAGACAGACCAGTTAACCTGAAAGTTATTCAAATTTACTCACCAAACACAAATGTCAAATATCAAGAAATTAAAGATGTTTACCAACTTCTGCAGTCTGAAGTTGATCAAGCATGCAACCAAGAATTGTTGGCAATTATTTATGATTGGAATGCAAAAGTTGGAAACAAAGAAGGATTGGTAATTCTAAAATATGGCCTTGGTGATTGAAACAACACTGGAGATTATATGACAGAATTCTGCAAAAACAATGGTTTATTCATTGAAAATATCTTTTTAAGAAATGTAAAAGTCAACTAAACATATGTATATACCATGTGAGTAAAGTTTACTAAAGATAATACAAAAACGGCTACAACCATACATTGACAGAGAACTTCCAGAGGTTCAAGCCAGATTCAGAAGAAGACATAAAACAAGGGATACCACTGATGATATTAGATGGATCTTGGCTGAAAGCAGAGAATACCAGAAAGATGTTTACCTGTGCTTTATTGACTATGCAAAGGCTTTCAATTGTGTGGATCATGACACGCTTTGGACAATATTGCAAAGAATATTACAGAACACTTAACTGTGCTCATGAGGAACCTGTACATAGACTAAGAGTCAGTTGTTCAAACAGAGCAAGGGAACACTGAATGGTTTTAAATTAGGAAACGTGTGCACCAGGATTATTTTCTTTCACCACATTTATTCAATCTGTATACTGAGCACATAATCCAAGAAACTGGATTACATGAAGAAAACCGTGGCATCAGGATTAGAGAAAGATTAATTAACAACCTGTGATATGCAGATGGTACAACCTTACTTGCTGAAAGCAAAGAGGACTGAAAATACTTACTGATGAAGATCAAAGCCTTTGGTATAAATTGCATCTCAGTGTAAAAAAAAAAAA
Organism: Chrysochloris asiatica; assembly: GCF_000296735.1. Taxonomy (NCBI): domain Eukaryota; kingdom Metazoa; phylum Chordata; class Mammalia; order Afrosoricida; family Chrysochloridae; genus Chrysochloris; species Chrysochloris asiatica. The sequence continues at coordinate 10,539,777 of NW_006408531.1, forward strand.
AACAAAAATCCTCACCACTGGACCAATAAGCAACATTCATATAAATGTAGAAAAGTTTGAAGTTGTCAAAGACTTCATTTTACTTGAATTACCCATGAACACTCATGGAAGCAGCAGTCAATAAATCAAAGAATGTATTGCAATAGGCAAATCTGCTACACAAGACCTCTTTAAAGTGTTGAAGAGCAAAGATGTCAGTTTGAGGACTGAGCACCTGACAGAAACCATGATATTTTTAATAACCTCATAAGCATGTGAAAGTTGGACAGTGAATAAGGAATACAGTAGAAGAACTGATGCATTTGAGTTATGGTGTTGGAGGAGAATATTGAAAGTACTATGGACTGCTAAAAGAACAGTGTTGGAAGAAGTACAGCCGCAGTGCTCCTTGGAAGCCAGGATGATAAGACCTCGTCTATCGTATTTCGGACATATTGTCAGGCCCTAGCGAAGATAGAGTTGAGGATAGGAGAAAAAGAGGAAGACCTCCAGTGAGAGGGATTGGCACAGTGGCAGCAGCAGTGGGGTCAGGCATAGCAATGATTGTGAGGTTAGTGTGGGACCGGGCAGTGTTTTGTTCTGTTGTGCACAGGGTCGGTATGAGTCAGCACCTACTCAATGGCACCTAGCAACAACAACAATAATACACATGAATCTCACCAGATGGAACACAGAATAATCAAATTGACTACGTCTGTGAAAGGAGGCTGAAGAAGCTTAATATCATCAGTCAGAACAAGGCCAAGGGCTGACTGCAGAACAGAACATCATTGCTCATAAGCAAATTCAGGCTGAAGCGGAAGAAAATTAAAGCAAGTCCATAGGAGCCAAAATATAACTTCGAGTGGTGGTGATGATTATGTGCCGTTGAGTTAGTTCCAACTCATAGTGACCCTGATGGGTGTCCAAGGCTGTAAAAATTTATGGGAGTAGAAAGTTTCCTCTTTCTCCCACATGACCTTGAGTATATCCCACCTAATTTAGAGATCATGTCTAGAATAAATTCCATACACTGAATATTAATGACTGACTGCTTGCTGAGCTTCTTCTATCAGTAAATGTATATCTTTCACTATATTTGGAGTCATTCAAGCCATTATAGCTTCATATATCTTTTCTGTCCCATTCTATTTCCATCTAAGATTTTGACTTCATGAGCATTGTTGTTGTTAAGTACCATCAATTCACTTCCAACACATAGTGACCTTGTATAGGGTTTCTGAGGAGCAGCTGGTGGATTTGAACCACTAACCTTGAGGTTAACAATCCAGAGCTTATTCTACAGTGCCACACCTGGGCTCCTTATGAGTATTCGACTGTTAAAACACTGTCCCAAGGTCTCTGAGTCTTCCTTCATATTATTTTCCAATCTTTTCTTTTCTTTTAATATAGAATAATTTCTATTGATATATTTTCACATTCACTTACCTTTCTGTCATTGCATTCTGCTTTAAGCACATCCAGTGGTTTTTTGTTTGTTTTGTTTTTTTGTTTTAATTTTAGGTACTATAATATTCAGTCCTTAATTGTGCTCATGAGGAATCTGCACAAGCACCAAGAGGCGGTTGTTCGAATAGAACATGGCAACACTGAATGGTTTAAAATGAAGAAAGATGTATTCACCATACTTGTTCAACCTGTATGCTGAGCAAATAATCTGAGAAGCTGGTTTATATGAAGAAAAACGTGGCAGGATTAGAGGAAGACACATTAACAACCTGCGATATGCAGATGATACAACCTTCACTAGCTTGACAGTGAACAGGACTTAAAATATTTACTGATGAAGATCAAAGAGCACAGCCTTCGGTATGGATTGCATCTCAATGTAAAGAAAACAAAAATCTTCACCACTGGACCAATAAACAACATTCTTATCAATGGA
>NW_006408531.1:10541869-10556324 GCF_000296735.1 Chrysochloris asiatica
CCATGGTATTTTCAATAACCTCATAAGCATGCGAAAGCTGGACAGTGAATAAAGAAGATCAGAGAAGAATTGACGCCTTTGAGTTCTGGTGAATACTGAAAGTGCCATGGGCTGCCAAAAGAACCAACAGATCTGTGTTAGAAGTACAGCCAGAGTGCTCCTTGGAGGCCAGGATGGCCAAACTTCAGCTCTCATACTTCGGATATATTGTCAGGAGAGACTAGTCACTGGAGAAGGATATCATGTTTGGTAAGGTGGAGGGTCAGAGAAAAAGAGGAAGACCCCCAGTGAGATGGATTGGCAAAGTGGCAGAATCAATGGGCTCAAGCGTGGCAACAATTGTGAGGTTGGCCCAGGACCAGGCAGTGTTTCATTCTGTTGTTCATATGGTCACTATGAATCGGTACCAACTCGATGGCACCTAACAACAACAACAACAAATTTTCAATCCTACAATGCCCATTTGGTTCTTTCTAAAAACTTATTTTTCATTCACACAATTTCCTTTTTATTCATTGAGATAATATGCTCTTTTACAACATCAAGCATAGTTATTATATCTATTTTTAAATCCCTATCTGCTTATTTGAGTCATTGTGGAAGAGGCCTCCACTAAAATTGAGATTGGATCACATTTTCTTGATTCTTCATATGCCAACTAATTTTAGATTGTATCTTGGATGCTGTGATTGTTATGTTGTGAAGAATCTATATTCTATTTATACTCCTCTTAAAAAATGTTGATTTTTATTTTTTAAGCAGGAAATTAACCTGCAGACTCTGTCTCTGGGATAGTAGCTCAAATCTCAGTTCAATCTTATTTTCTTTAGTGGGGCTGCTTTGAGTCCTCCATGAACATGTGTGGGTCAGTTTAGTTACAAAATTTAGGGTTCTCCCTTTCTGGCCCTTTCTTTACTGAGAAACTTTACTCACCATCCAACAGTTATAGACACCTGGAAGGCTTCAGACCAGAAAATTGATGAATTTTCTATGAAATGTTTACCCATCCCATGTTGCTCCCAAATGCAGCCTGCTGCCAAGTCCAAAAGCTGTAAAAAAAAAAAAAAGGAAACTTACAAGATGTCATTCCCTTTTACATGTGTCTACACCCATCCAGAATATTCCTAATTCTGTTTACATTTCAATGCCTTTAAGAAGTTGTTTCTTGCATTTTGTCAAGTTTATTGTTGTTTGCAGAAAAGTTCATGTAAGCTTAGTTGGTCATAACAGAAGTAAAGCAGCTAAAATATGTCTGAATCTGAATTTCATGGGAAAATGTAAAAAGAGAATGCATACCTAGCCTGTTTCCACCACTACAAATTTTAATTTTTACTATTCTTTATTGAAATTGTTTCTTAATGAATAATTTTTTAAAACTTTACAAGTTAAGATAATAGAAAAGGACCCATGAAAATCTGAGACAAGGCCTTGTTTAAAAAATACTGGATATATTTGAAGCAATAACACTGAGCCTGAAACTATATTGATTAAAAAAATGCATAATTAAAGACAGGTAAATGTCTCAGGCAACATGTTTTTAGTAAAGAACTCAGTAGGATTTGTTATCGTAATATCCCAGAATTTTAATGTGGAAAGAACTAGAGGAATCATCTACCCCAAACTACTCATTACTGTCTATAAATGAATAATTCACTGATTCATTAACTAAACATTTACTGAATGCCTATGGATTATGTGCCAATCACACCATCTGTTCTCAGACGTACTGTGATGTTTACAGAGTCTGTTTTCTTAGTTATTTTACACTTTGTCCCTCAACATTATTTGTACTATTAATTTTCACTATGAATAATGTGTCAGCTAAACAAAATTGTGTCTCAGACATTAGCCAAATGATAACAAATGCTTGATCAATGAACTCTAGTTTTATAAGATTTTGCTAGATTTATTTTTCTCTCACTGAAAAATATTATAATATAGAATGTAAGATGACATTTTGTGGGCCAGGCCTGGATGTTATAATGGTTTGATATGTGTTTGATATCATTCTAACATCTGTCCATTCTTATTTGTAGCCAGCTGCCAGTGAAAACATCAGTTTCTTGGAAGGATGAAATGATTCTTTCATTCATAGATGGAATATTTATAAATGCAAATGGAATTCAGATCGTAGTCTGTAGTTCTATGACTGAAATTGTTGACCTCCAAGCAGACCAGGAGCAATGAGGAGACAATCACGATCATACATATTCAATTCCTCTTAGCTAATAATCATAATCATTTCAAATGAAATACATATACTAAGGTCCCTAGGTGGTTGGGTTTGTGTTTGACTATGAACCTAAAGGAGTGCTGGTGTGGTGTTGGACCACAAAGTGGTTGAAACTCACCAGCCACACTTTGGAAACCCTAAGTGCCGCTGAGTTGCTTCTGACCCATAGCAACTATGAGTCAGATCTGACTTGAAAGCACTTAATAACAATAAGAAGTGAACCTAAAGTTTGGGGGTCAAAATACCCCAAGCAGTACCATGGAAGACAAAGCGTAGTGAGCCGCTTCTGTTAAGATTTCCGCCAAGAATCCCATATGGAGTCTCACTGCTTTCTAACATGTGAGGTTGTCGTGAGTCAGAATTGACTTGATAGCACATGGTAGATAATCAATCCCATTACAAAGTCTGGAGAACTAACATCTCATATAGTTAAGCCCATCATATTAGAAAGTGCCGATAACTTCTACAATATTCCTAAGAAACTGTTACTCAATAAATGCTTATACAGTGAATAAATTGTTATTCTGATATCAGAACCACATTAAAATTAGGAAAAATTGTTAATATTGTAGAGGAAACAGGAAGCCTAATGAGAAACTAAAATATTTCTAGAGTATGTATTTTCAGCATCAGTTTTTACTTCTGATCAATTATTCTACTACTCTGGTAAAGATTTGCACAATTACTTCTGTTTACATGTTATTTATTTTTTTTAATCCTGTTCCATAATGTGAACTTGGTAGGCAACTAAGTGCAGTATAATTTTACTTGCCCACAATGAAGCGAACTTTCATATTAACAATTAATCAGAACTGAAAGGAATCCTAAAATATCTGTATCACTTGTCAGCAGTCCAAGTATCTATCTTTGGTGTGACGCTGCAAGATTAAACCCTTTTATTCTAGAAGAATGAGGAGAACAATTACAAAGTAAACAATTCTCAATATAGATATGGAGGAAATTTGGGCACATTGTTAGTGGTTAGCAATGAATGAAAAGTTTTGATGTAGGATAAAAGAGAACAGAAATTATATAAAAGTTAATTTCCAATTCTTCAATGTTAACAAAGCAGAAGAGGAGAAAATTAGATGTTTCATTTTAGAGTTAAAGATTTTAAACTTAATATTGCTTTCAGATTCAAAATTTACACTGAACATTTCAATTACCCTATGTGACACGTGAAATGATTATTCTTTCAGACAGAAATAAAATATCTAGCATTTTTAAAAAGATTTTCTTTTGTATTTTGGATTGCTGTAACTAATTTAGAGTTATCTTAGTTTCCTTATTAAAACTTTTTAATGAAAGTTTTATCTTACTAAGAACAAGTTAATACTGTGATCACTTCCATTTACAAAACTTGAGTAACACAATTATATAGTTAGTATGCCATGGTTTTTGTATGTTCCAAACCACAGTAACATACAATCTGTCTCATCACAGAACAAAACCAAGCGGCCTTTTGTTCAAGCCACAGCCAAGAGATCAGAACAGTGTTATGTGTGTTTGCTAGAAATCGCTGCCATTTTATGCACTCCACAGGAGACCTGTCATCTCTAGAACAAGCCTATTCACCACCAGCTATCAAATTCAAGACCCTCACAGCACCTACTCTGAATGACTGTGTATTCACAGCTGAAAGCTTCCTTCATACATTTATTGTGAGCTACAGACAGCAAGAGACCAATAGAACTGCAAAAAAAAAAAAAAAAAAAAATCCCACCTCATTAGCCAACACACTAATCTCCTTTCATTGACTAGTCCTGAATTCGATATACCCGGTGTGATTTTTCAAACAGCATCACAAAACATTTTGCTTGTGATCCATAGGAGGAAACCCTACAGAGGGCGCGCGATGAGGAGGAGAAAAGGAAGGAGATCACCAGCCATTTCCAGAGCACCCTGACGGACATCCAGACCCAGATTGAGCAGCAGAGTGATAGGAATATGAAGCTGTGTCAAGAGAACACGGAGCTCGCCGAGAAGCTGAAGAGCATCATCGATCAGTATGAGCTCCGAGAGGAGGTGAGAACCACATCAAACAAAGTAGCAAACAGCAATGATCTGGATCTAGGCTGTGAAGGTGGGGAACTCGCTCAGGACCGAAAGGCAGGCCCTCTCAATTGATTAATATTTTGGATTGGATTTCTATGGCATGCCTAAATAAAGACAGATGATATTACAAAATACTTTGCTGAATAGTCAGATAGGATTTCTTTGAACTGGGAAGCAAAGGTTCTAATTGGGAAGTGATAGACCATGGTTGCATTTTTCTTCAAAGACTAACTTCTTAGCTTTTTGAAACCCCCATTTATATTGTTGCTGTTGTTAAGTGACATCAAGTCAGTTCCGACTCATAGCAACCCCATATAGCGTTTCCAAGGAGTGGCTGGTGAGTTTGAACTGCTGACCTTCTGGTTCAAACCAACCTTGCAGTCCAGTGCATTATCCCACAGCACCACACCAGGACTCCTATTTATATAACTCCCCAAAACATCTCACACGCTCCTTGTTATGATGCACCAGGTCATCTAAATTAAGGATCTATATTCTACATACCTTACAACCAATAATAACATTATTGATTATGCAATAATTATAATAATCAGGGTATTGTTTATTCACTGCTTGGTTTGTGCCAAGCAATGTGGTTCAGTACTGTACTTTACATACATTATGTTATTACGAATCTCAAAAAGCATAAAGTAGTAATGTATTTTCACATGCTATAAGGAGCTCTGGTAGCGTAGTGGTTACGAATCGGGCTGCGAACCTTAAGGTCAGCAGTTCGAAACTACCAGCCGCTCCGCAGGAGAAAGATGAGGCTTTCTACTCCTGTAAAGATTTACACCCTCGGAAACCCTGTACAGGGTCGCTATGAGTCGGAACCAACTTGACGGCACTTAACAACAACAACAACAACAATAGATGAAGAAGACTTCCTGGTGTGGCACCGTAGGATCAGCACTATACTGTGAACCACATGGTCACCAGTTCAAACCCACCATGCTCCTTGGAAACCCTACATAGGGTTGCTATGAGTCAGAAGTGACTCTACAGTACTTAGCAACCACAACATAAAGCAGAGACTTCCACATTCACTAAGGCCAAAAGATTTTTACTTTCCATAGTGTATATTTGGATGAATATAAAAGATCTTTTGTTATCCCAAAATTATATTATTTGATGAACCGATTAGATGACACTTAACAATATGCTTTTAAACTGCAGATGCACCAGCCCCCAAGCCAGGATTTTGACATCTCTTATTCTTTTCCTCAAGAAACCCTGGTGGTTCTTGGGGAAACAGTTAAGCACTGGGCTCTTAACTAAATGGTTGGTGGTTCAAACTCACCCAGTGGCTCGGAGGGAGAACGACCTGGCAATCTGGTCCCATAAAGATTGTTGTTCAATTCCAACTCACAGTGACCCTGTACAGGGTTTCTGAGGAGTGACTGGGGAGTTTGAACTGCTGACCTTGTGGTTCTAACCAGCCTTGAGGTCTAGTGCTTATCGTATGATGCCACACCAGGTCTCTAACCTAGAAAACTTTATGGGATAGTTCTACTCTGTCACATGATGTCACTATGTGTTAAATACACTCATTCTTTCCTCCAGACCCACCAGATTTAAAACTCTGCTTTAAAATGTCACAACATAATCAAAGTGGTTCTTTTGGCTAAGATTTTATCAAGAATGAAACTGAGCCCCTAGCATATGGAAGCAGCAGTTAGGTGAATCAAGAAACACATCACATTTTATCTTGTACCAAAAATGAGCTCAGTTCTAGAGTGGAGGCTCAGACTGAAGGAGAAGGGAGAAAGGGACAAGCTATAGGGAAAATGCCGTGGCTCCTCAGAGATCTCAGATGGGACATCCAGGACAGGCTCTGTACCCTACTTCTCTATTCCCAGAACGCGTCTAGATACGCTTACAGACTGTTGTTAAGTGCTGTATAGAATGTCTCAGTACTGGGCTGCTAACCACCAGTCTTGTACTCAGAAACCCCACACAGTACTTATCCATGCCAGGACTCCCCAAGTCCACATGCCCATTTCCAATGAGGAACTCGTAATCACCAAGAAATTTTCCACATGGGGATTCAGTTAAGGAGACCTTGCGGCTCAGCAGCTACGCTCTGAGGTTCAAACTCATCAGCCGCTTCTCAGGAGAAAGACAAGACTGTCCTTGTAAAGATTACAGTCTCAGAGACCCTATATAGAGTCACTATGAGTTGGACTCGACTCTATAGCAGCAGATTCGGGTTTTTGGGTCTGAGTTCCTGTTAGAAGCTCCTCTTCACAAAGCAAGTCAAGAAGGGTCCAGGTGTAGAAGAGGCAGCAACCTATTTGCATTTTAATTCATCTGTGATCCGGAGCCTCCCTCACAGGCCTAGAGCCACATGTGGGCGCCCTAGAACTTCCACACAACCTTAGAATCAAAAATGTGGAGGGGACTTCACAATGATAAATTATATTAATGTAGTGATTACAATTGGCTTCAGATTCATAGAAACAGCCAAGGTGTTGAGCGATTGTATTACCCTTGTTGTTCAGTAAACCAGGTGGCATTATATCTAACCATGGCCAATTTTAGAAAAATAACTTGGGGAACTTTTGACAGTAACACTGCTGAGCTCCGGCACCCCCACCTTTTGCAGCTGCCTTGTGTAGTGCAAACTATAAAGGGCTTCACCAATTTACAACTTTAATATGAGGCATATATAATGCCAGTGCATTCATTTCCTCCTCTTTCTTTAAGTTAAAGCCTAGAGAAGGTTCATTAGAATATTATTATTATTTTACATTTTTCAAGTGCCAATGATACGCCAAGTTTCATGTGTGTCCTTTATTTTTCTTTAGCATCTGGACAAAATATTTAAGCACAGAGAACTGCAGCAGAAGCTGGTGGATGCCAAACTTGAGCAGGCGCAAGAGATGATGAAGGAAGCAGAGGAGCGTCACAATCGCGAGAAGGAATATGTACTTATCACTGCAATCCGTGTGCAGATCTGCTCTGCCTTAGTGTCAAAGAATGCCTGAGAAAGTGGTGTTTGATAACTGTGCAAGCACCTGTGCGTTGGTGGAGAACGAAATTTGTCAGCCAGTACAAAGCATCTTGGTATGGCGTGGTGGGTTAATGTGCTGGACTGCAGTCAGTTTGAACTGCAAGGTCTGTGGTCCAAGCTCACCAGACACTCCTCAGAAACCCTGTACAGGGTCGCTAGGGGTCAGAACTATCTAGAATGGCACTTAACAACAACAACAAGGCATTCTGCCACAGTATATGTAACATAAAATAATCATGCATTTGGTCATCATACATGATTAAGGGGCATTGGTGATTGGCCTTCCATGTGAGATAGCAGGGTTCAACTTGTGGCCAATGTACTTTGTGCAAAGCCACCAGTCATCTGCCAATGGAGGCAGGCATTTGTTATGATGCTGAACAAGTTGCAGTGAGCTTCCAAGGTGATATAGACTAGGAAGAAAGTCTTGGTATTGTACTCTCAAAAATCAGCCCAAGTCAGTTCTGACTCATAGGGCCCCTACATACACATCATGCAGCCCACCAATCATGCAGCCCACCAATCATGCAGCCCACCAATCATGCAGCCCACCATGGGGATGGCATAGGACCCAGCAGCGTTTCGTTCCGATGTGCATTGGGTCACCAGGGGTCCGGGGCCACCCCAACAACTAACAGCAATCATAGAGTAGGGACAGGGGACACAGTAATGAACAAGACACAGGAGGACTACCACTCATTATAGAGATGAGTTAAGTAAGGAAGAGAGAGGCAATGAGCAAGTAAACAAACAATGAAAGGTAATTTCAGATCCTGGTGTGGCGCTGTGGGTTAATGAGCCAGACTGCAAAGCCATTTGAACTATAAGGTCGGCAGTTCAAGCACACCAGTTGCTTCTCGGAAACCCTGTACAGGGTCGCTATGGGTCGGAATTGACTCGATGACACTTAGAAACAACAGCAGGGAAATAAGGAATCCTTGTGTGGTGCTGTGGGATAAAGCATTGGCCAGCAAGGTCAGTTTGAACCACAAGGTCAGCAGTTCAAACTCACCAGCTGCTCCTTGGAAAGCCCATACAGGGTTGCTAAGAGTCAGAGCCAACTCAACATCACTTAACAACTACACCAACAGGGAAATAAAGGAGCTTGCATTAGACTTCTAACTGCAAGGTTAGCATAGAGTCTCCATGGGAGAAAGATGAGGCTTTCTGCTCCTATAAAGATTTATAGCCTCAGTAACCCTATACAGGATCCCTGTGGATTGGGACCCACCCTACGGCACACCACCACCACCACTAGAAGAACTGAGAAATAAAGACCCGAAAAGGACAAGGCAGGATAGGATTGACTAAGTCGGGGAGTAGGAAAGCCTCCTGCAGGGGAGGGTGAGTGAGTGGAAACCTGCCTGATGAGAGGCAGCCTCCAGCCTCCACATCTTCAGGAGGAACAAGGCCCTGACGTGGAAGCCAGCAGAACTGAGGGAAACAAAAGCGCAGTGACCAAGTGGGAGAGCCTCGTGAAATGAAGTTGGGGCCAAACTGTCTAGCTCTTCAGGGCTTGGGAAGTAATTTGGATTTTACTTTAAATATAGTGGGAAAATGCTGGATAGTTTTAGTAAGGGAGATGATATGTTATGCTTAGCATCTGTAAAAGTAATTTGGCTCCTGGGTGGAAAAGAGACTAAAGAGATACAAGTGTGAAAGCAAGAAGAGAGCTCAGGGTATGATGAGGGGCTAGGTGAGGGAGGTGGCAGTATAGAATGGAAGATGGAGATGGAGAAAAGGTAAGGTTGCAAAGTAAAATCAAGAGGCATTGCTGATGGATTGAAGATGGTGATTGTGAGGAAAAGGAGGACCCAGGATGACTTCTGAGCTCTTTGGATTAAGAAACTGAGTGGTAGTACTTACTGGTAACTCACTCCCACCAGACACACCAAAACAGCTGTAAGGTGAGAGAGAAATGAGGTTCAGGGAGAATATATAACTTGTTTAAAGTCACACAAAGCTAAGTGACCAAGATATGTTTCAAACTCAAGCTCTCTGAGACAGTACTTTACACTCAGAGAGAGGGAGAGAGAGAACTTTTGCAAACTCACTTTTTAAAATTTGGCCATTTACTATTCGGTCATGAACTTGTCATTTACTTAAAACCAGCCCACATTACTATTACTAGTCTAATACCTAATCCTTCAATTATTAGAATAGTAATCTGAAAAATAATCTCCGTTTTCCAACATCATAAAGAAAGGGAGAATTTTGGAACACCTAAGCTGGCATGTATTTAGTATTTTCAAATTAGAAGTCCATATGCTTTTAAGAAAAAGATTAATTTATTAAATCCATATACAACTTAGCCTTCAAAGTAAGAAATAAAACATTTACAACCTAGCCTTCAAAATAAGAAATAGAATGTTTCATTATTATTCAAAATCCAAAAAATATATACTACACTGCACTGTTAGCATAGTTATCCTCCTAGGTAAATTATATGTCAGACAGGATATAAGTGCAGTACAAAACCTTCCAAAACATTTCCTCTCAGTTATGTTTCTGTATTATGTGAATCACTGAGATGATACGTAAACTAATGAAATGTGATTCTTAAATGAGTGTTGCTATGAAAATTATGCTCAATGCTTTGAAAGCTGGCTATTCTTGTTAGGTGCAATCAAGTCAGTTCTGACTCATAGGGGCCCTACATACAACAGAGTGAAACACTGCCCAGTCCTGCACCCGCCTCACGTTGTTGCAACCACGACTGCTCATCTCACTGAGGCATTTTTTTTCACTGACTTTACTGAGCATGCTGTACTTTTCCAGAGACTGGTTGCTCCTGATAACCTGTCCAAAGTATGGGAGACCGTGTCTAACCATCTTCTCTTCTAGGGAGCATTTGGCTGTCTGTCTTGCAAGACCAATTTATTTGTTCTTCTAATAGTTGATGGCATGATCAATATTCTTTGGCAACACTGTAATTCAAAGACATCAATTCTTATTCAGTGTTCCTTAGTCATTGTTCAGCTTTCCCATGCAAATGAGGCCATTGAAAACACTTTGGCTTAGGTCAGGAGCTCCTAAATCCTCAAGGGGACATCTTTGCTTGAAGCTTTAAAGAAAACTTTAAAACACTGAAATTTATTTTTCAATCAAGTTGCTTCAAGAGTATTTTTAGATTCTAGCACAATTTTTTTTTTTTAAGTAAATAACTAGAGATCTTAGATGTCATGTTATGGATGTGATTTTTGTCACAAGGCAACTCTGAATGTCAATCAGAAGAGCCAAACCCATAACAAAGTCTACAGCCCTAAAACAGAAGATTGACATGCGATTGAACATTTTTCTATTTTAAATTAAATTAATGTTGTTAATATCATTTTCATGCCTAAAACAACTTTTTCAATGTAACCCATCAGTTTCCAGTTCTGGACATGTTATATTCAAGGACCTTGATTGTATTTAAAGAGCTGCCTTGTGGGAGCAGAATGAAACCTATTTTGTAAATTCCCAGAGGGCAGGCTTTGGAACAATAAATCAAACTTCTAACCCAGTGCATTTCAAAAGGCAACCCTTAGATCACCTGGTGTATTTGCTATAAGTGAAGCTTTCAAATTTACCCTTTTACTTCCTGAATCATGTTCTCTGAGTGGAGCCTACATTTAAGATACTTTGTTGTGATTCCGATGCATACTATGATGGCAAACAATGGTTTAGGAGAATAGTTTGGAGCTTAATATAAAGGAAGCAGTTGCTCACACAATGCGCAAGGATTATTATCCTGGTGGGCAGTGATGTTGTAGAGATGTTCCAACCGAGGCTAAGCGATGGCTGACCATGACTGCTGGATTGTTGTTTTTCAGTGCTGTTGAGTCAGTTTTGACTCTTAACGACCCTATGTAATGTTTCCTAGGAGGAGCTGGTGGGTTTGAACCGCTGACCTTCAGGTTCCTAAATTTGTGGGAGGTTGAAAATTGTGTGATTCATGCTTCCATTAGTAGCTATTTTTGCATTGGTGGTGGTTGGTGGTTATGTGTTGTGGAGTCGGAACCGACTCATAGTGACCCTGTACAGGGTTTCCAAGGCTGTAAATCTTTACAGGAGCAGAAAGCCTCATCTTTCTCCAGGGGAACAACTGGTGGTTTCAAACTGCTGACCTTGCGGTTCGCAGCCCGATTCATAACCACTACACTACCAGAGCTCTTTTTTTAAAAAAAAAAAAAAAAACATTCAATCTTTTAGATGAATTATTAGCTCTGATTTTTTTTAGATTCTTTGTGGCATTCCAAAATAAATGACTAAATAGGGTTACTGACTTTTGCGTACTAGTTATAACGGGGCAATAGCATAAAAGACAAGTTGACAGTCTTCCCATGTATCCTCTCTTCTCACAGCTCCTGAACCAGGCAGCAGAGTGGAAGCTGCAGGCCAAGGTGCTAAAGGAGCAAGAGACTGTCCTACAGGCTCAGGTGATGTGGGGGCAAATTGTGTGTGGGGTGTGCTTTCTGTACTCTTCCCAGATAAAGAGCTTGTGAGCCACAGGGAGTCAGCAGAAGGCCTCACATGTAAGGGGTAAGGGGAGATAGGAGTTGGAAATGAAGAATAACTTCATGTTTATTATGTAAAATAAAAGCACAATATTATAGCTTCATAGAACAAGAAATGCTCTGTGCCAACGACATCCAGTCAAAATCAGGGATAGCAAAAGGATTGGTGCTACCCAGTGTGGTTACCCATGGTGTCACACCCTGTGGGCAGAGCCACCAGGGAAACCCTCTGGTGAGCTAGTGCTCTGGCCCCACCCTCACATAGGGCTGAGCAAAGCCGTGGGGGGGCCCTGCCCAGATCAGTCCATCCTTCATGGCTCCCCTTCGCCAAAATAAAGATTTTCCTCTCTGCACAATGGGGGTGTCCACCACACCCTAACTAGGGGCTGATGGTAGCGGTAAGTTACCGAACTACCTACACCCATGTAGTATTTGTTTACATACAAATGCACCAGTTGCTGTAAAGTTGATCCCAGACCTTTCTTCTGAGGTACCTCTGGGTAGACTTAAAACTTTAATTTGGGGTTAGCAGCCAAGAGCATTAACTGTTTGCACCTTGAAGAGACTCCTTACATAGAAATGATGCCCCCCAAATCATCAGGATACGTTGATGTCGAACTTTCCTTCAACATGTTCTTACTTCGTCTCTCTCTTCCCCCATTACTATATGAAGGTAAGACTAAAATGTCAACTGGTCAGATGCACTGTTTCTAAGTGTCGATACTTCAATGCCCTCAGGGTTTGATATTACTTATAATAAAGAGGAAATGAGAAAAGTAGTCAGTGCCCAAGTTTCCTTGCTATCTGAAGTCAGCCTGGTCAGTGGTAAGTCATTAGAAAGAATGAGCAGAGCAGTAAGCATTTTTATTTGGCATTTGGTTGCCATATATGTTTTGTCATTAGATTATATGGAGTCCTGGTGTGGCACTATGGGATAAGTACTGGACTGCAAGGGCAGTTTGAGCCACAAGATCGGTGGTTCAAACTCACTAGCCACTCTTCAGAAACCCTCTACAAGGTCACTATGAGCCAAAACCAACTGGTAAGCAACAACAAAGGAGACAGAGTGGTACAAGCAGTCTGTGATCCACTGCTAACCAAAAGGTTAGGAATTCAAAACAGAGGCTCAGTCAAGAGAACTCCATAGAGCACTGTACTCTGTAATACACTGGGTTACCATGAGTCACAGTCAACTCACCTTCACCTAACAACAACATGGGAATTCCCATTTTAGACTCAAAAACAAACCCTCATACAATAGAGGGACAGGTCAAACTATCCAGTTTTCCCCCCTGCCCTTCAGGTTGAACCCCAGTGAGTCTCCAACAGGTGTCAGGGCTCCTACCCAGGCTCCTCTGCTTTCCTGGCAAACATCCCTTCTCAGGTTCTCAGATACCCATCCTGCCACAGGACCCAAGAGGGAACTCAGACTCCCCAGCCAACAGGAATATCCAAATGCTGATCCAGTGCTGTCCAGTCAATTCTGACTCATAGTGACCACCTAGGACAGAGTAGAACTGTCCTCTAGTGTTTCCAAGACTTTACACCTTTATGGATGCAAACTGCCACATCTTTCTCCAAGGAGCAGCTGGTGAGTCCCAAAGACCTACTACCTTTCAGTTAAGGAGCTCTGGTAGCATAGTGTTTACAAGCTGGGTTGCTATCCTCAAGGTCAGCAGCTTGAAACTACCAATCATTCCAGGGGAGAAAGATGAGACCTTCTGCTCCTGTAAAGATTTACAGCCTCAGAAACTCTGGATAGGGTCGCTATGAGTCAGAACCGACTCCACAGCACACAACCACCACCACTACTTTTCAGTTAGTGCAAAAGTGACAGAAAGCCCCTCTAACTTCCTCTGGCTTCATACGGGAGAAGTAGAATCAAGCTCAAAATCAACCCAAGGCCAATTTCTATGAGACAGAAGTCAAATATGACTCCGTCCTTCACCCTTCTTTGCCCTCTTTTGACATCTCTCCCACAGCACTTCTGCTTCCCACCTGGGTTTAATAATCTGTTGTGATGGCCACACAGAACTCATAGACAATACTCACGATTACGTGGTTTATTAAGGAAGTCAACAAGGTACAATTCAGGATCAAAGTAACTCAGGATACATCAGTTTTCCATCCAGGGATGCATCTACTCTGCCATACTGCAGGCACACTTCGCTCTTGTCTTCAGCCTCTCAGTCATGTGGTCGATCAGCCTCTGTCCTGTGTGGGCAAGTATTACAAAACTCCTTTAATCAGTCTGTGAATGCCCAAAGATCACATTCTGCAAGCCAGCCTCCTTGCTGTAGGCACTCAGCTTTACTTGTCCGTGGGCCAGGAATCTCCGAGCTGCTGAGACTCTCCCTCCAGGCTGGCACCTCTGCTGCTGTCATTTTGCCCGGCAGAGATCTGGTATTCCATTCATGACTCTTCTTTTTTTTTTTTTTAATCTTTTATTGTGAAATATGTGATAGTTTACATGGGAGAACATTAGTTTTACATTCATTCTATCATATATCAGTTCATTGCCATGGTTACAATCCCCTCCATGCATCATCAACCAACCAAAGGGTATACCCTGCAAGCCTGCCCCCCGGTCGTCAGCACGCAGCCCCTCTCCCTCTCTGTATCTAAAGCCCCTAGCTACTCCATCTTTCCACATCA
>NW_006408531.1:10557829-10579266 GCF_000296735.1 Chrysochloris asiatica
CTTTCTGCTCCCATAAAGATTTACAGCCTTGGAAACCCTATGCAGGGTCGCTATGAGTCGGAACCGACTCCACGGCACATAACAACAACAACAACAAATCTTCCTAAAGCGTACTTTTCTGAGGTGTGTATGAAGGCAACTATGGATTGTTTTCCCCACTGTGTTCTTTTACTTTTTAAATAATACATCAGAGTAGTTTTCCATTATAAATCATATGAAGGGCGGAACTGTAGTCTTTATTGACTATTAATAGAATCAAAGAGCCCTGAGGTAAAAGACTAAATTCTAAAATCAGAAACTCACAGATCGTCTTTTAGGCAGTGTGAGCCTATCAAATCACAGGTGGGTGGCAGCCAGTGGTGATCCTCTAAGTGGGAGGTGGACAGTGGGAAAGGGGTGATCTCGTTGTCTGACTGGGAGTAAAGAGCCCAGAAAATCCCACCAGAGTTCTGCCTCATTGGCAACACAGAGACTCAGAACAATAGACAGTACTTCCAGCTATTTGATCACATAATCTGTTACAGGCAGTCTCTACTCCCTGCATGCTAAATGAAGCTAATGAACTTGAAAAGAATAGATTAATATCTATAGACACTGGGCTAGAGAACAATCCATTCAGTTGGCATCAAAATCAAGGACTCTAAAGGCCTATGAAATAAAAATACAAACGTGTGATCCAATTTCCTACCCATATACTAGAAATAAAAAGACAGCTACCACAGTTTCATAGACTTGTCAACATTCCTCGATCATTCCTCAGTACTGGATGAGTCTAAGGATCAGGGTCAGCCCTGGCCCTGGTGGGGAGAAGCTGGGTGACTCTGTACAACTCACTTAACCTCTCTAGACCTAGATTTCCTTGCCTGTAAAATTAGGATGTTGGCAGGAATCCTCACTGAAAGGATTCATTTTTAGTATTTCAGTATTTCAAAAAGCATAACAGCACACACTAAGGCAACACCTTATTGTGATTATTTTTACATTATATAAGCTCACTCAGCAATTATGGATGAGAGCTATTCATATGCTTAAGTTTTTAAAAGGAAATTCATTAACTAATATGTAATTCACATAAGCAGTCTGCCTTCTAGTTGTACATGCAAAGTACTCAGAACAGTGCCTGACCTTTAATAAGCAATTTATTCAACCAATATTTATTGAGCACCTACTGGAGTCCTGGTGTGGTGCTGTACAATAAGACTGGACTGCTAACTATAAGACCAGTGGTTCAAATCCCTATGGTGGGTCACCATGAGTCAGAACAGACTCAAGGGCACTAAACAAAACAAAGTAGGAGGCATGGCCCTAGGTGTCAAAGATACCACAATAAATAAGAAACAAAATTCCCTGCCTAATAGAATTTATAATTATCAGTGGTAACATAAATATTACCACAAGATTAATGCTAATATACTACTGTTATTAAGTGCTATCAAGTTGGTTTTGACTCAAAGCAGCCTTGTGTAGGGTTTCTAAGGAGCAGTTGGGAGGTTTGAACCACTGACTTTGCAGTTAGCTATAATTTATATTATTCCCTAGATAATATAAAACATATTTATATTATTGGTATGCCTTACAGTACTTAAATGTTGTTGTTAAGTGCCATCTTAACGGTTCCGGCACATAGCAAACCTGCATAGGGTTTCTGAGGAATGGCTAGTGAGTTTGAACCACCGACTTTGCAGTTCAAACTGATCTTGAGGTCGAGTGCTTATCCTGTGGTGCCACACCAGGACAATATAAGGAACAAAAAAGAATTTTTAGTTGAAAGATTAGAGTACCATTGGAAAAGCTGATCCCAAGACCCTTTTCAACTCACTAGAGACTACTACAGCTCTAGAGAAAAAACAGAGTTGAAAAAGGTGTGGCCTGAGCTGTTAGCCCAGCCTCTTCCTCTGGTGCAGTTTTCCACACGCACATTCAAAATCCACAGCACATTCAAAATCCCAAAAGTTACCTAAAATTGTTACACACACACACAAATAGCCATCTGAATGGCTATGAAGGATCTTTGGTGGTGCTGTAGGGTAATCACTGGGCTGCTAATCACAAGGCTGGCAGTTCAAACCCACCAGCTACTCCAAGGGAGAAAGATGAGGCTTTCTGCTCCTGTCAAGATTTACAACATTGGAAACACTAAACAGGGTCACTGAGTGAGAATCAACTCAGTGGCAGTCATGTGGTCTTTGGAATATGGACACCTATGTGCAATAATGTGGAATAAGTTGTTGTTGTTGTTAAGTGCTGTCAAGTCAGTTCTGACCCATAGCAACCCAGTGTAAGGTTTCAAAGGAGCAGCTGGTTCAAAGCGACTTTACAATCCAGCGTATTAACCCACAGTGCCACACCAGGACTCTTGAAAATTACTGTTCTATTTTTTAAAACTTTAACTACCATAATTACTTTATATTAGTTGTCAACTAACAACAACCAACTACATGTTAGTTGTCCACTAACAACAACAATATATTTTTTAAAACTTCTAATCACTAATTATTTTATATAGCATTCAGAATACTTCCTTTGGTTTTAAACTGTGTTTAAAGAATAGCAGTGGCAGGAAGGAAGGACCTTAGTCTCATTTCCAAAGTCTGAACAAGGGAAATATCAAGAATGAGTTGTGTTATTTTCCTAGGATTAAGTCACTTTTTAGTTATAAAGCAACAGCTTGCCATTTGGGGGATACGATTCTCACTTCAGGAAGAGAAGACTGGCTTTCAATTACATAAACCAAGGCAATAGAGTACATGTCAGAGATGATCAATGGGATGCAATTGTCACTACAAATAGACTGTTCATTGGATCAATAAGGATGAATACGGCAATAGATGTAGAAAGTCAGCAATGTCTGACAAATAACAAACACAGGCACAAAATCCCCCCAAGGGGAAAGAGCAGTGATTAAATTGTTAGAAAGTTGCAATCATAGTCCTTAAAAGTAGAAGGCTTCACCTTAACCATATAGGATGAGAGGACATTCTTCTGCCGTACTGGTGTAATTGGACTTGTCCCCCAACCACATCTCATAAGTTTCCTAAGAGAATTCCTGACCTATTTCCTATACTCTTTGAACATTTGTCATTAAAATTCAGTGATCAGTGGAAAAAATGAATGCATTGCTCAAGACCTTTTAAAGTAAAAAATGGAGACAACATTGTTATTTCTAACCATAGAAGAGTTTGTTTCACTCGCTGCCTGTGGCAGGAGACATCATGTGGATGACCTCTGGATTTTCCTATACTGACTCTGAACGGCCAACATAAGAAAGGAACATTGCTGTTGTTGCTAGGTTTTGTAGAGTTAATTCCAACTCATAGCGACCTCATAAAGGGTTTCCAGGAAGTGGCTGGTTGGTCTGAACCATCAGCCTTGTGGATAGCAGTTCAGTGCTTATCCTACAGTACCACAAATTGTTGTTGTTAGGTGACATCGAGTTGATTCTGATTCATAGCAACCCTTTTGTAAAACAGAATGAAACACTGCCTAGTCCTGCACCATCCTTCCAATTGCTGGAACACGTGAGCTGATTGCTGCTATCAATGTGCCAATCCATCTCACTGGGGATCTTTCGGGGGTTTTTCTGGACCCTCCACTTTACCAAGCATGATGTTTTTCTCCAGGAACTCATAACTTCTGGTAAAAAGTCCAAAGTAAGAGAGACAAAGTCTCATCATGCTGGCTTCTAAGGAACAAGCCAGCTATATTTCCTCCAAAACAGACCTTTTTGCTTCCTTGGCACTTCATGGTACCTTCAACATTCTTCAGCATCACAATGCAAATGCATCAACTCTTCTACAGTCTTCCTTATTCACTATCCAACTTCCACATGCATATCAGGGTATTGAAAATACCACGACTTGGGACATGCCTACCTTAGTCCTCAATCTGGTATTTTTGCTCTTGTACACTTTAAAGAGATCTTGTGCCACAGATTTGCCTAATGCAATATGTCATTTGATTTCTTGACTACAGCTCCCCTGAGTGTTGATGGTAGATTCAAGGAAAATTAAGTCTTTGACAATTTCAATCTTTTCTCCATTTATCATACTATTCATTGGTCCAGTTGTGAGGATTCTTGTTTTCTTTACATCCATTCTGTAGGTTGTGATCTTTGATCTTCATCAATAAGTAATTTAAGTCCTCTTTTCTTTTAGTAGGCAAGGTTGTGTCATCCACATATGACAGGTTGTTAATGAATCTTCCTTCAATCAAGATGCCACATTCTTCTTCATAAAATCCAGCTTCTTGGATTTTTTGTTCAGAATACAGATTGAATAAATATGGGGAAAGAATACAACGCTGACACACTTTTCCTGTTTTTTAAGCTATTCAGTGTTCCCTTCTTTTCTGTGTAGTTTCTTTATTAGCACAATTCAATGTTCTGGAATATCTATTCTTTGCAGTTATCCCTAGCTTGTCATGATTCACACAGTCAAAAGCCTTTGGATAGTCAATAAAACAGGAGTAAACATCTTTCTGGTATCCTCTTCTTTCAGCAAAGACCTATCTGACATCAGCAATGATATCTCTAGTTCTATGTCTTCTGAATCAGGCTTGAATTTCTGTTGGTTCTGTGTCGACGTACTGTTGCAGCTGTTTTTCAGTTATCTTCAGAAAACTTTTTGTGGCCTGTGATATTAATGATATTGTTTGAAGATTCCGCTTTCCATTAGGTCACCTCTCTTGAGATTGGACACAAATATGGATCTTTTCCAATCAGTTGGTCAGATAGCTGTCATACATTTCTTGGCATAGGTAAGTGAGTGCCTCCAGTGTTTGATCAGTTTGTTGAAAGGTTTTAATTTGTATCCCATCAATTCCTGGAACTTTGTTCGTTGCCAGTGTCTTCTGGCAGGGTGGACTTCTTCCTTCATTACATTGGTTCTTGATCATATTCTACCTCTTGCAATGCTTGAACATTAATCATTCCTTTTGGGCACAGTGACTCTGTATATCTTCCATCTTCTTTTGATGCTGTCTGCATCATTCAATATTTTGCTGATGTTTCCATTGTTAAATGCCGTGGATTTGGTTCCAACTCATAGTGACCATGTATAGTGTTTCCACTGAGTTTTAAACTGCCAATCTTGCAATTTAAACTGACCTTGTAGTCCACTGCTTATCCTACAGCACAACATCAAGGCTCCCATAGAATGCTTCAATATTTCAAGTTGAAGCTTGATTTTTTTTTTCTTCAGTTCTTTCAGCTTGAGAAATGCTGAAAGAGTTCTTCCTTTTGGTTTTCTAACTCCAGGTCTTTGTACATTTCATTATAGTATTTGACTTTGTCTTTTTGAGCTGCCCTTTGAAATTTTCTGTTCAGTTCTTTGACTTCCTCATTTCTTCCATTTGCTTTAGTATGTCTTCACTAGAGAACACATTTCACAGTCTCTTCTGGCATTCATTTTGGTCTTTTCTTTCTTTCCTGTCTTTTTAATGACCTTTTGATTTCTTATGGTATCTGTGATGTCATCCCACAACTCTTCTGATCTTCAGTCATTAGTGTCTAATACCTGAAATCTATTCGTGAGATGATCTCTAAATTCAGGTGGTATATGTTCAAGGTAATATTTTAGCTCTCATGGAATTGTTCTAAAATTTTCATCTTCAGCCTGAACTTACAAATGAGCAATTGATGGGCTGTTCCACAGTTTGTCACTGGCCTTGTTTTGGTTGATGATATAGAGACTTTCCACTATCTCTTTCTAAAGATATGGTCAGTTTGATTCTGGTGTATTCCATCTGGTGAGGTCCTTGTGTAGAGTCATCTTTTATGTTGTTCTAAAAAGATATTTGCAATGAAGAAGTCATTGGTCTTGCAAAATTTTTATCCATGAGATCTCCAATATGATGTCTATCACCAAGGCCACATTTTCCATCTACTGATCCTTCTCCTTTGCTTCCAACCTTTGCATTCCAATCACCAGTAATTATCAATGCATCTTGATTATGTGTTTAATCAATTTCACACTAAGGAAATTTGTAGAATTCTTCGATTTCATCATCACTGACTTTATTGGTTGGTGTGTACATTTGAATAATCATGGCATTCACTGGTTTTCTTTTCTTTTCTTTTTTAGTTTTTATTGTGAATTGAGTGATAGTTTACATGGGACAACATCAATTTTACACCATCGTTTCATTGTAATTATTACAATCTCCTCCATGCATCATCATTCAACAGTGTTTGCTTCCATAACCTCTGGTTTTTGTGTGTTGTTGTTTGGGGGAGGTGAGGGAGATGTACACAAAACACTCAGGAATGTATAATCATTTAAACAACCAAAGGGCACATTCTGCAAGCCTGTCTCCTAGCTGCCAGCACACAGCCTTTCTCTTTCCATGAGTCTAGAGTCCTCAGCTGCTCGATTTCTCCATGTCCTCATCTCTGCTTCCATCTCTGGTGTTGCTGCTTCTCTGGATAGGGTCCCACATTCTGCTTATGTTATTCTCCATTGATGGTCCTAGGGTCCTGTTTCTGGACCGTAAGATTAACTGCTCCCTCATTTTTGTTAGGTACTAACTGGTTTTCCTTGTATGTGTATGGATGTTATCTTATCACGGACAGCATTGTACTTCAAATTAGATCTTGAAATGTTCATTTTGACAAAGAATGTAATGCCATTCCTCTTCACTTTCATTCCCAGCATAGTAAACCATATGATTGTCTGATTCAAATTGATTAATACCAGTCCATTTTAGTTCGCTAATGCCTAATATA
The DNA here is from genome assembly GCF_000296735.1 of Chrysochloris asiatica. Classification (NCBI taxonomy): domain Eukaryota; kingdom Metazoa; phylum Chordata; class Mammalia; order Afrosoricida; family Chrysochloridae; genus Chrysochloris; species Chrysochloris asiatica. The sequence goes on from NW_006408531.1 coordinate 10,564,551, forward strand.
TTGATCTTTGTGTGTTCTGTTTCATTTTGACAACTTCCAATTATCCTAGATTCATACTTTGTATATTCCATGTTCTGATTATTAGTGGATGACTGAAGCTGTTTCTCCTCATTTTGAGTTGTGTCACATTAGCAAATAAAGGTCCTGAACATTTATACTGCATCTGTGTCATCAAGGTCAAGTCTGTTTTGAGGAGGCAGTTCTTCACAGTCATATTTTGAGTGCTTTCTGACCTGAAGAGCTCATCTTCTAGTACTATATTTAACTATATTCTGGTGCTACTCATAATGTTTTCAACTTCCAGCACTATATCAGACAATGTTCCATTGCTATTCATAAGGTTTTCAGTGGCTAAACCTTCAGAAGCAGTCTGCCTCTCTTGCTTCCTAGTCTGTCTTAGTCTGGAAGCTCTGCTGAAACTTGTCCATCATGGGTGATTCTGCTGGGATTTAAAATATCGGTGGCCTAGCTTCCAGCATTACAGCAATATGCAAACCATCACAGTTCTAGAAACTGACAGATGAGTGGCAGACCACGCCACAAATTGTTGTTGTTATTAAGTGTGTTTGAGTCGGTTCCACCTGACAGGAACCCTGTATAGGGTTTCTAAGGAGCAGCTGGTGAGTTTGAACCAATGACCTTGTGGTTGAGTGCTTATCCTAAAATGCCATACCAGGACTCCCACAAATGGAACCCATCAAAACTAAACTGGTATCCTGTCAGCATAATAGTGAGAAAGAGAACATTGCTGAACAAATAGCCAGAAAGTAAACTGGCCGTCTAAAAAGAAGTGTTCCAGTTGATAACTTGAGAGGTATAGAATCCACACAGGTTTGCTAACTATGACAGAGATCAAGCAGGCAGAAAAGCAGAATATCAGCACCAAACCAGACCAAAACCTACTGCCACTGAGTCCATTCCGACTGTAAATCTCAATGAGAGCAGACAGTCTCATCTTTCTTCTTTAGAGAAAGATATATGGGAGGAGAGCTTCTCATCTTCTTATTTTTAGATTTGAACAGGCAACCTTGCAGTTAGCAATCCAGTGCTTATCCTACGTAGCACCCCCAACATAGTCACAAGCAAATACCCAGAGTGGGTGGTGCGGAGACCTACTTCTCCATACTCTGTGTGTTGCTAACATCTCCTTGGTACAAGTCAACAGCAAATGAATGCGGAGAAGGAAAGCACAATCTGTCCAATTAGCATACCGAAAAAGAACTGTTTATGAGTGATCCTGAAGAGGACACGTCAGGAGGTGGACCACAGAATCCTGCCCCCACCTGGCTTGGGAGGACCAGTTCAGGAGACTCCCATATAACTCTGCTGGAACTACTGATAACTTGGAGAGAGAAAAGGGAAAAAATAAGAAAAAGAGGTTGTCATGAAGGGGGTTAGCCAAGAAAGTGAGTAAAGGAATTTTGGTTAGAAGTTGAACAGGATCAACTAGGTGTCACTGTTCCCACCCCCAGACCAGTGGGTAATGTGGGTAGCCAGTTCCATAGTAGCTAACTTAGGAAACAAAGTCTCAAACTGAAATTCCTCAACCATTGTTGTCATTGTTGTTAGGTGCCATTGAGTGGCTTCGGACTCACGGTGACCCTCTGACTTAATTCTAAACAGAATTAAATGCGACCTGCCCCTGTAGCATCCTTACTACTGCTGCCACATTGAAGCCCATTGCTGCTGCCCCTGGGTCAAACCATCTCATTGGGGTCGTCTTCTTTTTTGATAATCCTCCACTTTTTCAAGCATGATATCCTTCTCCAGGGAATGGTTCCTCCTGAAAACATGTCCAAAGTAGAAGAAATGTAATTTCATGCTCCTCACTTCTAAGCAGCACTCTGGCTGCACCTCTTCCAAAACGGATCTATTGGTTCTATTGGCAGCCCATGGCACTTTCAATATTCTCCTCAAACACCATAAGTCAAAAGCATCAATTTTTCTGCAGTCTTCCTTATTCTTTATCCAACTTTCTTATGCATATGAGGTTACTGAAAATCCCATGGCTTGGGTCAGTCACACCTTTGTCCTCAAATTGACATCTTTGCTCTTTAATGCTTTAAAGAGGTCCTGTGCAGCAGATTGCTTAATGAAATATGTCATTTGATTACTTGACTGCTACTTTCATAAGTATTGATTATGGATCCAAGCAAAATTAAGTCTTTGACAACTTCAATCTTTTCTCCATTTTTCATCATGTTATTTACTAGCCCAGTTGTGAGAAATTTTGTTTTCTTTACATTGAGGTACAATCCATACTAAAGGCTGTGGTCTTTGATCTTCATCAGTATGTTAAGTCCTCTTTGCTTTCAGAAAGCAAGGTGGTATCATCTGCATATGGCAGGTTGTTAATAAGTTGATCCATTAGTGAGCCCTGAAATCAATGCAGTGGACTCCAGCCAGTACACTGGAAAAATACAAACAAAATTGAGTCAAATATGTCAAAGCACATTGCACAAAGGACGTGCACTGTTGGATGCACTTTTTGTGTGTGTGAGTTAATAGAGTGTGCATGAGTCAGAGTATAATACTCTAGGCCACCTTCTTGGTCGTGAATGATGCCCTCGTGTCCCTTTAAACTATAAGCAGCCTTCAGAAAATCCATTGAAAAATTAAATTAAAATACAATGGAATTTTTTCATGAACTTTAAAAGCCTACTTATGCATCAAGGAGAAGTACATTAAAAGTACCATAGACTTCCAGAAAAACAAATAAATCTATGTTGGAAAAAGTACAGCCAGAATGCCCCTTAGAAGCCAGAATGGTGAGACTTCTCTCATACTTTGGACGTGTTATCAGAAGGGATGAGTCCCTACAAAAGGACATCAAGATTGGTAAGGTAGTTGTTGTTGTTGTTGTTGTTGTTGTTGTTAGATTTCACCAAGTTGGTACCAACTCATAGCTACCCTATGCACAACAGAACGAAACACTGCCTGGTTCTGGGCTAACCTAACAATTGTTGCCATGCTTGAGCCCATTGATGCTGCCACTTTGCAAATACATTTTGCTGGGGATCTTCCTCTTTTTGTCTGACGCTCCACCCTACCAAACATGATATCCTTCTCCAATGACTAGACCCTCCTGACAATATGTCTGAAGTATGAGAGATGAAGTCTGGCCATCCTGGCCTCCAAGGAACACTCTGGCTGCACTTCTTCCAACATAAATCTGTTTGTTTTTTGGCAGCCCGTGGCACTTTCAACATTCTTCTCTAACACCATAGCTCTTATGCATCAATTCTTCTATTTTCATTATCTTCCTTATTCACTGTCCAACTTTCACATGCATATGAGGTTATTGAAAATACCATGGCTTGGGTCAGGCACACCTTAGTCCTCAAGCTGACATCTTTGCTCTTCAACACTTTGAAAAGGTCTTGTGCAGCAGATTTGCCTAATGCAATACATCGTCTGATCTCTTGACTGCTGCTTCCATGAGTGTTGATGGTTGATCCAAGACGAATGAAGTCTTTGACAACTTCAATCTTTTCTCCATTGATAAGAATGATGTTTATTGGTCCAGTGGTGAGGATTTTTGTTTTCTTTACATTGAGATATAATCCATACCAAAGCCTATGGTCTTTGACATTTTATCAGTAAGTATTTTCAGTCCTCTTCACTTTCAGCAAGCAAGGTTGTATCATCTGCATATGGGAAGAGCCCCAAGGAAATGGGTTGACACAGTGACAGCAGCAGTGGGTCAAACAGAGATGGTGCAGGACTGGGCAGTGTTTCATTCTCATAGGGTCAGTTTGTGTCATAATTAACTAGGCCGCATCTAACAACCTAGAGCAAAGAACTGTAGGAAACCATTTAGACCACCGGCTCTGTGGCACACTCACTGTACTAATGGGTAACTGTGAAATGAGAGTAGGCTTGTGTCTGACATTTCTGTGGAAAATCCCTGACCTATGGAAAGAAATGTCAGTTTGTTGTTGTTGTTGCTGATGCCTACTACACTGAAACCTCTGCTGTTCAAAATCATTTGGAAATAAGTCCTTTAGACAGCAAGTTTTGTTTGTCCCTCCAACATATACCCCCGGAATTAAGAACCATCTAACCAGCTGGCTTTTCTTCAGTTGTTCTCTTCTCTGCTTTTAAAATGGGTATTCCACAGGCACCACCAGCTGACCAATTGGTGCCTTCCTTTTGGCCAATAATCCAACCTCCTGGTCTACCAAGGGCAGCGTCTGCTTCTTGGCTACTGAATGCTGCCAGTTGGTTTCTCCACATGAAAGACATTTCTGAGCCTATCTGATGACAGTTTGGGACTGTTCCAAACACTTGAAGGTACCAAAGACTCATTTAAAAATATAGGTTTTACCCACTTCAATTATACATATAAAATCTCTGCTTACTCTAAACATGCTCTTCTAATTTTTTTTTTTTTAAGTAAGATTTCATTTGGCCTATTGTCACTAGCAATCAAGTGTTTACAGTTCCCACCTGAAATGCAGGCTTTGGAAGGAAGAGTGCTGAGTCATAGAGTCACCCCTCCTGGGCTAGCACTGTAGCGTAAACACCAAGTCAGCAGTTCAAACCCATCATCTGATCCTTGGAGACCCTATACAGGGTTGCTATGAGCCAAAACCAGTGTGACAGCACTTAACAACAGCAAGCCATGTGATGTGTTTGTGTATCCCTTAGAAAAAGGCATCCCTTCCTCAAGACTCATTACTTTTTATCTGCAGAAAACTGATATGATAGACTGATTTTGATGAAAGGGCTGTTTGACCGCTCTCGGTTAGACACTGTAAATATCTGAAGCTACAACGTCTAGAGCACAATGGCAACGGTTTAGATGCTGTGCACTGATTCATACACAAGCAGCTGGAGGACAGCAGGCCGAGTCTCTGTCTGGCCCACATTCTCCTATCACTTCTGTTAAAAGCTCCATTCTTCCCTTCCGTTAAGAGCGAGTTCAGCACTCACCTTCTCCACAGACATGTGTCTCACAGGATCACAGCCATGCTTACCTGAGAATCCACTTTACTGAACTCTTAGCATTTTGCTCACTGTCTTCTCAAATTGTCTTTCTGTTAAGAGTGCAGGTCCCTCATAAATAGAATTCACATATTAAATGCCTTCAAACATGCAGTACATGTTCAATACCTATATTTAATGTTGAATAAATACTTGTTGGTAAACATTATAATGAAATTGTGCTGATATTCGATGATTTCATTTTTGTTTAAATAGCTGCTTCAATCATAACCACTGAGCATATCCCAGACATGATGTTGTGAATTTCTTTAAATCATTTTTCTTTTCAAATAATGAACAATGGCATGTTGTTTTGTTCTGGAAGCGTTCCGAATGCTGTCCTAAAATAGATCCACTTTGTCCTCTGTGTACAGCTTGCTCTCTACTCTGGAAGGTTTGAAGAGTTCCAGAGCACTCTGACAAAAAGCAATGAGGTGTTTGCCACTTTCAAACAGGAAATGGATAAAGTGAGTACTGCATATAACCCATGAAATATTGACATTTTGTTATTGTGACAAGCATTCTCCTTTCAGTTCATTTCTCTCTTGTGAAGTTATTTCGGTGCATTTCACAACGTAAGGAAAGTGTGGGTGAAATTTGTGTTGTATTTTTTTAATTCATAAGTATCTGGTAAATTAATCTTAGCAAGCGTATAGCATGACTAGGATATATTTTAACTCTGAGAAAGAGCAGGTTCTTTTTCTAATCCGTGTATAGTTTATAAAAAACAAAAGTGCTGGCAAATTAACATTATGTTGTAAGTACTGAAGTAAAAAAATACCTAATCTTCTAAAGAGAAAAAGAACTACTTTAGAATGTTAGAATAAAAAATATCTTAGGACGGTTCTTGAAAGGGAAAATATGCCCTATGACAGAATTGGCTGAAGTGAACTCCATCCAACTCAGGGTCCACCGTGTCCTCACTGTCATGACCTTTACCCTGAATTTCACTGTATTAGCTACAAATACAGATACCATTTCCCTTGCCTCACAAGGTTGTAAAGTTCAAATGAATTCATATATTTAAAAAGGGGGTTTCACTTCTTAAAAGTCTTTTGCAAATATGTGAATAAGGTTAGTAATATTACTATAGAATAGTGTTTAAATTTTGTTTCTACTCAGTGCTTTGTCAATACAAAATCAGCATCAGAAGTATGTTTCTAAGCACTAATGATTTTTAAGTGTAGAAAACTTCCTTTTAGAAACAGTTTTTGTAAAATCATATGATAAACTTCACACTTCAAGGAGCAAACTTAAGATTGTCTTTTAAAAGGCCAAGACTATCTAAAAGTTACAGCTTTCGATCAAGGATAGATTTATCCATTTTTTTAAAATGATTTTATTTACTTTTAAAGTACAGAATTTTCCTATTGAAGTATCAGAACAAGGGCCTATTTAAAGACTTTAGTAGCAGACTTGGAAATTAACCCCAAACATTTATATAAATGTGCATATTTGTATTTATCTGAAGTGTAGCTATAGATTTCATCAAATTCTTGAAAGGGTCCATGACTCTAAATGCTTATAAATTACTAACTTGGTTATGGTTAACATTTACAAATCACTGGAGACTCATTTAGATTATCCATATAGCCCTGGGGCTGACAGTACCGTAGGCCTAGCCTCTGGCTTCCAGGAGGGCACAGCCGAAGACAGCTGGCCCCAGAGCAGTCCATCCAGGGAAAAATGTCACTACATGCCTTGTCCTTCAGTACATCCAAGTAGAGAGAGAATCCTGAAAACCAGGAACCTGATTGAAAGATGCTGCATTTTATTCATTTCTGTATCTCCCACCCCCAGTCTAAGTCCAGGTGATACGCTTCCCAGTGAAGTGTCTGGAGGTACCCCACTCCACAAATGAGCCTCCTGGCCAAAGGCGCTCATCTTTACTTGTTGTTGGGCCTGGGAAGCCTACTGCTCTGTTTAGTGCCCTTGTTTCTGCTACTGCTGTGTCTCTGCCACTCTTCTGTTACTCCTACGGCATCACAGCTTTCTATCCCTGGGTTGAAAAAGTTCAAATTCGCAGGGATCTTGGGGTCCAAATCATGTACTCCACTCCTAACTCTTCTTCCTTGATAGTAGTGAGATCCCCTTCCTACTTCTGAAATGGTTCATTTTATACCAATGTGAGATCAATAACAATCATTCATAACTCAATCTTATCCTATCAGCGTCTTCTCCCACCTTCTCTTACCTAGATCTAGCAGGGAAACACAGTTGTTCAGTGCAAGTTACAAAGCCTATGGCTAGAAAAACCAATGAAGTAAGTAATTCACTGCACTGCAGTGTGACTACGTTTCAAATGTATCCAGGTCAACATTTGAACGGCTCAACAACCATGCCAGCTTTCTTATTGAAAGACTTCTACTGTTGGGACAGAGTAAAGCTATTTTTATTTTTAAATGAAAGAAAACAACAACAAAATAGTGTGCCCCTACGTGGCTTCCTTTTTCTTGAATTGACTCTGCTGCAAGTTAAGTGACCACCACTGACCTAGAAGGTTCAGAAATAAATCATGACTCTCCCCACTATCTTCATTCCTTGACATGAATTGCTTGTTTCAGCAACTGGAAGCAAAGAGAGTTTGCGTGATGCCATATAAGCAGTTAAGAATTCAATATGTTAACACTTCAGGACTAACATTAAAATGATCCAATTTCTGTAGACGACTAAGAAAATGAAGAAGCTAGAAAAGGACACAGCTACATGGAAAGCCCGCTTTGAGAACTGTAACAAAGCTCTCTTGGACATGATTGAAGAGGTGAGCACATTTTTCACATTGATTGATTTTTCCCCCTGTTGGCCATCAGTGAGAACCAACTCGACAGCCAAAAATAGTTATAGAAAATAATTATTAGTTAATACTACAAATGATTGCATTTGAAAAAGAGCTGGATTTCTTTGGGATATGACGTACTGTAATAAAATTAATAAGAACAAAGGTAATTTAGGAACGAGCCCAGACTCATAATGTGTTTTGGGGACTGAAGTCACAGGCTTTACTTACTGATTGAAAAGAATGTTCCAGAACAGCAGCACCTCTAAGTCTTAGAAACAGAAAATACTGCTACTTTAAAATTTTAGAGGTCCTCAAGGAGCTCTGGTAGCGTAGTGGTTATGAATCTGGCTGTGAACCTTAAGGTCTGTAGTTCAAAACTACCAGTCACTCTGCAGGAGAAAGATGAGGCTTTCTGCTCCCGTATAGATTTACAGCCTCGGAAACCCTGTACAGGGTCACTATGGGTCAGAACCAACTTGATGGCACTTAACAGCAACAACAACAACAGAAGCAGAAAGAAGCCTTGCAACTTTGTTTTCTGATGAAAATATACAAGGATATTGTTGTAGCTGTTGCTGTTGCTGAGAGTTGCTATCAGGTTCATTCCGATGCATGGTGACCCCATGTGAGCAGAGTAGAACTGTGCTCTGTGGGGTTTTCCAGACTGTGGCCTTCCAGGAGAGATTGCTAGGCTTGTGTTCCAAGGCACCTCTGGATGGGTTTAAACCACAAACCTTTCCGAGAGTAATTGAGAGCTTAACCCAACTGTTTGTGCCACCTAGGGATCTTATGGAAAGGATATGGTGATTAAGAGGATATGGTGATTAGGATACTCCCAGAATCTAGCACACACTGCAAATTTGAAAGTGATATCCTGACCAAGAGCCCCTCCAACTACCACTCTGTTGCTGTGGCCACAGCCTTGTAGACAAAGTCCTGCACAAATGGTTCTGCTGGTCTCCAGAGCGGAGCCTAGAAACTGTTTTTCATGTTGTCTTATGTGTGTGTTTATTTTGAAATCACAGAAAGCACTGAGAGCAAAAGAATACGAGTGCTTTGTGATGAAAATTGGGAGGCTGGAGAATCTGTGTCGAGCTTTGCAAGAAGAGAGAAATGAACTCTACAAAAAAATAAGAGAAGAGAAAATGCTTGACAAGGAAGACCAAAGTCAGCATACCTCCAATGAAGACACAGAATCAAGTGTGTCAGTCACTGAAGAGGTTGACGCTGAGGAGATCAGGAGTGTCCAAGAGGCTGTGAAAAGTCTGGCCGCAGCCTTCATGGTAATCCATCATCCACAGGCCCCCAACGACAGCCCATCCGAAGCAAGCAGGGATGCCATCCCCGAGGAGCCTGAGCAACCCTCGCTGTTCCTTTCACTTGAATCAAAGAGTCTCCTACCTCCCCCAACTCCTCAGGCCAAGGCCGAAGGAGGCAAAGAGACTGAACTTTTCCCCAAGACCATTGACCCCCAAGCTGGGTTGGGAGCAGAGGCCTGTGGGGAGGGCCTTCCTGAAGGAAAGGAGGCTGGTCAGCAACCTCAAAAGCCAGAAGCAGAAACTGCTAGTCAGACCTCACTTCCCCTAGTCCAGGCCTCCCTGCCAGTGATGGAGGTAAACGGTTCTGATCCAGCACCCCTGGCAAGTGAGGAAGTTTTAGCTGAGGGCCCTGGATGTGAGCCCAGTAGGCAGTCCCCAACATCAGCATCTGGGGGGTTACCAGCAGGGTCTTCAGGTGGGCCACAGCTGCCCAAAGTGGCTGACACCACCCTAGAGGGTGTAGACTAGCTTCACCATGACTACGAGGCCGTTCTTCCTCACTTTGCATCTTTGTCATCACAGATCTGAACCACATATAGAGGGCTCGGGAAGTCAAGTTGTTGTTTGTAGCAATGTGCCGTCAATAGGTTATGATTCATAGCGACCCTATATGGGATTCTCAAGGAGCAGCTGGTGAGTTTGAACTGTCTACCTTTCAATGAACAGTCCAGTGTTTATCTCACATCAGTGATTCTTGTTGTTAATTGCCGTCTAGTCGATTCTGACTCTTGGAGATGCTGCATAGGGTTCCTGAGGAAAAGTTTGAACCCCCAACCTCACTGTTCAAACCAACCTTGAGTTGGACTGCTTATCCTATGGTGCCACACCAGGACTCTGGACCCCAGTGATGAAAGAGACTTACCTAAGATCAAGACATTTTGAAATGTTGTGCAAGACACTCTGAGCCTTGTTGCTCTTTGTTCTCAATTTATAACTGAGTTGGAGCTTTTCTGTTTAATACTGGTTGATAGTATGCTTTTCATAAATGACAATAAAACACAACAAGAGCAAATTCATACTAATGTGCCATTAAGCAGTTACTTAATTCAATGTCTTAATCAACAGTAAAATTTGGTGTTTAAAGACTTCTACTACAATACAGGAGCCCTGGTGTGGAGCTGTGAGTTAATATGCTGGACTGCAAAGTCAGTATGAGCCACAAAGTTGGCAGTTCCAGCTCACCAGCATCACCTCAGAAACCCTATACAGGTTCACTATGGGTCAGAACCGACTCAACAGCACTTAACAACAACAACAACTACTACTACTACAGTACAAAAACACAGTTAAAATGTGATGTGCTATTTCTTTCTACACATCATATAATAAGTAATAGATATTCAAGTTCCATTTAAACATTATATGTATAATATATGCACATGTGTGAATATATGTCTATATGTATGTATACATGTGTATACATGCACTGATGTGTGTAATATGTGTGTACTTATGTTATATAAACATGCATACAGATATATATGTTACACATCTATTCCTATGAGCATTTTTTGGATTTGTCTCTATGCAAAATAGCTAGATGCTAGTCAAAAAGTTATCTTTCACTTATGCTAGTCTCTACAGTAAGCTATCATGAGGAGTATACAGGGCCAGGCAGTGTTTCATTTCAGGATACATAGGGTTGCTATGAGTTGGAGTCGACTCGATGGCACCTAACAACAAAAACAGTAACCTATCAAGCAGAAGTTGATTCAGAACACCAATATTTAGACCATCATTATGTTGAGCAAAACTAAGTAATCCAATGATAAGTCAATCAAGCCATCCACTAGACAAAGGACCGTATAGCCATTTGACAATTCTGTGCAGAAAGCCTGTATGCAGAGCTGGCTACAAGAGACCCTCAACAAGAAAGGGAAAAGTGCCGCTGAAGACTGCCTGCAAGGAAAGGCAGTCTTTCGTGAGCAGAAATGGGAGCTAAATGATTGAGGATTGAGGGGCCTCAGGCTGAGAAGGAGCTGGCCTCTGGACTCCTTCCTGCCTCTGTACTGTGTCAAGACAGAGTAATCACCTGACAAACCAGCTCTTCAGTTTCCTCTGTAGCTCTCTCCAGAGTGTCCCCTACCAATTCTTGCTACTACCGGCCCAGCTGTATTCTCAAAGCATCAGGTCCTTCTTTCCAAACCCCCTTCTTGGCAGTAGGAAATTATACCCAGCCTTCATCTCAATAAACACTAAGTAAAGGCCAGTATTTTTCCAAAACAGATGAGGTACATTTTCTTCCTTGAGAAATTCTCTATAGTCCAAAACAGAAAGCAAATCGGTCTCTACTCAAAATGATTCACAAAATCAGTGAGTTCTCAGGAGAAGGCAAAAGCTGACTACACCTGGCATTTTCTACGTGACTATTACATTACTGCTGTTGAGCGTGATCGCTAAGAATACTGATGGCATATATTGTTCTAGCTCTGGTGGCATAACAGTAAGCTCTTAACTGGTTTAAACTCACATCGTGGCTCCACAGGAGAAAGTCCTGATGACCTGCTCCTGTAAAGACTGTTATTGTTGTTAAGTGCCATCGAATTGGTTTTGACTCATAGTGACCCTGTATAGGGTTTCTGAGGAGCAGTTCATGGGTTTGACTGTAAACTGACCTTGCAGTCCAGTGCATTATCCTGCAGTGGCACCCTGTTGGCAGTTCTACTCTGTTACATAGGGTCACTATAAATCAGTATTGATAAGACAACCACAGCAAGGTGAAGGAAGAACAAAATAATGAAAACTAAAAGGAAATGTATAAAGAGAAGACTACAAAAGAGAGGGAAGAAATAAAGGAGGGATGGAGAGAAGGAGGCAGGGAGAAAGGAAGGATGAAAAAAGGTCTAACCCAAGCCTCTAGTAAAAGTTGAACTCAAGTAGAAAACTGGATAAAAGCAAGACGCGGTATATTCACCCAGGAAAGTACTCTTCTTCACTGTTACATGTGGCTGTGTGCCAAGGCACACAAAATGCTTGTAGGCAGCAACCATATGCTGCAAGAAACATAAACTGCATAAAATTTGTTTGAAGCAGACAATGAGGGCAATGACAAGAATGCTAGTCATGAAAAATAATCAGGGAAGGAAATCATGTCATTATTGGAGGACCTATATATTTTAAGGGCTTAAAATATGATAACTGCAGGGTATGTGGCCAAATTCAACATTACTGGAAATCTTAGAGATTTAAATGTTCACTTAATTCAGAGCCAAATATTCACCACAACCATCTGTGAGGGTCTCCTTTCCCACTATATACAGAGACAGAGTTTCCAAGATCGGTTATTTAATCTCAGTAAAGTCTCAGTCTGAGTGTTTAGCAGGAGAAACAGGTGGGAGAAGAGCCAAAACCCAGCAAACTGAATATTCTGACACCCAAAGCTCATTTATTTCATCCAAAAGACATTCTTAGCAGCACATTATCCACTACCATTTAAACCTTGAGAAGAGTTTCAGATACAATAACTTGCCTGAAATTTGAAAAGCTTATTATAGGCATCAAGAAAACTCTTAATATTCAAAACATGTTTTATTATAGTCCATTATGTTAAAATTTGACCCTCTAAATGATAACAATAACTCTCAAGGTGTGAAGGAAGAAAGAATTTCCATTCTTTATCTAGGTCACATGGCTATGTCTAGAGATGCCAAGTCTACCTTCAAGAAACACTAGAGTTGTTAATGTTTTCTACATTAGAACTGTAATTTATGGATCTATTAAAAGGATACTTATTTTGCCAAATTCTCTAGTACTGTTTTCTTTCATTTTCGTTACTTCTATTACTAGTGCTTTATTGAATATGCAAAGGCTTTTGACTGTGTAGAAAATGACAAGCTACAGTTAACACTTAATTGTTCAAAGAATGGGTATTCCAGAACACTTAATTGTGCTCATAAGGATCCGGCACATACACCAAGAGGCAGTCATTAAAATAGAACAAGGGAATAGTGAATGGTTCAAAAACAGGAAAGGTGTGCACCGGGGTTGCATTCTTTAACCATATTTATTCTATCTGTATGTTGAGCAAATAATTTGAGAAGCTGGATTATATGAAGAAGAACATGGCAGCAGGATTGAAGGAAGACTCATTAACAACCTATGCTACTCAGATGATACAGCCTTGCTTGTTGAAAGCAAAGAGGGCTTAAAATACTTACTGATGAAGAGCAAAGACCACAGTCTTCAGTGTACATATTCAGAGATATTTATCTTAACGAAACGACGCACGCAGTTGTAGAGGGGCAAGTTCCATGTCTGTGGGTCAGAGGCCAGGCTGGACGCTTTTTCTGACTCACAGAGCTACATGGGCTGGTGAACCCCAGATCGGCAGGTCAGCCAGCAGGTGGCTGACAACACCCAGAAACCGGAGGCAATATGACAGACTCCTAACTTAAGTCCAAAGAACCAGTGGTCTAGGAGGCGGGGCTTGATGGCGGCTAGGGTGGAGGTGCAGTGAAGTTTGCCGTCAGCCATACCACAGAATACCAGGCAAAGCAGATCCAGGGCAGAGCTCCAAAACTCGGAACCACAGAGATAGGAATATTTTAAAAGTTTGAAGGCTCATAGCTTGTGGAGCTTGGAGCTGAAGTAAAAAATCACGTACTTTTGAATCTGCCAGGCCGGGCTCAGAGGCCTGGAGCCGAAATCCCGGGCAAGACCAAAAGGCAAGACGAAACAGGGGGAGCAGAAACACCACGGAAAAATGCCACGGGAACCTCAGGACAAAGGTGGACAATATACTTTGTCAGTTTTGCTTTGTTCTGATTTTCTTTTTGGTTTTTTTTTGTATCTGGTCATTGGTGTACCCACTGTTTGCCCACCTACATTCTGGTGACTAGAGGGGATCCTGAGCAAGTGGACACCCCCACCCTCACCACTGGTGGGTTCTTCTGCCACGCTTGCGCACAGATACTCAGCCCAAGAGCAGACCCTGAAGGCTTTTTGTTTGTCTTTTGTTTTGTTTTTTAATAAGGGAAAGGGCAAGACAGGGGTGTAGAGAGGGAAAGAGAGTTTAAAAACAAAACAGGCTAAAAATTAAATTAAAGCCTGAGGTATAGCATAACAACCAACACTGACATCTTGAAATCTCTCAGGCAGTTTTGAAAGCAAGAAGCTGAAGAGAAGACATTAAAGTCATGCTCATATTGGGCTACAGATTTCTTGTTTTTTCTCTCCTTCTCCCTTTTCTGTGATTATAGACTGCAGTACTCAGTCTAGTTTTTGTTGTTGCTGGGTTGTTGTTTTTTTTAAGTCTTATTGTGAATTATGTGATAGTTTACATGGGAGAACATTAGTTTTATATTCATTCTATCGTATATCATTTCATTGCCATGGTTACAATCCCCTCCATGCTTCATCAGCCAATTAAAGGGTATACCCTGCGAGCCTGCCCCCCAACCCCCCTGGTTGTCAGCACACAGCCCCTCTTCCTCTCTGGATCTAAAGTCCCCAGCTGTTCCATCTCTCCACGTCATTGTCTCTGCCTCCATCTCAGGCATCACTGCTTCTCTGGGTAGGGTCCCACTCTCTGCTTTTCTCCATTGATGGTCCTGGGACCTCCACTCCAACACTAAAAAGTAAACCACTCCCCTTCTTGCTATAAAATATCTACGTTTACATTTCCAACCCTCAC
>NW_006408531.1:10584382-10586584 GCF_000296735.1 Chrysochloris asiatica
ATGAGCCAGATCCAGGATCCAGACCCAGCAAAGTGCACACAAGCTTTACTACAGCATATAAATATATTAGAAGCAGGCCAGAGCCCCGCAAGAAACTCCTCTCCAATTGATGAGCTGCTCTTAGCAGATCTTATAGTAGAAGTGATTCCATGACATCAGATATCATTGTAGAAAATAACTATGCCATAACTGCCAAAGCACTGAGAATCGTTGTCCTGCTAAATTGACACAGACTCTGCCCATCACACTGGTTGGCCTTTTTGTGAAAGCAGTATTGCAGTAAAGGATGAGGATTATAATGAAGTGCATACACTTTCACACTTCAGCTTCACCCTGGGAAAATATTGCAAGCGTGTTGTCAGTGTTAATGCTTTATTGCCTCTCTTCTTGATTGCCTTTCTTTTAAAAATAATGCATACATTCTTTTCAGTAGAAAAATAACAAAATTGCAAAATACAACCTTCAGAAAATAGAGAATAGAGAACAATTACCCACAATTCCATCACTGTAATTTCAGCACTGCCAGCATTCCCTATGTCATAGCATATTTTCAATGATTTAATAGTGTTTTATATTTAGCATTGTCTTAGTTTGTCTTTGAGGGAAGGCACAGTTGCTCAAGTAAAGGTAGTTGCTGTTGTTAAGTGCTGTCAAGTTGGTTCCGACTCATAGCAACCCTGAGTAGGGTTTCTAAGGAACAGTTTGTGGGTTTGAACTTGAGGTTCCTAGTCCAATCCTGCTGGTGAGTTTTAACCGCCAACCTCGCTGTTCAAACCAACCTTGCAGTCAAGTGCTGACCCCATAACACCACAATAACTATTAATAACTACGAGACTTCAGCGTTTCTATTGTGTATTCAATTTTTATACACATTGCCATATAAACATTCAAGCATATTCAATTATTTATAGAAAAAACCTGAGACTATACAGACACAAATAACAACATACATATACATGCCTTGCACTTCAACTTCCCACCACATATGTGTAAAGTTCCATGTAAACCTGCTAGACATAGGCTGGAATAAGATTTGTACACTTGGAGACAAGACCTTTCCCCAGAGCTAGCAATGTATCTTGTCCACATTCTAATTGTGCTTCTAGTCTCCTAAACTATGAGAGAATAAATGACTGGTTGTTAAAGCTAAAACGAGAGAGAAAGAAATGGAGAGAGGCATGAAGTAAGAAGGAGAGACCCACTCCCACCAAGAAAGAAGAATCGGAATTCCTCTTTGGACCTGGGGTCTCTGCACTGAAGCTCGTGGATCCAGAGAATGCTGGGCCCCTTGCCTCAAGGCCTGTACTCTAAATTCAGACTTCTAGTCTCCTAAACAAGGAGCTCTGGTAGCATAATGGTTACAAGTTGGGCTGCTAACCTCATGGTCAGCAGTTCGAAACTACCGGTGGTTCCACAGGAGAAAGATGAGACTTTTACTCCCGTAAAGATTTATGGCTTGGAAACCCTATATAGGGTCACTACGAATCGGAACCGACTCCATGGCACACCACCACCATTAGTCTCCTAACTATCAGAATATAAATTTTGGTTTATTAGAGGGACAAAAAATATGTCTAAATTTAGGGTGATGGTGGTGATTGTGTGTCACTGAATTTTCACAACTGTAAATATTTATGAGAGCAGAAGCCTCATCTTTCTCCCAGGGAGTGGCTGGTGGATTCGAACTGCTGAACTTGGGGTTAGCAAGCCAGCTTGTACCCACTACACTATCAGGATTCCTTCTACACTAATTAGGGTAAGAAGATTTTTTTTTTTTTTAATATGAATCCAGTAACAAAACAAGAGAAAAAGCTAGACTCCTTTTTATACATGGCAAGGAAGATAGTCACTACCAGAAATCATAGCATTGACTAGAAAAAGGTCACAATTGTAAAACAAACCTTTGACTAGAAAAAAGTCACAATTCTAAAATTGACACCTTTGGTCTTCTCACACTAGTAGTGATGTTTACCATCTCCCTGAGATTGCTATAGTTACCAGGCAGATATGACAAACCATGTTGTATTCAAAGATTCCATATACTAAAAAAATTTGAAAATCAGAGTCCAAATTTGTAGAAATGGTACAGTGGAATCACTCACTGTACAGTACTTTAAGTACAGTGAGATATATTCCATTGTATTCTTTTATTATATTGTTGTTGTTGTTGTTAAGTGTCATTGAGTTGGCTCTGACTCATAG
>NW_006408531.1:10586792-10588129 GCF_000296735.1 Chrysochloris asiatica
GTTGTTAAGTGTCATTGAGTTGGCTCTGACTCATAGCAACCCTGTGTAGGGTTTCCAACCTTGTGGTTCAAACTGACCTTGAGTTTAAGCACTTACTCTACAGTGTCATACCAGGACTCCTGCATAGAATTGATACAATGGAATATCTCTCATTGTACTTAAAGTTATCTACAGTGAGAGATATTCCATTGTGTTATTTTATTATATATGAGGTTAAATTTATGTTAGATAGGAATACTGACTAGTGTGACATGCTGCTGCTGCTGTTGTTGTTAGGCACGGTTGAGTCTATTCCGACTCATAGCAATCGTAAGCATAACAGAACAAAACACTGACCAATCCTGCTCTGGTAATGAAATTCATGTCCAGTCCACATATTCCCTTAACATTCTTATCAAGGACTATTTCCTGGAATAAAATCACCCATGTCTAATCAAGGTGAGAAGTTTCAGGTTACTGAGTCCCTAGTCTCTGTTCTGCTGCCAAATAGTTGGGAGACTTTAGAAAAATGACTTGAACATCTCTGGGCCTTAGTTCACACACATACAAAATGAGAGCCTTGAACTAGATGATGGCTGACGGTCCTGGTGACTGACTAAAACCTCAAGAGATTGATGAAGGGGTAACTGCTCTCTGGATTTGGTTACAAGAGTCATGGTGTGGTACTGCGGGTTAATGCACTGGACTGCAAGGTTGGTTTGAACCTCAAGGTCAGTGGTTCAAGTTCACCTGTTGCTCCCTGTAAACCCTATACATGGTCGCTACGAGCAGGAACTGACTCCACGGCACTTAACAACAAGAAGATAGGGTTACAAGACGCCCTGGTAGCGTAGTGCGTTACTCACAGGCCTGCTAGCTATAAGAACAGTTCCACCAGTCATGCCACAGAAGAAAGAAGAGGCCTTCTGTTCCTGTAAAGACTCCTGGGGTGGCGCTATAGGATCAGCACTGGACTGTAAACCACAAGGTCAGCGATTCAAACCCACCAGCTGCTTCTTGAAAACCCTATGAAGTGGTGCTATGAGTTGGAACCAACTCAACAGCACTTAACAACAACAGAGATTTACAGCCTTAGAAACCCTTTACATGGTCACAATGAGTTGAAATGGATCCAGTGGTACACTGGATCAGCGGACAGGGTTACAACTCAAAAGATGTTTACAGCATTTGGGGCGTGTCCATTAAAAGTCAGGCAAGAGAAAGGAGACAAGAAATTGCTCAGATGATCCATCAATAAATTTTTTTTAATTAGATGGGGCAAGGATTAAGGTCACAAATTCTTGAATTTATTCACCAAATATTGTTGTTGTTGTTGTTGTTGTTGTTGTTGTTGTTGT
>NW_006408531.1:10596094-10597822 GCF_000296735.1 Chrysochloris asiatica
ACAGTTGATAATCTTGTCGGCAAACCTTCATTAAATTTAAAACAGAAAGTTAAATAAATTTTTGAATAAGGGGGGAGGAACAGAGTTGAAGTTCTAATAAAATAATAGGAAACGTTAAAAACAAAAAAAAAACCACAACCCTATGGAGCACTTCTACTCCATCCTCTAGGGTCATTATAAGTCGGAGCAGACTCAATGGTGGAGGGTTCTTTAGTTTTGGTTCCAAGAAGGGGCATTAGTAAGTGGGTCAGTTTGGCAAGATTTTCCACGACGAGGTAGTAGAGGGGATGGCCAGCCTGCTCAGGAGTCCGCTCCAGGAGGCGTCTGCAAGGAGCCAGATAACCGATTTCTAACCTGCTGATTTTAGTCCCGTGATTTAGCTTCTTTACCTCTCCAGTCACCGATTCCAGCTGCCCTTCAGAGCTCAGAAACCGCCCGCTAGCAGGGACAGACAGCAGCTGCCGCCGCGCTGATAATGGGTTTGTATCGCCCAGAAAGGCTGCTTTAAGGTACTGATTTGCATTCTGCCTGCCCAAACCCAGAGCCCTGGCTCTGCCGCCAGCTTCGTCACAGAGAGTACATGAGCGCCACCTACCGATCCAGTGGAGATGCAGCCCTCGTTGGGCCTGCCCAGGCCTCCTAGTCTGGAAATCTGGCCAATTTGAAAACCACCTTTGTACAAAGATTAAGTAGGCCTCCTCTCCTGCCAACTGTAGTTATTGTTTCCCACTATTCAGTGGAAAAAGTCTCAAGTAAGTTTATTCTGCTCTGAACAAATGAAACCAAATTGCGTTTGGGATCCAGACGGTGCCCCACTTGCGTGAGAAGTGGATAAACTGACAGTAACATGATGGCCAAGAACATACCAAGTATCAGACCCTGAGGGGCACTAGGGCATGGGATCAACAACCTACACTAGACAAACAATAAGACCATCAATCAATTTAAAAATTATCAAATAATTTTCCTAAGTCCATTAAGTCAATTCTGACTCACATGACCCCATGGG
Organism: Chrysochloris asiatica; assembly: GCF_000296735.1. Taxonomy (NCBI): domain Eukaryota; kingdom Metazoa; phylum Chordata; class Mammalia; order Afrosoricida; family Chrysochloridae; genus Chrysochloris; species Chrysochloris asiatica. Next base: position 10,597,104 of record NW_006408531.1, read on the forward strand.
GGTCAGAGTAGCACAGGCTTTCAATGACTGAATTTTCTGAAATAGATTGCCAGACCTTTCTTCTGTGGTTTCTCGGAGTGGCCTGGAACCTCCAACTTTTTGTTGGTAGCTGTCTTAGTTATCTAGTGCTACTATAACAGAAATTCTCCAAGTGGATGACTTTAACACCCAGAAATTGATTCTCCCACATTTTAGGAGGCTAGCAGGCCAAATCCAGAGGGCTGGCTGTAGAAGGCATTCTCTCTGTCAGTCTAGGAGAAGGTCTTGTCTTCTTTCAGCATCTGGAGCTCCAGCATTTCTTGGAGATTTTTGGTATAAATCTTCCCCTGGATCAAGGAACTTCACAGTCCAGAAGCCCCGGGTCCAAAGGATGCACTCCACTCTTCTTTCCCGGAGGTAGTTGCTGTTATTAAGTGTCGTTGAGTGGGTTCTGACTCATAGCAACTCAGTACAGGGTTTCGAAGGAGTGGCTGGTGGGTTTGAATTGCTGACCTTGCGGTTTGTAGTTCAGTGCTTATCCTAAAGCACCACATCTCCCTTTTCTGCTGACTTTTTTCTTTTTTGCAAGACAAAAGGTGTTGCATGCCATAACCCTGGGGATCTCCGTTAGATGGAATCAAGGTTATGATGGGGTTCAGAGTGGTGTACCCCACCATTAATCCTTTTATTAGCTTATCACATCATGGTGGAACCATCACATAACTGACACATATTTGTTG
>NW_006408531.1:10597922-10604092 GCF_000296735.1 Chrysochloris asiatica
ATGAGAGACGAAGCTTAGCCATCCTGGCCTCCAAGGAGCACTCTGGCTGCACTTCTTCCAAAACAGATCTATTGGTTCTTTTGGCAGTCCATGGCACTTACAGTATTCTCCTCCAATACCACAACTCAAAGGCATCAATTCTTCTATGATCTTCCTTATTGAGGGCTTTCTAAAGGTGAGGTTCTGTGCTAGCCCCTTGATGACACAGCCATTACCAGACTGAAGCAAGGAATTCAGGAACTCCCGCCCCTTGGCTCTATCTGCTCATCAGACTCAGGCCTGGAGATCCCCCACGACCTGCACTAGACACTCAGTCCCAGAGGAAGGGGTTAGAGGAAATGCTGAGCTTCCTCACATGCCACTCAATGCTCATCAACTAGAAAACAATAAAATCTTCAGAAGCATGTTTATTACAAATGATTTCCAGATCTCCATGTGGAAAGTTGAAGTCTGGAGTCAAGAATGAGGGTTTTATATAATGTGTGTATGGTTATTTACATGGGAGTGGGCATATACGTGAGTGTGTACTTGTGTGGAAGGGTATGTATGCTTATTTGTGGGTAATGCGTGGCAGTATGTGTACTGGTCCCTGCGAGTGTGTGGTGTAAATGTAGTTCTGTGTTGTGTCTGTAACTGTGTGACTTTATGAATGTATAATAAATAGATGGGAGCTTATGTAAATACAGGTTGTTGTGTACAGCATAACTGTGTAGACCTGCAGAGGCTGGGAAGTGAGAAGTTGAAACCCTGCAGATGTGATTTTAGTCATGGGACCACCTTGTTTTTCATAGGATCACATCCTGTTACAGACTTTTGTTTGCACAACTAATCCTCTTGTGCTTACAGTCTTGTGGGCCTCCCTCTGTTTTGTCTGACAATCTGCCTTCTAGAGAAAAGTGCTGGTGGGTGAAGCTACAGAGCTTGTTACTCAGGAAGTAATTGCATGTACCATCAGCCTGAGGTGACATTCAAGGCTGACTCACAACTCCCATCCTCCTGCAAGGCAATGCATATGTCTTGGAAAATTCTACCCTCGCTGGCATTCCTTACAGACACCAGCCACAGTTCAAACAGGAAATGCAAAAAGTGGTCGCAAATAGGCACACTTTCCAAGTGAGAGAGCAGCTCCTCTGAGGGCCACTCATTTCTAACTCAGGTGGCATCCTTGAGGACAGAGCTGCAGTCTCTTTCATCTCTGCTGAACCATCATCCAGCTGAAACCAAGTCCCTGAAATAGTAAATACATTTCTCAGGTAGTGTGATGGTTTTACAGAGTGGGGAATGTCACTTCAAGATGGCTAAAAGATTTTTTGCATACATTTTACCACAATAACAAATTATTTTCTAAACTAAAAGACAAAGAGGAACAGTATCCCATCCATTGATGCTCTAATCAGTGAGTCAGAGTTGATTGCAGATCCTAACAGCCAATCAGTTATGCCCATGACTCATTCTATGCACAGATAGTTTTGCTGTGATTCAATTCATCTCCCCAAAATATCCAGTATTGATTAGCTGTACTGTCATAGCATGGCAATCTGATTATTCACTTGCCCATTATTAGAAAACGATTTAAAAAAAAATCCTCCCATTCAGTCTAGGGATAATTTAAAGCAATATCCAACGAAAGGAAAATGAGAGGGTTTGTCTTAGTAGTGGGAGCTTTTAATAATAAATTAGCTGTGTGCCATGTGAGTGACATGATGAGCTCCAAAAGTTAAAGGGAAGAGAGTCACACAGCATGAACAAAATGAAAAGACAAGCAACAGAAGGGAGTTGTCACAATAAATATAACAAAGCATTTGGCACCCAGGCTATAAAAAAGAAGTCAAACAAAGCAATAAGAAAAGACTGGAGACTCCAAAGAACAGATGAACAGAGGCAGTGGTCAGCCAGCGGTGGGTGGCCAGTGGGAACATTGCATTCAGGTGCAGGTGATGGGCAAGGTAGGTGGTGCATGGACTATGTTGTTGTTGGGTGCTATGGACTCCAGAGAGAATTTTAAAACAGTAAAAATGCTGACTACAAGTCCATTTGCTGTTTGTTATCACCAGGCACCACAATCGGAAGGAACAGCAGTGCTAACAGTCCTTCTAGGCCAGAAATGATCCCTTTCACCTCACACATGCCCCCGCCGCCACCACCTGTACACGACTGGGCACAGGAATGGAATGGGCTATTTCTAGAAGGAAAAATGCAAACGATTAAAGCACACCAGCCAAAAAAGTAAAATAAAATAATGAGATACTACCATTTTTGCCTGTTGTTGTTGTTGTTTAGTGCTGTCGAGTCAGTTCCAACCAATAGCAACCCTGTACAGGGTTTCTGAGGAGCAGCTGGTGAGCTTGAACGACAGACCTTGCAGTTCAAATGGCTTTGCAGTCTGGCACATTAACTCAGCGCCACACCAGAACTCCACAACACACTTTGGGGGTACTCATGTCAATCCATAACATAGGGCCTCAGTCTTATCTCGTTCCTGGTTCTTTCTGCTGGATTTGTTAAATGGGAAAGTTATGAGTCTGGGTTAATGGTAGCTATTCTACATGCTCCATTAAGGGAACCTCCAGAAAGAATAAAATCAAGACGAGGAGGGTAGACAACTGCTCTGTTGTTGTCATTACACGCCATTGAATCAGTTCTAACTCATGACAACCCCTATCTACAACAGAAAAAAACACTGTCGGGTCCTACGCCATCTTCACACGTTGCCACGTCTGAACCCACTGTTGCTGCCAACATGTCAATACACTTATTAAGGGTCTTCCTTGTCTTTGCTGATCCTCCACCTTACCAAGCATGATGTCCTTCTCCACTTCTCCAGGGACATCACAACAATAACCATTCAGAAGTGGCCCTCCTCTCCTTCTTCCTAGTTTGTCTTAGCATGGAAGCTCTGATGAAACCTATCCACCATGGGTGACTCTGCTGGTATTTAAATACTGATGGTACAGTCTCCAGCAACACACAAGTCACCACAGTACAACAAGTGGACGGACAAGTGGTGGTCAATTGCACTAACACAATTTATTTAACAAATATTTTCCTCACTGCTTTTCGTGCTATCTCGTTGTTGCTATTGGGTTCCGTCAAACCTAATAACACAACAGTAGGAAATGCTGCCTGGCCCAGCATCATCCTCACAATTCTTACACGTAAATCCATTGCCACTGCTTTGCCACTCCATTGCATTAAGGGTCTCTATCTTTTTTGCTGACCTACTACTTTAATAAGCATAATGTCATTCCCAGGGACTGGTCCCTCCTGATAACATGTCCAAAGTATGAGAGACAAAGTCCAGCCATCCAGGATTCTAGGGAACATTCTGGCTGTACTTCTTCCAGCTCAGAATTGTTTGTTATGCTGGCAATCTGTGGTACTTTAACTAGTCTTCTCCAACACTGTAACTCAAATCTATCAATTCTTCTATGGTCTTCTTTATTCACTGTCCAACTCTCACATGCATATGATGCTATTGAAAATATTATGACTTATCAAGCACACTTTAGTCCTCAGACTGATATCTTTGCTCTGTAACACTTTAAAGAGGTCATGTGCAGCAGATTTGCCTAATGCGATATGTGGTTTTGATTTATTGACTGATGCTTCCATGAGTGTTGATTGTGGATTCCAGCAAAATGAAGTCTTCAACAACTTTGATTTTTTCTCCATTTATCATGATGTTATTTATTGTTTAGTTGTGAGGATTTCTGTTTTCTTTACATTGGGGTGGGTGCAATACATACTGAAGTCTTTGATCTTCATCAATGAGTATAAGTCCTCTTCACCTCCAGCAAGCACGGTTGTATCATCTACACATCATAGGTTGCTAATGATTCTTCCTCCAATCCTAATGCCATATTATTCTTCATACAATCCAGTTTATCAGATTATTTGCTCAGTATACAGATTGAGTAAATATGGTGAAAGAATACAACCCTGGCAAACACATTCCCAGATTTTAAACCATTCGGCATCCCTTTGTTCTGTTCAAACGATTGCCTTTTGGTCTATGTAAAAATTCCACATGAGAACAGCTGAATTTTCTGGAATAACAGTTATTCACAAAGTCATCAATAGCTTGTCTTGAGCCACACAATCAAAAGCCTTTGTGTAGTCAATAAAGCACAAGTGAACATCTTTCTGATGTTCTCTGTTTTTAGCCTAGATCCATTTTAGTCGGCAATGATATCCCTTGTTCTTCTGAATCCAGCTTGAGTTTCTGGAAGTTCCCTGTCAATGTATTGTTGCAACCATTTTTGAATTATCTTCAGTAAAATTTTACTTGCATATAATATTAATGATATTGTTCAATGATGTCCACATTTTGTTGGGTCACCTCTCTTTGGATGGGCACAAATAAGGATCTCTTCCAGTCAGTTTTCCAGGTAGCTATGTTCCAAATCTCGGCATAGTTGAGTGAGCGCCTCCACTGTTGACATTTTTCAATTTCTAATAGATCCGTTCTTAAAGCCTTGTTTTTCGCCAATGCCTTCAGTGCCACTTGGTCTTCTTCCTTCAGTATCATCAGTTCGTGATCAGATGCTGACTCCTAAAATGCTTCAAATGATTTTTAGTCATAACTTAACTGTCCTGATGTGGGTAATTCTTTTACTAGACTCCTAATTGTATTTATTTGTTTATCCTTGAACCAATACCAAATTGTTTTCATTACTGTAATTTTACGTCTTTATAACTCATAGTGCATTCCCCTGCTTTGTAATTTGTCATGATGATATAGACTATTTTTAGCCTTTGTATTTCCATGTGAAATTTAGAATCTACTTGTCACACAGGAATACCTACTGGAATTTTTTCATGGGGATTGGATTTCAGCTATAAATCAATTTCTTTACTATTTGCTTATTTTCATTGTTGTTAAGTACCATCAAGTTGGCTCCAACACACAGCACCCTATATGGGAGTGACTGGTGAGTTTGAACTGTTAATCTTGTGTTTAGCAGTCCAGTGCTTATCCTACACAACCACACCAGGACTCTCCTATGAGCCAGAATCTACTTGATGCCACTTAACAACAACAAATGTCTAATGATCACAAGCATTTCTTCATGTTCATTGGCTGCCTAAATGTCTTTTTTTGGTGAAGTGTCTGTTCATGTCCTCTGTCCATATTTTATTGGATTATTTGGTGGGGTTTTTTGTTGTTGTTTTTTGTTGTTGTTTTTTTTTGTTTTGTTTTGTTTTTTGAGGTATTGAAGTTTTCTACAAATTGTAGAGTTTAGTCCTTTATCAATTGCCAATAGCTTTTTTACCAGTCTGTGGATTCTCTTTGTACTCTTTTGGGGAAATCTTTTGATTCACCTAGGTGTCTAATTTTTAGTAGGAGGTCTCCATCATTTAGTTTGTTTTATGCTGTTAGTATGTTTTCAGTTATGTCTGATAGTGTATTTATACCATGTATTAGGGACACTGAGTTTTTCCTTATTTTTTCATTGATGATCTTTATAATTTTACACTTTGGTCATTGATTCACCTTGAATTCATTTTTGTGTGTGGTATGAGCTATGTGTCCTGTTGAATTCTTCCACAAATGGTTGTTATGTGTCCAGATTTTTCAGCTGTTCTTTGAGAAAGTGTTCCCTTATAAAAAGTGATTCCACCCTTATTAAAGCTGACTTCCTACCCAGATTGTCTTTTGGGCACTGATTTATCATCCTGAGATTTGGAAATTCATTCTATTTCCTGTAAGCTCTAAAACTCAATAAGTACATATGACTTTGACTCCTATGAGTCTTTCTCATTTCAACACCAATTATGGGTGATGTCTCTTGTTGTGTTAGCTAAGATTTCTACCTTTACCTTCTACAAGTTCACTATGAGTCAGAACAGACTTGATGGCACTCAACAACAATAACAAATAATATGGAAATATCAAAGACTGAGCAGGGTTGAAATTAGGAAAATAAGTACTATTCCATGAGCCAACTGTAAAGGGTTGCCCTGGGGTCTCAGTGTTGGAAAGGATTCTGAGCCCACAGTTGGTAGAGCAGGAAAATGGGGATGGGATAAACTAATAATGTATACTCTAGCAAGGGACTCCTGGTGTGGTGCTATAGGACAAGGACTGGACTGCAAACCTCAAGGCCAGTGGTTCAAACACACAGCTGTCCTCAGAAACCCTGCACAGAGTAGCTCTGAGTCGGAACCAA
>NW_006408531.1:10610217-10638547 GCF_000296735.1 Chrysochloris asiatica
ACAATGTGTCCAAAGTATGAGAGACGAAGCCTAGCCATCTTGGCCTCCAAAGAGCACTCTGGTTGCACTTCTTCCAAAACAGATCTATCGGTTCTTTTGAGATACAATTCAATCCATGGCAGGGACCAAGCACATTCACAGTTTCTACCATTCAGGAACTCCCAAGGAAACAGTTCTGTTGTTTCTGTTAAGTGCCATCAAGTCGGTTCCAACTCATAACAACCCTGAATACGGTTTACAAGGAGTGGCTGGTGGGTTTGAACTGCTGACCTTATGGTTAGCAGTCCAGTGCGTATCCTACGGTGCCATGCCAGAGCTCTGTTGTTGTTTTTAGGTGCTGTCAAGTCAGCTTGAAGTCCTAGCGACCCTGTGTACAACACAACAAAGCACTGCCAGGTCCGGTGCCATCCTGTCAGTTGTTGTTTGAGCCCATTACTGCAGCCACTGTGTAACTCCATCTCATTGGAAGTCTTCCTCTTTATCACTGACCCTTTACTTTATCAAACACAATGTCCTTTTTCAGGAACTGGTCCCTCCTGAAAACGTCATCAGTACATGAGACCAAGTCTTCCCATCTTCCCTTCTTAGGGGCATTCTAACTGCACTTCTTCCAAGACAGATTTGCTTGTTCTCCTGGCAGTCAGTGACACTTTCAACATTCGTCAGCACCACCATCATTCAAATGCAGCCATTCTTGTCTTTCACATGCCTATGAGATGACTGAAAATACTATAGTTTGCGTCAGGCACACCTTAGTCCTCAGAGAGACATCTTTGCTCTTTAATACTTTAAAGAGGTCTCTTATAGCGTGTTTGCCTAATGCAGTTATGTCATTTGATTTGTTGATTGCTACGTCCACAGACTCCTGGTGTGGCACTGTAGGATAGGCACTGGGCTTTGAACCACGAGGTCATATGCATTGGGATTGGCTGGACAGTACGAACAATAACTTCCATGAGCACTAATTGTGGATCCAAGTAAAATGAGTATCTTGAAACAATAGAAAGATGAAAAATCTAGTCTTATATCCCACAACTGACAAAATGAGTATAGGAATACAACTACAATTTACTCCACGGAGAAAATATTTCAAAGAATGGCATTGGGGAGATATGGATTTTCTGGTTTTCCCTAGGTTCTATCCCTACTGCCACCAAGGTTCAATTAAAAAAAAAAAGTGCTTTCTTCAGTGCTTCTCTGAATCATCCATTATCAGATAATTTCGGATTTTGTTCTCAAAATGCCTATCTTATGATGTTGGAAGAAAATATTGAAATTACCATGGAATGTCAAAAGAACAAATTGAGCTGTGTTGGCAGAAATACGGTCAGAGTGCTCCTTGGAAACTGGGATGGCTACACTTGGTCTTTCATACTTCAGCCATGTTGTCAGGAGGGACCAGTCGCTGGAGAGGGATATCATGTTTAGTAATGTGGAGGGTCAGAGAAAAAGAGGTAGACCCCCAATGAGATGGACTGGCACAGTGACAACATCAATGGGCTCAACTGTAGCAATGATGGTGAGCTGCTCCAGGACTGGGCTGTGTTTTGTGCTGTTGTGCATAGGGTTGCTATGACTCGGTACCAACCTGATGGCACCTAACAACAACAACAGATTCTTGGCCTGTTTCTTAGAACGTATTGCTAGGCCAACACTCCAAGGACCGAATCCTTTCCCTTTACAGCCGCACCTTGCTTTGTTGTGCTTTGTGTTATTGTAATTTGTGAATATTTTCTTTTTACACAAAGTCAAGGATTGTAATAACCCTGTGTCGAGCAAGTCTGTCAGCACCATTTTTCCAACAGCATGTACTTATTTCATGTCTCTGCCTCACATTTTGGTAATTCTCACAGTATTTCAGATGTTTTTTCATAAATCTCTTGCACATTTGCTTAGTGGACAGTGGTATAATGTAACATAACTTTTATATGCACTGAGAAACCAAAACATGTGCGAGACTCCCTTTATTGCAATATTTGCTTTATTGTGGTGGTCTGGAACCAAAACCTCACTATCTCTGGGGTATGCCACAGTCATAAATGTCTCTAAATGTGCAAATAGTATACTTTTGAAATGGTTTGTGTATTTAACATGGGAAAACCTTGAGTTTCTACATACATATATACTTCCTATATAGGGTGGCTGTGAGTCGAAACTTAACAGCAATGCAATGTAGTTTGAAAATATTTTTCCACCCAGGCTTTCAGCTACTTGCCTGATAGATCTTTTTCCTTAATTCCCATATTGTTGTTGTTACTAACTGCTGTCAAGTCAGTTCCAACTCACAGCAACTCTGTATTAGAGTTTTCAGTGGGTTTGAACTGCCAACCTTGTGGTTAACAGTCCAGTGCAGGGCTAAATATATGTGTGTGGCTGCAGTCAGCTCCTACAAATGCACATTTAGCCATGATGAAAGAAGAATTGCACACTACCCAAGGGCACCTTCTGCAAAATTTGGAGTCCACTCTCACCTTCACACTTGCCTGAATATCTGTTCTGAGGTTAGACCTTATAGCTTACCTAGGTCTCTTCTACGAGTTACACGAAGCTGGTATAGAGGACAAGCCTAAACTTCCATTCACCTTTCCATCCCTCTACTTCTCACCCTCTGGCCAATCTCTCTGTTACCTGACAGAGCTGGCACTCCAGGCTTGCATTTAGATTTTATGAAAATATGTGAAATTAAATAAAGCCACTATAGATCCTTTAGAGTCCTGGTGTGGCACTGTGGGATAAAGCACTGGACAGTAAGGTCAGTCTGAACCATAAAGTCAGCGATTCAAACTCACCAGCCACTCCTTGGAAACCTTACACAGGATCGCTATGAGTCAGAACCAACTCGACGGCACTTAACAACAAATAACAACATTCTTACATGGGAAGACATGTTAAAGCCCCAATTTGATCTGTTACTCAATATTTCAATGTCCTGTGCATAGACACTCCCTGTCAAAAACTCATCAGCACTGACTTCATTACTTCTAGCGCTGCCCATGGCAAGAAAGAGGCAGAGATTTGAACAAAAACCATCTGCCTCCTGAGCCTCCCGAAATGATCTTGTCTGCATAGCATAAAGATTCCTGTTTCTTGTAGCTTCCACTAATTGATCCTTGGCTTACTCCTTAGACCATAAGGAAATCTACTTCTTTTCACACAAGATTATCTTGGTACTTGACACAGAGTGTTGCTGTTGTTAAGTGCCATTGAGTCACTTCCAACACATATCAACCCTATATAGGGTTTCTGAGGAGCAGCTGGTGGATTTGAACTGCAGACCTTGTGGTTTGCAATCAGTTCTGGTCCTACAGCATCACATCAAGTGTGCTGATTTGGAATAGATGCTGTCTTTTCTCCCAACCCTGTGTGACACTGTAAGATCAGTGCAGGACTGTTAACCACAAGATTGGCAGTTCAAATCCACTAACTGCTCTCAGAAACAGGGGCGCTATGAGTCAGAACCAATTTGACAGCACACAACAATAGCAACAACTTCTCCCAGCTAATCTTCCAGGTTCTTCAATGCAATGCACCTCTCTTGGCATAGTTTTCTCTTTCTCTCGTCTTCTAGACCCTGTCATCTGACATACTCCCATTGGTCTATGTGCTTCTGAAAAGATGTTACCCAGATCCTAACATAACCCTGGTTGGTGGTAGTTGTGTACCATTGAGTAGGTTCTAACTCCTAGCACCCCTGTATAGGGTTTCCAAGGCTATCAATCTTTACGAGAACAGAAAGTCTCCTCTTTCTTCCTTGGAGTGGCTGGTGAATTGGAACTGTTGACCTTGTAGTTAGCAACCATAACCAGGATATAATTTGTCTGATACAGTACAGAGAAACATGATCACTCTCTGTGTTTTAGCCCTGTTACCCAGTACCATCAAGTCTATTCCAACTCATAGCAGCCCTGTAGAACACAACAGAACTGACCCATAGGGTTTCTTAGAAGGTTGTAATGTTTCTGAAAACAGACTGCCACATCTTTCTTCCATGGAGCGGCTAGTGGGTTGGAACTGTTGACCTTTCCATCAGCATCCAAGTACTTAGCCATGTGCTACAAAGTTTGTTCCACGCTAGGCCAGCTCTGCACACTGGGCCAGTTCAGTATGTGTGCTGTCCTGCTCAGTAGCCACTAGTCACACCTGGCTGTTCATTCTTTGAGAAGTGGTTACTGCAATTGAGGAAATAGATCTTAAATTTTATTTTACCTAGAAAATTTTTAATTCATAACTACATATCAAAAGTGGTTTCTGTAGGAAGCAGTACGGGTATAGATTCTATACTTCTACATTCTATGCCAATTCATGTGCTTAATCATGGCATCTCCACAGTTGTCTTTGGGGAACCTGGTGTTGATTTTGCATTTATCTTACCTTATTATATTCCATTCTATCAAGATCTTCCCAATGTATTTCAATCATCCAAAGTATTTAGCATCTCTCCTGATTTGTGTCCTCTGCAAATTGACTAAGCATATTTGCTATATCTTCAGAGACTACAGTTATTCATACAAATCATAATGTAGCTAACTTTTTTTTTTTTTAAGTTTTTATTGTGAACTGAGTGATAGACTACATGGGAGAACATCAGCTTTACAGCATCATTTCATTGCAATGATTATAATCTCCTCCATGTATCACAGTATTTGCTTCCATTTCCTCTTATGTTTTTTTCTTTTGTTTTGTTTTGTTTTTTGGGGGGGATGTACACAAAAACACTCAGAAATATGTAATAACTTAAACAACCAAAGAGCACATTTTATAAGCCTGCCTCCTGGCCACCAGCTCTCAGTCCCTGTCTTCTCATGAATCTAGAGTCCTCAGCTGCTCCCTCTCTCCATGTCCCCATCTCTGCCTCCATCTCTGCCTCCATCTCTGGTGTCACTGCTTCTCTGGATAATGCAGAAAGCACTGCATTCTGCTTGTGCTCTTCTCCTTGACGGTCCTAGGGTCTTCTGTTTCTGTAAGATTAACTACTCCCTGATTTTTGTTACAAAACTTTTACCTTTACAATTGTGACTGTTGTAATTAGTCATGATAACAATTTCTCACTACTGAATCATAAGAATCTTATCCCCATCTCTTTTCACCAGGCCTGTCTAGACAACATGAAAATTATTCAGTGAGCACTCTACCTTCCCCCACACACTCTTAAACTAAATTCCCTCTTGAAAATTTGTAAGCCAGTCACTTCGTGCCTTTATAGACCTCTCATTTTAGGTAGCTGATTACTAAGTTACCCATCCCTATCCACCCTGTATACAGAGGGATAGGATTGATACTTGATGTGAAGACTCCTTCCCTCTCAGTTGGTATTTTGATCTACTACATCGACAAGCATAGGTCAAGTTTATCAAACTGTAGCCGTTTACACTCATTTCCTTTATCAAAAATTGTTTGTTTGTTTTTCATCTTCCTCTAGTCGAGTTCTGAGACGAAGTTTGGCCATCTTGGCCTCCAAGGAGCACTCTGGTTGCACTTCATCTATTGGTTTTTTAGCAGCCCATAGCATTTTCAATATTCTCCTCCAACACCATAACTCAAATGCATCAACTCTTCTACGGTCTTCCTTATTCACTGTCCAGCTTTCGCATGCATATGAGATTATTGAAAATACCTTGGCTTGGGTCAGGTGCACCTTAGTCCTCAAGCTGACATCTTTGCTCTTCAACACTTAGAAAAAGGTCTTGTGTAGCAGATTTGCCTAATGCAATACGTCATTTGATTGATATCATGTTTGGTAAGGTGGAGGGACAGAGAAAGAGAGGAAGACCTCCAATGAGATAGATTGGCCAAGTGGAAGCATCGATGGAATCAAGCATGGCAACAGTAGTGAGGTTGGCCCAGGATCAAACAGTGTTTCATTCTGCTGTGCATACTGTCACTGTGAGTCAGTACTGACTCAATGGCACCTAACAACAACAACAACAAGTCAAGTTCTGATAATCAAGCCATTGAGGATAGGACAAATGGGTATTATCTGAAAGTTCGGACATTCTTGTGCATTTCCCCTCGCTTCAGATTAGCTGGATGCTTCACTCTCAGCTCTAGGGTTCTGTGGTTATGTCCTTGTCCATGGGCTCAGCAGTCCCCAGGTCTCACCACACTTCGGACTAACCAGTCCTTCCTCTTCTCTCTGTCATCTCCAAATCAACAGGAGTCTATCTTCATTGCTGCCTTTCCCCTTCTTCCACTTACCAGTAGACCAATGTGGTTGCCAGCAAGTGTACATGCCTGCTCATGTGTTCCCTTTGAGTTTCAGTCTTGGAGGGGGGGTTGTCCTGAAGGAACTTGATTTCTTGTCTTGATGATGGCTCCCTGGTGAACAACTTGCTTGTTCTTGTAGTGGCCAATCATACTGTCATTTTTGTTTTGGATTTTTTCCTGCTGATCTTTCTTTGAAGATGTATCTTGTATTGTTCTAGCTGTTCCAGGCTGGTCTGCTTGTCCTTTCTAGTGGGAATGTCCCATCCCAGAAGGTTCTGGATGGGGCTCAGGATTCCACCTAAGGTCCTCCTATACACTGCAAAGTCTCCGCAAGAAGCCTATTTCACTGGTTAATTTCTAGAACCCCTTTAGGTAATGTAGCTAACTTTTATTGACTGTTTATCAAGTGCCAGAACTGTGCTGTGCTTCCCAGATCTCTACATCTCCTCATCAGGACCCAGGACCACCCAACTCCATAGTCCACACTCCCACTTAGTAACTGGGCTGCTCCTCAGCCTGAAGAAATACACATAAACTCACATACGCGCACACACACACACACACACACAGTGAAGTGCGTTACGCACATTCTGGAGACCCACCAAAAAATATGTTCAATTTCGAATAACTACATTATGACCTTATTTGGGAAACGGATCTTTGTAAATGTAATTAAGTTCTGTATCTCAAGATGAGATCATCTAGATTATCCAGGTTGGTCCTAAATAAGAGACAGAGGATATGGCCATGTAAAAACAGAAGCAAATATTGAAGTGATGCAACCACAAGCTAAGGAAAGCTTGGAGCCACCAGAAGCTGCAAGAAGCAAGGAAGGATTATCCCCCAGAAAATGAAATTAAAAGAGAGTGCAACCCTGCCACCATCTTGGTTTCAAAGCTCTGACCTCCAGAACTGTTAAAGAATTAATTTCTGCAGTGCTAGACCACCAAATTGGTGGTAATTTGTTGTGGTCATCCTGGAAAACAAATACACTATAATTCATCATTATCAGTTTATCAATTGTCCTTGCCTACAAGGCAATTTCTTCCCAATCACTCATGAAAGGCCTTGTCAAATCTTTTTTTGAAGCTCAAAATCACAATGTACATTACCAGTGTAACAACCTTTCAAGAACTATGAGATCAACCTACTATGATTTGTTCTTGAACTTATGCTGACTCTTGGAAATATTTAATACTCATTCTTCTCCTCTCAAAGGCATAGTCCCATGTCTATCAAGAAGAATGCATCCACTAAGACAGTATGAAGATTTGTTAAACAGGGTGAATGCTGCTGTTGTTGTTGTTGTTGTTGTTAAGTGCTGTCCAGTTGGTCTGACTCATAGGAACCCTGTATAGGTTTTCCAAGAAGCAGCTGGTGGGTTTGAACTGCCAGGCTTGTGGTTCACAATCCAGTGCTGATCCACAACGCTATACCAGAAGTCCAAACAGGGTAGACAGGTGCATTTCAAATTCAGAGGAAAAAACAGTTCAAAATAATAAGCAAGATTTTGAATAAGAACAGTTCAGTAGGCACATGTGTTCTGTTAATGGTGGTGGAATGGTTTTGGAAAAGTATAGTGTTCATGGTTACACAACATGAACATAAACATATGTATGGTTTTGAATTGGCAACAGTTTTGTTATATGTATGCCTTCCTACAATATTTTTAATGATACATATGCACAACAGGACATTAAATGAGATTTTTTTTTCAGTTAAAGTCCCAAGACTGAATATAATAGATAAAAGGTACTCCCACATACTAAAGAGTGAAGCTAGACTGTCTTTGCAAATCTTTCTAAGGAAGTGTCCTCAAACCAGTATTGCATAAGTCTATAGAGCACCTTTAGTCTATACATGAGAAAATTGTTACCAGATGCCATCGAGTCGGTTTTGACCCATTGAGACCCTATGGTCTCTATGGACCAAAACACTGCCCAGTCCTACACCAATCTCACAGTCATTGTTACGCTTGAGCCCATTGCTGCTCCCACAGTGCCAATCCATCTTCTTGGGGTTTCCCTCTTTTTCACTGACCCTCCACCTTATCAAGCATGATGTCCTTCTCCAGGGACTAGTCTCTCCTGACAATCACTTTGAAGAATGAGAGATGAAATCTGGTCATCTTGGCTTCTAAGGAGCATTCTAGTTGTACCTCTTCCAACACAGGTTTGTACTTCTGGCAGTCCACGGTACTTTAAATATTCTTCTTCAATACCATAAGTCATATGTATCAATTCGTCTTCAGTGTTCCATATTCATTGTCCAACTTGTACATGCTTATGAGACTATTGAAAATATCATGGCTTGTGTTATGGGCATCCTAGTCCTCAAACCAACATCTTTGCTCTTTAATTTAACATTGTAAAGAGGTCTTGTGCAGCAGATTTGCCTAATGCAATACGTCATTTGATTTCTTGATTGCTGCTTCCATGAGTGTTGATGGTTGATGCAAGCAAAATGAAGTTTTTGACAACTTCAATCTTTTCTCCATGTATCATGATATAGTTGGTCCATCTGTGATTATTTTACTTTCTTCACTTTGAGGTGCAACCTATACTGAAGGCTGTTGCCTTTGATCTTCAACAGTAAGTATTTTAATCCTCTTTGCTTCCAGCAGGCAAGGTTATATCATCTGCATATCACAGGTTGTTATTCAGTCTTCCGCTAATACTGATGCCAGATTCATCTTCATATAATCCAGCTTTTTGAATGATTTGCTCAACATACAGATCGAATCACTATGGTGAAAGAATACACTCCTGGCACATACCTTTCCTGGCTTTAAACCATTCAGTGTCTCCTTGTTCTGTTTGAATGATTGCCTCCAGGTCTGTGTACAGATTCCTCATGAGCACAATTAAGTGCTCCAGAATACTCATTCTCTGCAACGTTGTCCCTAGCTTGCCATGATCCACAGTCAAAAGTCTTTGCATAGTCAATAAAGCTGGAAGCTCAGCTGAAAGCTGCCACCATGGGTGACCCTGTCAACATTCAAACTACCGGTGACATAACTCCCAGCTGCACAGCAAGTCCATGTCACCACAGTACAAGCACCTGACATACGAGTGGTGGTTGAGAAAATTAGAGTGATGGAAAAGGGTGGGCATTTCTCTGAAGAGAGCTGTAAGGTTGCTATGCAATTTCTTTCTCCGTGAGATGGTATGTAGCGCGAGAAGACATTATAGATGGGAAGAGAAAGATAACTGAAAAGCATTTTCAGGTAAAAAGAAAACCAGGAGAGTGCATTGTCATGGAAACCAGGGAAACCAGTGTTTCAAGAAAAAGGGAGTGGGCAGCTTTGTGGAGTGCTGCTGATGGGGTTAAGCAAAGGCATGAAAAGCAGTTATTGTAGTTAACAATAATGGGCCAGTGGCATCTTGATTCGAGCAATTTCCAGAAAGAGGTAAGGGTGGAAATGAGACGGCATAGGTGAAGAATGCTAATGACAGAAAATGTAGACAATTATTTGAATTTGTCTGTGACAGGGGAGAAAGAAACGAGTAACTGGAGGTAAATGGACAGTCCAGGGAGGAAACGAAAGGTTCAAACATGATGGACAGGAAAGGGTCAAGAGGAAAATGCTGAATGATCAGGACTGTTAGAATCCCTGAGATGACAGAAAGAAATAGATAAAATTTATTCACAATAGGCCATCTCTTGGTGGCATAAACAATGAAAGTGCTCGATTCCTACCCAAAAGATTGGCAGTTCAAATCCACTCAAGAGACACGAAAAAAAGCTAGGCCATCTAGCTCCCAAACCTCAGCCCTTGACCATCCTGTGAAGCACAGTTCTATCCAGATCCACGTGGGCTCATCATGATTCAGAGTCAACTTGGTAGCAACTGGTTTGATTTTGTTGGTTTTTTCACAAGAGAGAGAAAAATGAACAACTCCTGAGAGATAAGGAAGAAGGAATAGGGTTGCAGATACTGTGGAATCTGGTAATTTGGTGAGCAAAAGTTGAAGGATTTATTCATTGTTGACTTTAATTTCAACATGACATAAAAATGCAAGGTTGTTTCATAGAGATGACAAGGAAGGGAAGGTAGTAGATTAGGTTTAAAGAAGAGTAGAGGAGAGATTTTTTTAAAAAACGAAACCTGCTGTGGAGAATAGAAGAATAAAACTGACTGTTGGTGTATGTAGTTAAGTGCTGTCAAGCAGATTCCGACTCAGAGTCACTCTGTGTAGGATTTCCAAGGAGCAGCTCCAAGGTGGGTTTCAATGCCAACCTTGTAGTTTGTAGTTCAGTGTTTATCCTACAGCGCCACACCAGGGCTCTTAAAACTGACTATTGTTGTTAAGTGCTATCGAGTCGGTTGCAATTCACAGCAGCCCTGTATAGGATATCCAAGGTCAGCTATGCAAACCCACCAGCTGCTCCTTGTAAACCCTATTCAGGGTCGCTATGAGTCAGAACCAACTCAATGACACTAACAACAGCAACAAAAAGGCGCATTCATAATGGTGCAACAGTTAAGCACTCTGCTACTGACTAAAAGGCTGGTAGTTCTAACCTATCCAGTGGCGTCACAGGAAAAGGATCTGACAACTTCTTCCATAAAGATAAGAGCCTAGAAAACCCTATGGTTTCCTACGGGAAAGTTCTGCTCTGTCATGTGGAGCTGCTATGAGTCGAAATTGACTCAATGGCACATAACAACAGCAATAGTGACAGGCAGTGTAAAGTAAACCAACAGGATGGTGAAGCTCCCTGGGCTTAGCAATAGTGTGACGCCATTACCACCTGTAGGCAGGAACGATGCTACTGGAGTCCAGTAAGCACTAGGGGTCACCAGACAGGAGTTTGGACTGTCAATGGACAGAAGCTTGAGCTAGGACAAAACAATGAAAGGTAGAGAGGAAGCAGGGAGAATAAATATTCTAATTGTTCTCTTCTCCCTCACTGATCTTCTACTATGTACTTCAATTAGCCAAACTCAATTGGAAATCAAAGGTCAAGGGAGCTTCCAAGTGCACTGATCATGAAAGAGAATGTAGAAAATGGAACTTGGGACAGGTTGCAAAAAAACAACAACCTGCAAAGCAGCTAGTTCATAGCACGTTTGGAATAAAGTCCTCAGCACTGAGAAAACAGCTCCAGGGTTTTCAAGAGCTGAGGTTCCTTCTATACAGTTGTTGTTCTTGTTAGGTGCTGTACAATGCATTCCAACTCATAGTGACCCCATGTACAACAGAAGGAAGCAGTGCCCAGTTCTGCGCCATCTTAATAAATACTGCCATATTTGAGGCATTGTTGCAACCACAGGATCAATCCATGTCATTGAGAGTCTTCCTGTTCTTCACTGATCCTCTCGACTTTACCAAGCACAACATCCTTCTCCAGAGACTGATCCTTCTTGATCACATGTCCAAAACATGAGATTAGGTCTCACCATTTTTGCTTCAAAGGAGCATTCGGGCTGTACTTCTTCCAAGATAGATTTGTTTATTCTTCTGGCAGCCCATGCATGGTACTTTCAATATTCTTCACCAACACCATTAATTCAAAGGCATCAATTCTTCTCCAGTCTTCCTTATCAATTGTTCAGCTTTCACAAGCATATGAGGCAATTGAAATACTATGTCTTGGGTCAGGTGTGTCTTAATTCTCAGAGTAATATCCGTGCTCTTTAGTACTTTAAGGAAGTCTTTTGTGGCAGAAATTCAACTCAGAAAAGGACCTGGAACTAGGAATATCAATGCTGATATCAGATGGATCTTGGCTGAAAGCAGAGAATACCAGAAAGATGTTTATGTTTGACTTATTGACTATGCAAAGGCATTTGACATTTTAAATAATAACAAAGTATGGATAACATTGCAAAGAATGGAAATTCGAGGTAATTGTGTTTATGTGGAATCTGTACATAAACCAAGTATGTACAAAGTATGCATTTAGGAAAAATGGAAGTCATCAGAAAAGAAATGGAATGCATAAAGTAAAGATCTATATCTTGGGCATTATTGAGTCGAAATGGACTGGGATTGGCCATTTTGAATTTGACAGTCCTATGATTTGCTGTGTTGGGACTGACAAACTCAAGAGGAATGGTGTTACATTCATCATCAAAAAGAACATTTCAAGATCTATTTTGAAATACAATGCTGTCCGTGATAGGATAATGTCTATAAGCCTACAAGGAAGATCAGTTAATACAACTATTATTCAAATTTATGCACCAACCACCAAAACCAATGAAGAAGAAATTGAAGAATTCTACCCACTTCTTTAGAGCCCTGGTGTAGTGTTGTAGGATAAGCTTTGTTCTATCTACATCCTTAAGGTCAACTCTACTTTGAGAAGTCAGCTCTTCCCAAGTATATTTTGAGTGCCTTCCAACTTGAGGTGCTCACCGTCCAGCACTATGTTAGACAATGTCTCACTGCTATGCTACTCCTTCAGAAGTGGACCATCTCTTCCTTCTTCCTAGTCTATCTTAGTTTGGAAGCTCCCACTGAAACCTATCTACTATGGGTGACCCCGCTGGTATTTGAAATACTGATGGCATAGTTACCATCATTACAGCCAGTTTGCAACCTATTACAGTAGGGCAAACTGACAGAGGGGTGGGGGTTTAGTGTTGTTATCTGATATCAAGTCACAGCAATCCCATGTGTTACAGAGTAGACCTTCTCCCTAAGGTTTCTTGTCTACAGTCTTCACAAGAGCAGATCACTAGTCCTATATTCTGTAAAATGGGTTTGAACCCTTTCAGGTAGCAGCTGACCACAAACTACTTATACCACCCAGTCTCCTTTTAGTATTATTTTTTTAATCTGACACCTTTAATCTTGGCTTTCATCCTTAGGGTCATATCGTAGTTCAAGATGACTCTGGCACTCATGATATCCCATTCTTATTCCAGAAAGCAAGAAGGGTCATGGGAGGAGGCCAAAGCCTTCCAGTTGGCCAGACCCTCTGTAAGAAGTAGCCCTCCCACCCTCACCCCAGGATTTTCACATTCATCTCGTTAGCCGCCAAGTGTTACAAAGAAAACTGGAAAGTGTGTGTGGTGTTGTGGCTGAAGACTTTACTCCCAGAATGTAGAGAAGGTAGGATAAGCACTGGGGTAGATCCTCCTGAAACGATGCTCATGAAAACATGGGCAGAGATGACTTACAAAGAAATGGCAAGGGTTTTCTGAGAGAAATTTTTTGTGCCTCACACACCAACTTTATAACCCAACTTCTGTTCAAGTGTCATTTCACTAGAATCTACACTTCCTGAACTACAGAGACCATTTGATTTTCTTCTCCTTAGTCACATAATTCTCAGGGAATGCTTGAACAGAGTCCCTTAGACTGAGGTACTGTAGCATTCCTCTAGTTGATGAAAGATGAAAGCTCTTCATTCATTCACTCAAATGCTTAATGCACTCTGTTGCTAACTGAAAAATTTGAATAATTGGAGGTTCACGTCCACCTAAGTACCACAGAAGAAAGGCCTGGTGATCTACTTCCCAAAGACTCAGCCACTGAAACATTATGGAGCACAGTTCTACTGTGACGCACAGGGTTGCTAGATGTTAGGGTGCACTCAAGGGCAATTGGTTAGCCAGTGAGGTAGGTGGAAAATTGGAACGTGTGGTGTCCTGGAAGAGGGTGTGGACCTTGTGTTACATGCTATTAATAACTTAAGTCAGAGGCTAACTGAGAAATGACCACTGACTTTAAAATACCAAGGTCACTGGTCACTGATGACCATTCAGAGCAGTCTTAATGGCATGATATATGACAGCAATGACTCTTTGTGAAATCATGTTTATTTATTCATTCATTCCTTACTAGTACTTGATAAGCACCATTCTAGACACTTGGCACATATGCCAGACCCCCAACCCTCCCAAAATATCAGTACACACAATTAAAAATAAGCATAATAAATCAGCTCAGAGGTATAAGTGCTATTAAAAAATACAGGACAGGAAAAGGGGAATCAGAATGCAGGAAGGGGTCAGGATAAGCTTTATAAAGAAGGCTGCCTGCATTTAAACAGATATCTGACACCCTGACCCAATAATATGCTCTAGGATTTTTATGTTCTTTAATGCCCTCCATTTATAGCCCTCGGTAAGATCATCGCAGGACTTCAAACCACAAGGTTGGCAGTTCAACCCTCTAGCTGTTCCTTGGAAACCCTATACAAGTTCACTCTGAGTTGGAACAGACTCGACAGCACTTAACAAAATACTGACATTAAGTAATCTAGTGTATCTGCAAGATCTGTATTCTAGAGGCTTCCTGAAATGTTGACAATTAGTAGAATAAATAACCCAGAAGTGAAAAGCAAGATTTGACCTTTACTCACTTAGCACTGGAGCCCTGGTAGTGAGGTGGGTAAAGTGTTAGACTGCCAACAGAAAGGTCCACAGTCCAAACCCACCAGCTGCTCCACAGAAAAAAGATAAAGCAGTCTGTTCCCACAGAGTTATAACCTGTAGCCTCGGAAGGCCTGTGGAGCAGTTCCGCTCCGTCCTATAGAATCACCATGAGTGGGAAGCAACTCTACAGCAGTGGGCTTGGTTTGGGTTTGGTATTCAGCCATTACATTTTAAATAATCCAATTAATACTGGGATCTCTGAGAACCACTCAACAAAGGATAATCATCTTGGATTGAGTCTGATGAAGTTTCTTTCATGAGGGATTATTGGCTAAAAAAGAAAGACATTCATATTGGGTTAACCTGAAATTAAATCTGGTGTTTCACATGAGGCAAATAGGCCCTCCAGGATAATGTCTCAGAAACATGACTCAACTTAGGCTGTTGATGTCTGGATGAACTACACTCTCCATGAGTCTCCTGAGTACACCACCCTCCTATTGTTGTTGTTACGTACTGTCGAGTTGGTTCTGATTGATAGTGACTCTGTATAGGGTTTCTGAGGAGCAGTTGTTGGGTTTGAACCACTGACCTTGTGGTCAGTCTAGTGCTTATCCTACAGCACTAATATGGGCCAGAGAAGTAAGCTTCTACCCTCCTAGAGTTTAAATGTTGCAACACTACCCTCCTAGGCTAACCACAATATGTAACGTAAAACCATTTCACACATTATTTCTGACTTTGAATCATTAATCAAATTATATGCTACAGTGTTATGGGTCAGTCATCAAGACCCTCTTTATTAAGATTTTTACAGGGTAGAGGACTGAGCTTTAGCAGGAAAGTCTAATATAATGCCATCCAATAGATTTGCTGTAAGGATGAAAAGATTTCCTAATTGACACTATCCAATATGGCAGTCACTAGGCACATGGAGTTCTGGTGTGGCACTGTAGGATAAGCACTAACCAAAAGGTTGGCACTTCAACCCACCAGCTGCTCCTCAGAAACCTTAAACAGGATTGCTGAGTCAGAACTGACTCAATGCACTTAGCAACAATCATACCAGTTCCATGGGACCCAAGCCATGGTATTTTCAATTCTTTCACATGTATGAGAAAGGTGAACAATGAATAAGGAAGACTGTAGAAGAATTGACGCATTCGGAATATGGTATTGGTGACCAATACTGAAAGTACCATAGACTGCCAAAGAACAAACAAATCTGTCTTGGAAGAGTACAGCTAGAGTGCTCCTTAGAAGCCAGGATGGCAAGACTTTGTTGCTCATACTTTGGACATGTTATCAGGAGGGAGCTGTCTCTGGAGAAGGACATCATGTTTGACAAAGTAGAGAATCAGTGAACAGGAGGAAGGCCTCAACTGGATGGAGTGGCTCCACCCAGCAGCAAATCGGGAGAAAGACCTAGTTATCTGGTCCTGTAAAGTTTATCAAAAACACAACACTCATTGTCATCTAGTCTATTTTGCCTCTATTATAGACTCCAACTATAGACAGAGTAGAACTGTCTTACCAGGTATCCAGGGCTGTACATTTTTACAGAAGCAGACTGACAAGTCTTTCTCCTCATGGAATAGCTGGTGGGTTCAAGCCATCAGTCTTTCAGTTAACAGCAAGTGCTTAACCACTGCAACATAAGAGTTCTTTCCAACAAGATTATCTTGCTAAACACAGACACTTTTAATCCAATAAAGGTTTTGGGGGGTTTTCCCCCTAGCTCTGCCCCAACATACACATCCACTTGCTGCAAAGACAGTACACCCACTATTCTCTTATCTACGTGGTTAGGTTCCAAAGACCAGGTTGTTATGCAAAAATCAACAGTATATAAAAATGGAAGATGGCCACATCAGGTCACAAAATGAACAATGAATGCATCATTAAGTAACTGCCAGATTACATCATCATGTAACTGTCAAACCACTGAGGATCATGGCCTAGCCAAGTGATTTAACTGTCCACTGATTTTATTCTCTATCACACCTCAGCATCTGTTATGCCAGATACTTGTTGTTAATGTATAGTTTTTTACTACTACTGTAAATGCAGAATATCAGATAATGAGATAGTTAACAAGGGTTACATAAGTGTATTGTCATTGAAGAGTTGAAAGCTTACTTCTTTGGCCCATATTAGAAATAGGTTCTGGAAGTGTATACTTTCAACAAGAGTTCATCTCCACCTGCTGAGAACTCCATTTACTTCCAGAACTTCCGACTGTTCGTTCTCTTAGGTTTAATAATAAATTTTGAAAACTTCAGTCCCATAATTAATATGTTGTTAATTAAAATTCTGTGTAAACCAAGAAAGCCAAGTGCCAAAGTACTTGTTCCAACCTCAAAGAAGAAACAGCCTGAATCACAAAAAATTTCAACTTGACTCTTTCAAACTTCATTCTTCTTAGATAAAATCATCCCTTTTGAATTCTAAAGCTAAGCCGTTTTAAACAAGTTTTCTTACATAACTTAGGTGGCTTGCTGGAGATATTTTCTTAAAACTTTCAACTGATGCAACTCCAAATATGCAACATGAAAAGCATCAGCTTTAAAAGAAACCATAAAGATTTTAGCAACAAACACAGAATGTGCCTGTCACTTTGCAATGTTTTTACTCTAACAGCTATAATAAAGCATTAGTACTTCTTACACAAAGCATCATACGAATGTTTAATGTTAAAACCCCAATTTCAAAAGAATAAGAACCAGAGCCAGCATCCCGCCTACATAGAAAACTAGATTAAAGACATCTGGGAAGTGATTGAGATTCCAATACAATTCTTCAAAAAGCTCTTAGTTCCCTGCACATAAAGTGTTGCACATGCAGCAATAAACCTGATAAAAAGGCAAATGAGAGGTATGCCTCCCAGGAGTGAAGCCTCTTGTTCAGAATTTTTTTTTTCTTAGTTTAATAAAATTCTTCTTAATCTAAATATGCAAACCTTCTAAATCAAATGCTTTGTTTGAATTTCATTTTATAAAAAAAGATCGACATTGAAAATTTCATTCAGTGTCTAGGTAGGAGATCCACAGATGCACACAGCAAATCCAAGTACGAACTATTTTAAGTGACTATACCTTGGGGTGTCTTGTCACCTCTCGTGGAATGCTGCCACTTCTAAACTGGCATTCAGCAAATTTTTTTTTTTTTTTTTTTAGTTAGTTCCTACCACTGCTCGGCACTTATAATATATGCTCAATAAATGCTGAATTGAATAGCATTTTAACATTTCAAGCATAGCACATCAAAGGAATCATTTTTAACAAGACACAACAGTTGTTTAACACCAAAGATCACTGGCATCTTGAATCCATGACAGATTTGTTCACTTAGTAATAACAGCTCACATTGTTTTCTCATTGGTATGTTTATAAATTCTTTTAACTGTTGTCATTGTTATGTTGTTAAGTGCCCTGGAGTTTGTTCCAACTCATAGCCACCCTATATAAGATTTCCAAGGAGCAGATGGTAGGTTTGAAACTCTGACTTTGTAGTTGGCAGTCCATTGCTTATCCTACACCACCATACTCCTTGAACCCATTAGTTCATTAACTATCACTCGGAAACCCTGTACAGGGTCACTATGAGTCGGTTCCGACTCCACGGCACATAACAACAACAACAATAAGGATTCTAACCATGCTTGTGGATGTGAGCAATTTTCCTCAACTGTTAAACAAAGAGTTGACTCAAGGTGTTTCCTGCTTTTAACATGAAAATGCTTTCTGAAGCAGTATAACTGATGGCAATCAAGAACATTTCTCACATTTGCCCAGTAGGTTAGAGACAGGGCTGAACAGGTTGACGCTACTTCATTAATCCTGAATTATCTCCTAGGTATCAGGGTTTTGTTGTTATGTGTCATGGAGTCCATTCCCATTCACAGTGACTGTGAAGTTTCTTTGGTTGTAAATCTTTATGGAAGTAAAAAGTCTCATCTTTCTGCTGAGGAGCGGCTGCTAGTTTTGAACTGCTGACCTTGTGGTTAGTAGTTCCGTGATTATCTTACAGTGCCACCAGCGCTACCAGGGGCCAGGTTGCTGCTGTTGTTAAGTGCCTTTGAGTCGATTCCAACTCATAGAGACCCCGTGTGAGGTTTCTTAGGTTTTGATCCTGCAGAAGCAGAAAGCCTCATCGTTCTTTCCTGAGCAGCTGGTTAGCTCAAACTGCCAGCCTTGTGATTCACAGTCCTAAGCTTATCCTACCAGATTGTTGTTGTTGTTAGGTGCCGTTGAGTTGGTACTGACTCATAGTGACCCTATGCAAAACAAAATGAAACACTGCCCAATCCTGGACCAACACAATTGTTATCATGCTTAAACCCATTGATGCAGCCACTTGGCCAATCCATCTCATTGGGGATCTTCCTCTTTTTCTCTGACCCTCCACTTTAACAAACATGATATCCTTCTCCAGTACAATATGTCCAAAGTATGAGACACAAAATTTGGTCATCTTGGCCTCCAAGGAGCACTCTGGCTGCACTTCTTCCAAAACAGATCAATTAGTTCTTTTGGCAGCCCATGGCACTTGCAATATTCTCCTCCAACGCCATAACGCAAAAGCATCAATTCTTCTACAGTCTTCCTTATTCACTGTCCAGCTTTCGCATGCATATGAGGTTATTGAAAATACCACAGCTTGGGTCAGGCGCACCTTAGTCCTCAAGCTGACATCTTTGCTCTTCAACACTTTAAAAAGGTCTTGTGCGGCAGAGTTGCCTAATGCAATACGTCATTTGATTTCTTGGCTGCTGCTTCAACGAGTGTTGATAGTTGATCCAAAATGAATGAAGTCCTTGACAACTTCAATCTTTTCTCTGTTAATAAGAATGTTGTTTATTGATCCAGCATTTTCTTTACATTGAGATGCAATCCATACTGAAGGCTGTGCTCTTTGATCTTCATCAGTAAATGTTTTAAGTCCTCTTCACTTTCAGCAAGCAATGTTATATCATCTGCATATCGCAGGTTGTTAATGAGTCTTCCTCCAATCCTGATGCCATGTTCTTCTTCACATAAACCAAATTCTCAGATGATTTGCTCAGCATACAGTTTAAATAAATATGGTGGAAAAAATATGACCCTGTCACACACCTTTCTTAATTTTAAAACATTCAGTGTTCCCATGTTCTGTTCAAACAACTGCTTCTTGGTCACGGTACAGATTCCTCATGAGCACAATTAAGTGTTCCGGAATACTCATACTTTGCAATGTTGTCCATAGCTTGTCATGATCCACACAATTGAAAGACTTTGCCTAGTCAATAAAGCACAGGTAAACATCTTTCTGATAGTCTCTGCTTTCAGCCAAGATCCATAGGACATCAGCAATGATATCCTTCGTTCCTCAACCTCACCTGAATCTAACTTGAACCTCTGGAAGTTCTCTATCAATGTATGCTTGCAGCTGTTTCTGTATTACCTTAAATAAAACTTTACTCGCATGGGATATCAAAGATATTGTCCGATGATTTCTGCTTTCTGTTGGGTCACCTCTCTTTGGAATAGGCACAAATACGGATCTCTTCCAATCTATAGGCCAGAAAGTTGTCTTCTACATTTCTTAGCATAGATGAGTGAGTGCCTCCTGTGCCGCCTCACTTTGTTGAAAGATTTCTATTTTTACTCCATCAGTTCCTGGTGCCTTGTTCTTTGCCAATTCCTTCAACGCACCTTGGACTTCCTCCTTCAGTATCATTGGCTTTTGATCATATGCTACCTCT
Source organism: Chrysochloris asiatica (assembly GCF_000296735.1). Lineage (NCBI taxonomy): Eukaryota > Metazoa > Chordata > Mammalia > Afrosoricida > Chrysochloridae > Chrysochloris > Chrysochloris asiatica. Next base: position 10,630,497 of record NW_006408531.1, read on the forward strand.
TGAAATGGTTGAAAATCAACCACTTCCTTTTGGTACAGGGACCAGGTAGGAACTCAAAATTGGAAAGTAAGGATTAGAGAATTTGAGCAGTAAAGTCTCCCTCTGCCAACCTTTACTTAGTCAACCTGGGAAATCAAGTTGCAAAGCTGCCCTGTGATGACTGCTGGGAATGCTGAGGGTAGCCAGCTCCTCTGTATCAGGCAGGATCTATACTTGGCTTCCCTAGGAGAGTCGTGTGCTAACCAAAAGCTAGTCGTTTGTTCCCAAACCTCTTTGTGCCAGTGTTACTTGTCAGGGCAATGACGTCACTTATTAAGTATACAAGTCCATGAAATACAATGATTCGAAGAAATTAGCTGTTACGGTAGATGCAATTTGGGAAGGTAAAGCAAATCATACACACACACAAAATATAATGCTGAATTAAAACATGGGTAAGACAACAGTATAAAATTGGGGGAAAGAAATCCGAAAACTTCAGAATTCTATTCCTATATTCTTCCACATGTGTCTTTACAATCTTACTCCATCTTAGAGAAAACCAAACTGGAAACATTCCTAAAGCATGCAACCCCATCCCTGGCCTTATGTAGTAAATGCTGGAAAGGATTCTTATGATCATTTCTGTTGCCTCGGAAAGCATTTTTATGGAGATTTTGTAGGGACAGCAATATGGATTTGAAATCAGAGATACCATACACTAAAGTAAATACAATAACCACGAAAATCTAATCTGGTAAATTAATGTGTTTTTTAATTTAAATTTAAAGGAAATGTTTATGGTACACAAGTTATTTCTTTGGAGAGATAGGTTAAAAGAATTTGTAAACACACAAATGAGAAAACAACGTGAGGATTATTATTTAAGTGAATGAGTCTCTCATGGGTTCAAGATGTCTGTGATCTTTGGTGTTAAACTACTGTGGCTGTCTTGTTAAAAATTCATCTTTTGATGTGTCATGCTTGATTTTTTTATTTGGTTTTGCTTTTTGCTAACTTCCCTCCTATTATATATTGCCTTGAAGGAGTATTTTTTTTTTTTTCTGTTTGGGGGAGGTATAATTGCTGATGAAGTACACATGTTTAAAGTGTACAATATGTTCACTTTAAACCATCATCACAATTAAGATTATACACATTTCAGCCTCCCCCCTAAAATCTCTTCATCCCTCAGTAACCATTTCCTCTCATCCCGCCTCACTATACTGTTGCCCTTGCCCCTGGGTGAGGACATATTTCCTTATAGATTTCTTTACATTTTCTATAGATTTTCATCAATGGAATCATAAACTATGTACTTTTCCCTACAGTTTCTTTCAGTCTAATTAGATTGATGTGTATTAGCATGGTTGTATGTATTTTCTTCTTTACTTTCTATGGATGTACAAGTACCACAGCTTCTTATCCACTGGATAACATTAACAAACATTCAGGTTGTTTCCAATTTGGGGGCTATTACAAATAAAACTGCTACAAACAGTCATGAACAAAACTTTATGTGGATGTGAGCTTTCACTCTTCTTGCATAGATACATAAAAGTAGAATGGCTGCAACAAAAAAATAGGCATATGTTTAACTTTTTAAGAAACTGCCAATTAAAGGAATTTGTAACAACCAGACCAACTTGACAAAAAATACCAAAGGGATCCTTTGGACTCAGAACCAATGATAGCACACAACAATTTGAGATTAACATACATGCCAGCACCAATGTTTTCAGCTGGGTTTTCAAGAAAAGCAAAACTAAGGAAATTTATATATGTTCATATATAGAAAGCTTACAACAAGGAGATGGCTCATAATTGGAGGGTCCCAGGTCCCCAGCAGAAAAGAGCAACCTTTTCCTGTGTGTCCATTATACTGGGAGCAGGCCACACCCACAAAGAAACATCCTTTCAATTGATTGGCTATTCATATTAAATCATCAAGTGTTAACTACGCTGTATTAGATTTCACCATGGGAATCCTAGCACAGTTAAATTACCAAAAACCCCAACAATTACAGTCTACCCTTAATCAAATTGTTTTTGCTGTTGTTATGTGCCATTGAGTTGGTTCCGACTCACAGTGACCCTGTATAGGTTTCCAAGGATTGGCTAATGTGTTTGAACTACCAACCTTGTGGTTCAAATAGACCTTGTGGTTAGTGCTTTATCCCACAGCACCACAGCAGAACTCCATTAGTCATCTTGACACCTATAAACTAGATGCATAGTATCTAAATAAAGAAAATTATAAAATCATACTTGCACCTAACATGATGTAAGTAAAATGTGTTCAAGAAAAAACACACTTCCCCATTTACAACTTATATTTCACAAATGAACAAAGCAAAATCATCTGATGCACACATAGAAAACAAAACCAAAAATATATATTTATTCAAATGTCCAAAGAGCACATTCTGTAAGCCAGCCTCCTGCCCACAGGCACAGAACTTTACTCAGTCCATTGGCCAAGAGTCTGCAGCTTCTGTGTCTCTCCATGCAACTCCTTCTGCTGTCGCCACTTTTCTAGGTAGGGATCTCACACTCTACTCATCCTCTTCCTTCTTGATGGTCCTGGGATCATCTGTTCCTGAAATGAAAGAAAAGCTACTGCCCTCTTTTAGCTGTTGTTTATGTTAAGTGCCATGGAGTCAGTTCCAACCCATAGCAACCCTGTATAGAGTTTCTGAGGAGCAACTGGTAAGCTTGAACTGCTGACCTTGCAGTTCAAATGGCTTTGCAGTCTGGTGCATTAACCCATAGCACCACACCAGGACTCCCCTCTTTTTACTTTTTGTTGTTGTCAAGTGCTGTCAAGTCAGTTCCAATCCATAGTGACCCTGTATAGGGTTTCTGAGGAGTAGCTGGTGTGTTTGAACTACCAAACTTGCAGTTCAAATGACTTTGCAGTCTGGCGCATTAACCCACAGTGCCACACCAAGACTCCCTCTTTTAGTTACACATCTATAATTACAGTTTTGACAATCACAATTATTTCTGCTAACAATTACTCACAACTGAGTCATAAAATCTACCACTATCCTACCCCACACCCTTTCACCACACCCATCTGGGAAAGAGGAAAACTGGTCTGTGAGAATTCTACCTTAGCCCCTCATTCTGAAACTAAGCACGTCCATAAAATCTTGTAAGCCAATCACTTCATGTCTTTAGCACCCTCCTCTCCCACCTTTTGACAGCCAATGTCTTAATTGCCTGTCCCTACAAGAACCCCAGCGAGATGGATTGGCAAAGTGGCAGCATCATTGGGCTCAAGCGTGGCAACAATTGTGAGGTTGGCCCAGGATCAGGCAGTGTTTTGTTCTGTTGTGCATAGTGTCACTATGAGTCAGTACTGACTCGATGGCATCTAACAACAACAATCAACCTAGTAAACTGAGAAAATAAGCATGCCCTTGATATGAAGAATCTCCCATTCTGGATGAAATTTTGAGTAACTTTATCCATAAGAAAAAGTCTAGTCCATCAAATTGTAGCAATTGACACTTGCTCATGGTATCAAACATCTTTGTCTGTCATCTAAATTAGGTCAAATAAGCACCAACTGTGAGTTTGGGAGTTCTCATACACCTCTCTGCACCTCAGACCAGCTGGCACCTTTACTTTTAGCCCTAGCCCCCAGGGACTAGGTCCATGGGTTTAAGAATTCATACAACTCCCTAAACTTCAGATCAACAAGTCCTTTCTCTTTTTTCTCGCATTTCAAGGTCAACAGGTGCCAACAGAACATGTCCAAACTCATCCCATGTCTTCATTGCTGCATTTCCCACACTTCCACTCACAAGTAGACCCAAGTGGTCACCAGCGAGTATACTAGCTACTGCTGACCAGCTCCTTTTAACATTCAGTCCTAGAAGAGAGTTTTCTCTGATGGGCAAACTTTTCTTGCTTGATGCCTCCGAGACAAACAGCTTGATTGAAACTCAAAAAAAACAAACAGTCTACTTTTTTCCTGTAGGTCTTTCTTTCCATCTAGAATCTCCTGTTCTCCCAGAAGTCTTTTTAAATGCAAATGTCTCAAGTATGAAGGTTCTGGGCAAATTCAAACACCCCTTTTAGCAAATCCTATCAGGTACAGGCTGAAGATAGGCTTCTAAGCTCTCTGTAATCATAATTCCCAATATTCATTTCCATCACATATGTATGTCTATTTTGCAATAATAGGCAGGAGCTATCACTATCCAAAAGGCAGTCAAATACACACAAGTGCATTCTTTACTTCACCTTTGGACTAACCACATTCATAAGTATATGGCCTTGGGCCTCTGGCAGGGTGTATCCAGTAGGTCGTGGCCCCTTATCAACCATCTAATTCAACCAGGGGGACATCTGCTTTAGTCAACTCCAGAAGCTGCTTCTCTCCTCTCAGATGAAGCATTTTATCTCTTACGTTTCTTTCAGCCATTACAGGTAACAAAAATCAAAATAACCATCTAAAAATAAAATGTTTCATTTCCTGTATCATTTCATTCTTTCTGTTACAAAACTTCATGCTTCCATGAGTCTGAATCCTGCTTCTGACGTCAGCCACTTAAACCAAGTGAGAACCCTGTATGACTTCCTCTGACTCCACAAGAGAGAAAGAGAACCAAACTCAAAGTGAGTGCAAGACCAAGGCCATTCCTAGGAAGTGGAGATCAGACATGCCTCTCTCCCCTATAATCTTTCTTACTAGTGGAGGCAGTTATTTGTGCCTTTAAAATTAGTCAGACTTGAGAATCAATATAGAAAACTCTAGAACCCTATTCTTTCAGTACCACATGTCTTAGACTGGGTTTTCTAGAGAATAAAACCAGTGAAATAGATATATGTATCTAGAGAGAAGTTTCTATCAAGGGAAAGGCTCACAGTTGTATAGTCCCAGGTCCCCAGAAGAAAATAGCAAGCTTTTCCTGTGTGTCCATTATACTGGGAGCAGGCCACACTCCCAAGGAAACATCCTTTCGATTGATTGGCTTTTCATATCCAATCATCACAGTTAACCATGTGTACTGCATTTCACCATTGGAATAAGTGCATCTCAACTGCCAAAGTGTTGAAGAGCAAAGATGTCAGCTTGAGGACTAAGGTGCGCCTGACCCAGGCTATGGTATTTTCCAGAACCTCATATGGATGTGAAAGCAGGACAGTTAATAAGGAAGATCGTAGAAGAATTGATGCCTTTGAGTTGTGGTGTTGGAAGAGAATACTAAAAGTGCCATGGACTGCCAAAAGAACCAATAGATCTGTTTTGGAAGAAGTGCAGCCAGAGTGCTCCTTGGAGGCCAAGATGGCTAGGCTTTGTCTCTCATACTTTGGACATATTGTCCGGAGAGAACAGTCGCTGGAGAAGGATGTCATGCTGGGTAAGGTGGAGGGTCAGAGAAAAAGAGGAAGACCCCCAACAAGATGGATCAGCCAGGTGGCATCATTGATGGCGTCAAGTGTGGCAGCGGTAGTGAGGTTGGCCCAGGATCGGACATTGTTTCATTCTGCTGTGCATGGGGTCGTTATGAGTCGGTTCTGACTCGATGGCACCTGACAACAACAACAACAACAACTGCCAAACCACTAAGAATCCGAGCTCAGTCAAGTTGACACAAAACCCCAACTATCACAATCACCCAGAATTCAAACCAGATCTAGAAGTATACAAAGAAAAACAAAACTACAAGACTAAAAATAGGGAACCAAAGATATCAATTTATAGTGAAGACAACTACAAAGCAAAAAGAGGAAAGGTGTAGTTACCAAAACTCCAAAAGACAAGGAAGCCAAGTCGACTTCAAGATAAAACAGATTGTTTTAAACTGGGGAAGAAATTTTTACATGGTAACCTCAAAAAAATTTAACATACCTTCACATCAAATCAAGAAAAAGGAAAACCATAAATATTTAGTAAACATTAAAACAGCAGCAAACAAAATAAACTCAGCACAGAAAATTGTGTGGAACAAAGAAACCAGAAGCACCATACCAAAAAAAGACACACATACAGCAAAATGACAGCAATCAATTTATACATATCAATAATTACACTGAGGAAGTCGCTGGCTCTGGGTGAACCGTACGGCGGCAACGAGGCGAGGCAATTGCAAGTTCACCCTCCTGGGGACAAGAGGCTCAGAAAGTCAAAACGAAAGCCATCCCTCAAGAAGATGATAAAAAAAAAAAAGAAGAAGAAGAAGATGATGATGATAGGCACTCTGCAACCACGAGAAGTCCTGTGACGTGAAAATGGACCGTGCCTGCCACACTAGAGTCATATCTTGTACCATGTGCCTAGAGGAATTCAAGACACTCATCATTTATCTCTTAGAACCTGTGGACATATACAGTGATTGGATAGATGCCTACAAGGCAGCCAACCAATAGGAGCGCAGAGGACCCACCCCACCCAACCCACCTACTGGTGGTACCAAACCAGACATTCCAAGGGTCCAGGGTGTGGGTACAGAGTTGTCCCAGCCCTCTGTGGAAGTGTGTGTGTGTGTGTGTGTGCGTGTACGCGCGCGGGTGAACATGGGGTAGAGTGGTCGCTGGGGCCCAGGGGCCTGAACTGGCCTCACCAGTCCTCCCTGGCCCGGGCCTTGGCGCCTCCTCGTTGACAGTCCTGGGTGCAAGCCAGCCCAGCAGGGGCTCCGGCAGGACCCCTGCATCCTCCTCACCCATCCACCAGCACCCTTACCTCCTCTCACCGGATGATACGCCCTCCTCCTCTGCCTCAGACTGGAGCTTGAAACTCCTGGCCCCTAGACCCCTTTAGTGGGGCCCAACCACCCACATTACCTGGGAGACCGTTTCATGTTGACTTGCTTTTGTAGAGGAGGAAGGGAATGGGTTGGCAACAGCTATCACGAACCCTTAAATAAAGCAGCCATTGTCAAAAAATTAATAATAATTACACTGAACGCCAATGGATTAAATCTAACAGTCAAGAAACTGAGTAGCAGAATGGACAAGAAAACAGGATCCTTCAATACACTGTCTACAAGAGACATACCTAACACACAAACAAAACTAGATAAAAACTCAAAGGGTGAAGACAAATATATTAAGCTAAAGGCAATCAAAGATAAGCAAGAGTGGCAATGTTAATTTCTGATAAAATAGACTTTAAAGGTAAAAACCAGTATAAGAGACAAAGAAGGGCATTATATTATGAATGATTAAAGGGTCAGCTGAACAACAGGACCATAAACATAATAAATACTTATGCTCCCAATAAAAGAGCCTCAAAATACATAAACTCAAATTGAATTGAAGAAAGAGACAACTCTAAAATAATAGTTGTTCATGCTAAATGCCATGGAGTTGGTTTCAACTCATAATGGCCCTGTAAAGGATTTCCAAGGAACAGTTGGTGGGTTTGAACCACCATCCTTATGGTTCAAACAGATTTGCAGTCCAGTGCTTATCCTATGGGTATTACACCACTTTCGATAAAGGATAGAACAAGTGGAAAGAAATTCAACAAAGAAACTGAAGAACTAAACAATACACTCAACCAACTGGACCTAATAGACTTATATAGCACATCCCACTCAACAGCAGCATAATGCATATGCTTTTCCAGTACACATGGAACATTCACCAGAGGAGACACTATATTAGGTCACAAAACAAGCATCAATAAATTTAAGAATATTGAATACTATAAAGCATTTTTCAGATCATAATACCACATAATTTGAAAACAGCAATAGGAAGATAAAGGAAAAAAATCAAATGTATGGAAATTGAATAACACCTTGCTTAAATGCTTCTGGTTAATAGAACAACAACAAAAATAGAAATTAAAAAATTCCTAAAACACAATATACCAAAACCTTTGGGACATTGGAAAAACAGTCCTTGAAGGGTGATTTACAGTAATAAGTGCACACATTCAAAAAGACAAGAGAACCCAAATCAACAATTACTGCAACATCTTCAACAATTAGAAAAAGAGCAGCAAAAGTATGCCTGTTGTTGTTGTTAAGTGCCGTCGAGTCGGTTCCGACCCATAGCGACCCTGTACAGGGTTTCCGAGGGTGTAAATCTTTACGGGAGTAGAAAGCCTC
>NW_006408531.1:10639861-10642440 GCF_000296735.1 Chrysochloris asiatica
AAAAATAAATAAATAAATTAGAAAACAGAAAAAAAAAATACAAAGAATCAAGACAGGGAGTTGATTCTTTGAAAGGATTAACAAACTTGACAGACCATTGGCAAATCTAACAAAAGGAGAAGCAAATAAAACACATAAGAAACAATATAATGACATCCCAACAGAACCATTGGAAATAAAAAGGATAATAACAGAATACTATGATGGACTGTACTCTAATAAATCTGAAAATCTAGAAAAAATGGACAAATTTTTAGAAAAATACAACCTGCAAAAATTATTACAGAATGAAGCAGAAAACTTGAACAGACCCACACAAAAGAAGAAATTTATGAGGTCTTTAAAAAACTTCCAACCCTCCAAAAAAAGGGCCAAGATGGCTTTACTAGTGAACTTTACCAAACATTCAAGAAAGGTGATACCAATTCTATTCAAATTACTACAGAACATCAAAAATGATGGGAAACTCCCATTATGTTTTATGAAGACAGCGTAACCCTCATTAACAAAACCAGGAAATTCATCATTAAAAAATAAAACTGTCCAATATCTTTCATGAACATAGATGAAAGAATTCTCAATAAAATTCTAGCCAATAGAATCCAACAACATATCAAAAAAGAATACATCATAACAAAGTGGAATTTATACAATGAATGCAAGAATGCTTCAATATTAGAAAAACAATGTAATACACCACATAAATAAAACCAAGGAAAAGAATCACACGATCACATCAGTTGATGCAGAAAAGGCATTTGACAAAATCCAACATCCATTCCTAATAAAAAACACTCAACGAAATAGGAATAGAAGAGAAATTCCTCAACATAATTAAGAGCATATATACAAACCCAACAGCCAGCATTACTTTCAATGGAGAAAACCTGAAAGCATTCCTTTTGCAAACAGGAAAAAGACAAGGATGTTTTAATCACAACTACTATTCTATATTGTGTTGAAAGTCTTAGCCAGACATATGACAATAAAGGAAAATTAAAGGCATCCAAATTGGCACATTCAAAAAAATTATCTCTATTGCAGATGATATGATTTCTATACATAGAAAAATTCCAAAGACTCAGCAAGAAAATTATTGGAATTCATTGAAAGATTCAGTAAAGTGGCAGGGTACAAGATCAATATAAAAAATCAGTTGAACTACTCTACACTAATAAGGACACCTCAGAAATGGAAATCAGGAACAACACCCACTCAAATAGCCACCCAAAAGATGAAATATTTACGAATAAATCTAACTAGAGAAACAAAACGCCTATACAAAGAAAACTACAAAACACTACTACAAGAAACAAAAAGAGATATAAAAAAGGAAGAATATACCATGCACATGGATAGGAAGACTTCACATTGTGAAAATGTCAACACTACCCAAAGCAATCTATAGATATAATGCAATCCCAATCCAGATTGCAATGTCACTTTCAGATAGAAAAACTGACCACTAACTTTATATGGAAAGTAAAAAGATCTTGGATAAGCAAGCATCACTTAAGAAGAACAAAATTGGAGGCCTCTCACTTCTTGACCTCAAAATCTGCTGCCAGCCACAATAGTCAGAGTACTGATACAATGAAAGACACATAGATCAATGGAATCAAATTGAGACCCCAGAAGTAAATCGATTCACAGTCATCTGATCATTGACAACGGGTCAAAACACATTAAATGGAGAAGAGATAGTGTCTTCAGCAAATGGGTTGGCAAAACTGAAAATCCATTTTCAGAAAAATGAAACAAGACCAACATCCCACTTCATGTACAAAAAACAAACAATATAAAGACCTAACTGTCTTTAAAGACTATAAAGATTATCAATGAAAAACTATGGACAAATTTAGGGGCCCTAAAGGAGCTCTGGTAGCATAGTGGTTACGAGTCGGGTTGCCAACCTCAAGGTCAGCAGTTCGAAACTACCAGAGATTCCACGGGAGAAAGATGAGGCTTTCTGCTCCCATAAAGATTTACAGCCTTGGAAACCTTGTGCAGGGTGACTATGAGTCGGAGCCGACTCCACGGTACATAACAACAACAATAACAACAATACACGGTATGGAGTCCTGGTGTGGCGTTGTGCACCAGACTACAAAGCCATTTGAACCACAAGGTCAGCAGTTCAAGCTCACCAGCTGCTCCTCAGAAACCCTATACAGGGTCGCTATGAGTCAGAATCGACTCGACAGCACTTCACAACAACAACAACAATACATGGCATAAATACACATCAAACATAACTCAAAACACACAAACAGTAGTAGGTAAAATAGATAAGTGGTGCTGTGGGTTAATGTGCTGAACGAAAAAGTAGGTTTGATCTTCAAGGTCGGTGGTTCAAACTCACCAACCACTCTTCGGAAACCCTATACAGAAGAAAGAAGAGTGATGAAAACTGAATATGCTTGGAATCAACTAGTCCAATAGACCAACGGAGCAGGTGAACATCAGTCATCATGACTCTGAGACCAGAACTAGATGGTGTCTGGTTACCATTACCAACTGCTCTGAAACGGATCACATTAGATCTCAGATAGAGTGGCAGAAAATGTGGAACTTAAAAA
>NW_006408531.1:10642540-10692319 GCF_000296735.1 Chrysochloris asiatica
AAGAGACTGGAGGAATTTGAGACTATGGTCCTTGGCCACCCTTCAGAATTGGATCAGAACACACCCTTGTGGCCCAATTTCAGCCAAGCAGTATATAGGTATACAGGGGGGAAAACATTAGTAAGGCATGTTCATCATGGAAAGGTCAATCATTGAAGATCAAAAGGGTACCATTTACCTAAGGAGAAAGTTGAAGAGGGAGGAAAGAAGGGTGGACTAGAAGTAGGAACCACAGGGAGGAAGCGGGATAACTGTTATTGCGTAGAGGGAACTATAATCATTGTGATGAAACAAAGGATAGGATCTGTTGAATGATCTTGTCTATAAACCTTCACTCGTCATAATAAAAAGTAAAAAACAGAATAGCTGTGCAAAGAACGTAATCAGCATTATTGAATCAAACATGTAAAATAGTTGAACTGGTATATGTTCTGTTGTGTTTATTCTCAACAACAAAAAATTAAAATAAAAAAACAAAACTGTCAAACCATTTCCCACTGCAGTGTATCACATTTTCAGTTTCTTCAAAACTTTGTCAGCATGGGGTATCATCTATTTTATTTTACCCTCCTCAATAGCTGTGTAAATGTATCTGATTGTAGGTTTGTTTCCCTGAGGAATAATGAGACTGAATATCTGATTGTTTATATGCCATTCCTAGATTTTCTTTGGTGAAATGTCTGTTCAAATGTGTTGTACACATACCTGTCCCCACATATTTTATTGAGTGGTTTATCTTTTTACTAATGCATTTTTGAGAATTCTTTATATATTTGGTATACAAGTCCTTGCCTTCCAATATTAAAAGTTTGCCTTTTAATTCTCTTAACGATATCCCTTGGAGGGAAGTTCTTAACTTTAATAAGATCAAATTTATCCATCTTTGGATTTTACATATAAATCTAGGAACTATTTTCAGTTCATTAAAAAAAAAAAAAGGTATGGACCCAGGTTAATTTATTTGGTGGTGTGTTGGGGAAAGAGGGGAGAGGTATGGGTTTTAAATTGTACCGGCATCATCTGTTGAAAACTATTCTTTCTCCACCTGAATTCCCTTTACACAATTATTGAACATCATATGTAAGTCTACTTTTGAACTATGCTCCACTGCCCCACCTGTTCATTCTTATGCTAACACATCAATTTTTAAACTAGTATTTCTTGATTTACTGTCTTATTAGTTATCTAGTGCTGCAATAACAGAAATACCACAAGTAGACGTTTTTAATGAATAAAATGTATTCTCTCACACGTCAGGAGGCTAGAATCCGGCATTCAGAGCTCTGGCTCTGGGTAAAGGTCCTCATCTCCTTTCAGCATCTGCTCCAATGAAGAGGGAGGAGTTAGTGGCAATAACCCTGCTTGGGCAGCCCTGCCCCAAATCTTCAAAGTTGGTACTGGCCAGCCCTGGACTAGCTCTCACTAGCAATGGCTGAATGGACACATGGGGCAGAGATAAAGAAAAGAAAGGAAGACCAGCTATCTGTATGGGCCAGATAGGAGAAGTGGAACCCTCTTAAAGTTTCTTGGGCAGCTGTGAAGGCATGAGGTCAGTAGGTAGCACAGAGGTGTGTACTGATTGGTGGAAGGAAAAAAAAAAATTGCCAGTTTTTTTTTTCCTTCTTTCATACTATTTTGTTTTTTTCTCTGCTGTTTGCTTTCCTTCTCTCTTGTGTGTTTTTTCTTTTTGCTTAGCTCAAGAGGAGACAGCAACTGCACAACCGTACCCTCTACAATGCCACCAACGGGACTACAGTCAATACGAGCTGCTCTACACTGGATCAATGACAACAACCTATGTCAGCTAAGTTCATCCGGAACCCCACTGCACAAACAGCCAACAGAGAATGGTGCAAAAACTCAACGTAATACAAATGTAATACCATCACAATACCTTGAGAGCACCAGATATTTTCTGTTCACATGAAGAAATAAAACAGAGTAACTCAAACAAACAACCAAGAGGCAGAGCTAGAAAATGTTTTTGAGGGAAAAGGAACACTGAAACAACCTGAAAAAGAATTCAGGAGAATGATTAGATATATCCAAACAATTGACAGGTCGGGGAAAACAAGGAAGAATTCAGAAAACTACTATAGGAACAATCAAGCAAAATAGATAAAGTTGAGGAGATAATACAAAATCTACAAACAGAAATCCAGAAGGTGAATACTGAGATATCAGAACTGGCCAATATACTAAACCACTGAGAATCCTGGGCTAGTCATGTTGGCATAAAACCTTACTATCTCACTGACCATGAGACAATCCAGACCATTATCTGGGTCAGGGGTCTTTTACTAAATTTTCATGAAGTAAATACTGGCTGCAACAGACAGGCAGAAAAAAAGGATGAGACAGAAGAGAGCACGCAGGTTAGGCAGAGAAAACATTATGCAAAAGTCTCACATCAGGTCAAAGGAAAAGGATTAGAAAATGTGGGAACACTAAGAAATGACATTTCCCCAATTGTGTCACCCCCCAAAGACCACGCTACAACCAACATGACACTAGCCTATGATTTAAAGGCTGTCTATAAACTAAAAGGCACTAGGCAGTAATTAATTTTTGTTTTCATATCTTATTCATCAAAGGCATATGCTACTGCCAGTATTTCTGAGAAGTAGAGGATAACCAGGGTTGCTGTAACTCTTGCCAAAAAATAAGTTGACCTTTTAGGTATCCTGTCAAGTCTTGTGGTGGGTAATTTTATGAGCTCCGTTAAGCTTCTTGAAATATTCACAGTAGCCCACGGGTACCAAACCATTCCACCCTGAACACTCTTTTTAGCACCGTGGGATCTGAAAGCCAGAGATGCATCAGCCTCCGGGCTTCACCTGGCTTTACTTCCCTCATCAATCACCTGCTGTGTCATCAGAGCATTCGGAAAAGACTGACTTATGAGTGATGAAAATCACAAGGAAGTCTACCACCCTGGTTGCCAACCCTTGGTTTTGTGATAACTTGGTTTTATCCCTAATTAGCTCAAGGAATGGTCCTCCAAACATGAAAATTTTTAAATCTTTTTAAGAAACATCTAACTAGCATTCTCCCCTCTAAGGCTGTGTAGAATTCAAATACTGATCAGGTTTCCCAACTCCAAAAGAGTCTGAAATGCCAGAATTTAGACAAGATACTGAAAAACTGAAAATGAAACACACTCAGACTGTTTGAAGTGTTGAAAAGGAAAACCCTGCTCAAATTGGATAGATCAATGCATCATATCTGACAGTCTGAAATGTTTGAGTCTAAAAATATCTCCAAGCCAGACTCCAAAGTGAGTACCATGATGGACTCTGAGTGTAGACTGTTAAAATGTCATTTTACACACACAGTTCTCCTCATTGATCTACTTTAACAAAAGGGTACAGATGTCAACAAATCAATGCATGTAAAATGAAATGAAAGACACAATGGTGCATTTCAAATATTATTCCATTTTAGAAGTGTTCCTGGTCTTCCTGTTTCTAAGACTACAGGATGCTTACAAAGAGGCTTGTCATCCCTAAACAGGGGGGCAGGCACGGCATCAGAACTACTTCTATTACATTGCCTGTTTCTGAACAAAGGCTACTATCCTTGTAAATCTGTTGTTTGCTGCTAAGTGCCATCGAGTCGGTTCCTACCCATAGCGACCATGTATAGGGTTTTCAAGAAGCGACTGGTGAGCTTGAACTGCTGACCTTGCAGTTCAAATGACTTTGCAGTCCAGCACATTAACCCCAGCGCCACACCAGGACTCCCCTTGAAAATCTATTGCCTTGTTAATCCATACCCCATATTCTCTCTTAACATATTCATTCACTGATACGAATATAAAATGTTACCTTCTCACCTTAGTACATAGTTAGCACTGCTTCATGACACTTAGTAGGTTTCAACTCACAGCAACCCTGCATAGGGTTTCCAGGGCTGTAAATCTTTATGAGTCATAAAGTCTCCTCTTTCTCCTATGGAACAGCTGGTGGTTTCAAACTGCTAACCTTGTGGTTAGCAGCCCAATTTGTAAACCACTACGCTACCAGGACTCCATATACATACTAGTAAGTAGAAAAGGGAACTGAAATGTTCCTGTTTCATTGAGCTAGGAAAACGAATACTGTGCCAGTCCCAAACGGCATTTCAATTACATTTAGGTGCCAAGTCAGTTCCGACTCACAGTGACAGTGACAGTCTGCACAACAGAATGAAACACTGTCTGGTCCTGCACCATCCTCACAGTTTTTAGACATGAGCCCACTGCTGTCGCCACTGTCAGTCCATCTCCTTGGGGGTCTTCCTCTTTATACTGATCCTCCACTTTACAAAACGTGATGTCCTTCTCCAAGGACTGGTCCCTCTTGATAATATGTATGAAGTATGAAAGACAAAGTCTGACCATCCTGGCTTCTAAGGAACATTTTGGCTGTACTTCTTCCAACACCGATTTGTTTGTTCTTCTGGAAGTCCAGGGTACTTTTAATATTCTTCTCCAACACCACAACTCAAATGCATCAATTTTTCCAAGGTCTTCCTTATTCATTGTCTTTCATATGCATATAAGGTTATTGAAATTATCATGGCTTGGATCAGGCATACCTTAGACCTCAAACTGCTATCTTTGCTCTTCAACACTTTGAAGAGGTCTTGCACAGATTTACCTAATGCAATACATCATTTGATTTCTTCACCGCCGCTTCCATAAATGGTGATGGTGGAGCCAAACAAAATGGACTCGTTGATAACTTCAATCTTTTCTCCATTTATCATGATGTTATTGGTTCCGCGGCGAGGATTTTTATTTTCTTTACATTGAGGTGCAACCCACACTTATGGCTGTGGTCTTTGGTCTTCATCAGTAAGTATTCTAAGTCCTCTAAGCTTTCAGTAAGCAAGGCTGTATCATCTATATGTCACAGGTTGTTGTTGACTCTTCCTCCAATCCTGATGCATGTTGTTCTTCATATAATCTAATTTCTCACATTATTTGCTCAGGATACAGATTGAATAAGTATGGTGAAGGAATACAACCCTGGCACACACCTTTCCCTGATTTAAAACCATTCAGTGCCCCCTTGTTCTGTTCGAATGACTGCCTCTTGATCTATGTACAGTGGGGTCTAATTATATTTCTTATAAATGGAATCAATCATACTTAGAAACTTTAATTTTAGAAATTTACTAGTGTCCAGGACAAAAATACAACATTAAATGCTTGGATATGTGTATGTAGGGAAAATTATACAATCTGTTTTCTAAACTGGGAAATGAATCCATGTATTTCTAAGGTTTTGTCATTCTTCATACCTTACATATTTTTATTTTTCATAGGCTCAATTTAAAACATTTATAAATGATGTAGTAATGAAGACAACCTTTAAATTCACTGTTGCAAATATTAAAGTAGTAAACAAATCAAATAAATAACATCTACTACTGGACTAGGAGCCAGAGCATTTGCTAGTGGGATTGTTGTTGTTGTTGTTAAGTGCCGTCGAGTCGGTTCCGACCCATAGCGACCCTGTACAGGGTTTCCGAGGGTGTAAATCCTTACGGGAGTAGAAAGCCTCATCTTTCTCCCGCGGAGTGGCTGGTAGTTTCGAACCGCTGACCTTAAGGTTCGCAGCCCGATTCGTAACCACTACGCTACCAGAGCTACTAGTGGGATAGTACATAGATAAAAAGCTTTATCTTGCCAGGTGAAGTAAAGCTGTTTTCCAAATGATCCCACAGCCAAGGATGCAGACAGGCTCAGAGGCATAATCGTTAAAAGTTTTGTGTCAGCTTGGGCAAGAGTTAAAGTGAATAGGACTATTGGGAATCCTGGTATGGAGCTATAGGATAACCAATCTATCACAATGCCAGTTTGAACTGCAGGTTAACGGTTCAAACTCACCAACCGCTCTTTAGAAACACTATACAGGGTCACTATGAGTCCGAACCAACTCAACGGCACTTAACATCAGTACATGGAGGGGATTACGATCATTATAATGAAATGAAACATATGATTTGTTGAATGCCAAACTGATGATCTTCACTCAACTCCCAAGAAAAAGTAAAGTTACTTTCTACAAGAGGGAGGCTGGCAGAGGAAAGATTAAGATGGCTGAAGAAGAGAGGTGGTGGCGGCAATGTGGTGACTCGTAGCGACCCTGCATAGGTTTCTGAGGCTGTGAATCTTTATGGGAGCAGAAAGCCTTTTTGTCCAATGAAACCGCTGGTGGATTTGAACAGTTCACCAATGTATAACCCATTATGTTACCAGAGCTCCTTAGTCAAAGCCATTTGACAACCATTTTTTAAGTGAATACAATGAAAACCATACTCCTTAGTATGTTGCTTGTTGTTAAGTGCCATCAAGACAGTTCCGACTCATAGCAACCCTGTAAGGCTTTCCAGAGTGGCTGGTGAGCCTGAACCACCGACCTTGCAGTTCAAACTGACCTTGCATTCCAGCACATTCACCCACAGTGCCACACCAGGACCGTAAACCTGATTCAAAATATGACCTAAATTTTAAATCAAATGTATTCAGAACTACTTGGCATTATGTCATCACCAAGAAATGGTGTGCAGGTGGCCAGTTCTCTGAGCACTGATAAAATGTCACCTGTATTGTTCTGAGGAATTCCGGGAAACAAACGTGCTGTTCTCTTCATTTTGGCTGTCTCTGAAGATGAGCGGTGCAAGACTGAGATTATAGAGGACCACAGTGCTCCAAGTAACTTTTACCATAGGAGGAAGCTGCCTTAAACACAGTGTTTTCTCTCAAATACCGTATCTGGACTTCATGCTCTCCACAGGGATTTCAGATTCATTACACAAGATTTATCCCACACAGAGACAAGAATTGAAGAGCAGAGGAAAAGAACACAAACTTAAAACCTGTTTTTGTTTTCCTTACAAAGTTAACCACTTTACTAGAGTACTAGCCTGACTAGCAATTAATTACTGCCAACTTTAAGTTCAAAACAATATAAGCAAGATTTAAAGAAATATAGATGACTAAAGAACAAAGAATCATTTTCTTCCATTACATGTCATTCCTTTCTCTTTAACTTCGTTTGTTCTTGCATTTCCCTTACAAGTGCCATGGAACTTAGTTGACATATATTATACTGGTAGAAACCAAAATATCCTAAGTCCATAAAATAAAATGTACACCTCAGACATCGATAATAATTAATGGCAATGCATGCTTTGACTCCACAAGCAGAGTCTGAAAGAGTCTTTCTTCACCCAAGTGTCTGTATCTTATCAACTGTGTTCTAATATTTTTGTGGATTTCAATCCATTGGCTAAAAATGCCATCTGAAACAAAGTAGACAAAGAGTTTTGAAGGATAAATTATACTTTATCACAGTACATAAAGTCAGCAAGAAGCTTAGTTGTGACTCAGTTTTCTCTTTTTTTTGATAATGACACACATACAATCAAGTCCTTTTATTATAAAAAGTAATGAACCAAAGAAAGCATGTATAGGACAGGATTATGTATTCAAGAGAGTTCTCTATAACCAAAGCAGTAATTTTGGACTATGCTTACTTGGACTTTTCTCCGTGGCATCTTTATATAGAATGCTCCCTGTGTTGTAAAGCAGTTCACAGATGTGGTGGACCACTCTCAAACAGCACACACACAAAAGCCTATCTTTTATTAGCTATAGTAGCGGGTAAGAAATGGTTACTGGGATAGTGATAAAATACACCAGAAAACATCTCTACTATCTTTTCCAACCAGATAATGCCACTGATTAAAAGTTTTTGAATCCATACAAAAAAGAAAATGAC
Source organism: Chrysochloris asiatica (assembly GCF_000296735.1). Taxonomy (NCBI): domain Eukaryota; kingdom Metazoa; phylum Chordata; class Mammalia; order Afrosoricida; family Chrysochloridae; genus Chrysochloris; species Chrysochloris asiatica. The sequence continues at coordinate 10,650,313 of NW_006408531.1, forward strand.
ACACGAGACAGTATATTAGCTTCTGAAATTTTTATTATTTTTGAGACATATATTTCACAAACAGAAACCCTCTAAACACCACACACAGCAATTCCATAACCAAATGTTTCAATTTTATCAACATTCTTTAACTATTTACACCGTCTTCCCTCAACCAAAGTGCATTCCAAGACATAGTGACGAGAAATCTCTACTGACAACACGTATTTCTGAGCTGGCTCTAACGGTGTCCACCCATTAGACTTTCTTTCGGTGACCTGGAAGAATGATAAAGTCAGCAGTACATGGAGATGAACTGTAAGAGCCAAAGCAATGAACAGGAGCACTTTCTCCCCACCTCCACCCCAGCTTCCATTTAAAATTACTCAAGGGCTGCTTGTAATCTGGAGCTGAATAGAAAAACAGAATGGAGTTACTGGCCTGCACACAGGAGCAGAGACTGCAGTTAAGGATTTCAGCAAATTAGGTTTGGAGGTGTATATCATGTTATGTATATTTGTTAGTTTTAAGGTTCAACACTTGTTATTCCTTCTTGATGAGTTAATTTCTCCAAACAGATGGAAAACAAAACCAAAATAATACCTTTAGTTTGGAAAGTGAATCTCTTCTAACAAAAACTGGTAAAGAAAAGGATGTCTGGGAAAACCTCTTCCTCAATAAACATGGGGTAATCAAGGTATAAACCCAGCACATCAACTGTTTTGGATACAACCAGGAGAGAGTGTGGCCTGCAGAGGAGACACTCAGACACCAGGAACTGTCTACTCACCAAACAATTGGAGTTCACTGAGATCATTTTGTTAGCTCAAGGTATATAACTCGTAAAATTAATGATAACAGAAATGAATAAATGTTAGAGCAGATGAAAAACTCAATATAAAATTACTAATAATGGTTCATATTACTGACCTGAGCAACAGAAAAACAAAAATTGGATCACATGGGTGCCTAGCACCCTTTAATGTCCTGTTGTTGTTAAGGGCCAGTGAGTTGGCTGCAATTCACAGTGACCTTGCAAAGTGTTTCCAGGAAGTGGCTGGTGAGTTTGAACTACCAACCTTGTGGTCCAAACTGACCTTGTTATGCATTATCCTGCAGCGCCATACCAAAACTCCTTTCTAGCCACATACAAAATTCATCTTTCTTGACATGTTTCAGTTCTCATCAAGGTACTCAGGAAAAATGATTTTGAAAAAGCTTACGGAAATTACTAAAGTCAGTAGATTTCCAAAATAAGATTCATCTTCACAGTGGAACACTCAAATTTTATTCTATTCTCAAGGCAGCCTAATTTTCCCTTTTAAACAAGAATGTAATGCCTTAAAGGCAAATGACAACCTCAGGAATGACACCTGGGGAGGGAAGCTTCTTTGCACTTAACTGCAGCCTCTATAAATTCCTAGTTTCATCATTAAGATAAAGGCCCCAAGAAAATTCACCCAATTACAGTGAAATCTCACCATACTTATTTTCAAGGGATTGAAAACAAGATAAGGAGAAAACACTAAGTGCAGCAAACACTATAGGTTTAGACAGGAATTTTCTGAATGTAACCTTATTGGAAAACTTAAAAGCTTCAGAACAAGATATGCAAGTTTCACAATAAAAATTTAGCTGGCTTAAAGAACAGCATTACAAATATCTTACTAGTCATTTTAAATTCAGAAACAAAATCCAAATGGTACTTTAAAGACAAGAAACTTAGCCATTTTTGTAATTGTGTATATGAGTGACTCAGTAAGGAAAGAGCTAACATAACTCACAATTACAGTTTTGTTTTGTGCATTAAAGACAAATTTGCAAAGATTCTGTCCTCTACACCACTTTTGGTAAATCAGACACTTGTTAACTGCTGTCGAGTCGGTTCTGACTCGTAACAACTCATATAGGGTTTCCAAGGACCAACGGGTAGGTTGAACTGCTGACCTTGTGGTCTGCAGTCTAGTGCTGATTCTATAGAAACACACCAGGAATCAAGCACCAGCAGGCCAATAAAGTTGTTCTGTTTCTCACTGGCATTTTAAGCATTTCCCACCTTGTAAAATATTGTTCAGACCATCAAGCACCAAGCCAGATGTAGCAAACCAAGTGACAATCTTCCAAATGGAAAGACTGGTTCTTTAATGCTGTGTTGTTTCAGACAAAACATCATATATTTAATTTAGTAGAACTGAAAGCCACAATGCTGTCTAAAATACTTCTCTAAGGAAAAACCAGTTTCTCAAAAAAAAAAAGAAAACTGTATAAGCCAAATGAGTAACTAAAAACATATAAATGTGACTATCCAGAAAACATTCTCAGCCTTATAAGCATGTATGCAATACCACACTTGAAATGATACATTTTTGAGAAGCTGTATCTCCAGTTACAATCCTGTATACGTGTGGGATTAAGTTGTGTGACATCAAGTCAGTTCCAACTCATAGCGACCCTGTATAAGGGTTCTGAGGAGTGGTTGGTGGGTTTGAACTGCTGACCTTATAGTTCACAGTCCAGTGTAGATCCACACCAGGAGTCCATTCAAATCATCAGAAGGCTGAATTTGGGAAAGCCTGATGATCTGACTGATGAAGTTTTCTATATTAACAGCTCTATTCACCAATGGTAAGGTATCACTCGCCTGCTAACTGAAAGGCTGAAAGTTTAATCCACTCAAAGGGGCCTCAGAAGAAAGTCTAGTAAATCTCCTTCAAAATGAGCAGCCAATGGAAAGCCTACGGAGCCCAGCAGCTCTATGCTGACACACACACATAGGGTCACCATGAGTTGGAACTGACTGAATGGCAACTGGTTAAACTGGCTAACGTACAATGGGGATCTGGAGGGTTAGGTATTTTTTTAAACATGCTGCATTTTTTTGTTTTTTCAAAATTAAACATACTTAAGAGATACTAAAGTTGTTTTCCTTATCATCCTCTCAACAACAAAAAAATACATTCCATTTCCCTCCTTGAGTTTGCAAACTTGCACTAAATAGATTAAGTTTGGGGGGTGATAATGGATGGCAATGACTGGTTCTGAAACTCACCAGTTAGGTTCTGTAGTTGCCAGGTTTACCTGTAAGAAGAAGCTGATATCAAATGGCACAATGACAGAGCAACTTGCTAAGTCGTTACCACCAAAACCATGCCATCTAGGCATTCCCTTTCAGAGCTGTTTCCACCAATTCCAGACACAATTCAAATGACAGATTTATGAATTTCTGTTCTCCTGAATCAGGCATGTGCCATTTCTCCCTTTCTGTCTGTCATAAACTCTACTATAGGTCAGCTACCTAAAAATATTTGTCACCTAGGTAGCTTCTTATAATTTGGATACTGTTTTCAGAATGGAAAACTGATGGTTAAATTACAATAGTGATGGATTCAGCATTCAGTGTCACTTTCAAGCAATCTGTTAGTGAGGGTAAATTTCATGTCAACGTGTGCTGCAGAGCACTAAGCCAAGACAGACAAATATACTCTCAGTTCTCTAGGGACAGACTTACATTCACTTGTCACATATTTTTCCCAGGTCCCAAGGAAGAGCTACCAGTCAGTCTTTGGACAGTGAATATTTTGGGGGTATATTTCCTCCCAACTCCTGCCATGCATTTACCTTGTAACCACAGCATCCCTTTCAGTCCTCCTCATCCTCCCCATCAGTGACTCTTCATGGTGGTGGACCACTCACTACCCCACACTCACAGGATTACCCATTTGGACTCTGGTCAGGACCACAGACACACACTCGGGAATCAGAGAGCGCTGGGGGGGGGGGGGGGGGGGGGGGCAGCACTCATGTTAGTGGCACACATACACAAAGGAACTCTCCTTAAAATTAGAAAAGAAATTAATGTCACATGTTTCCCTAGAAAAGATATGTAATAAAGTAAGAATATCAATAAAATAGCTATTACTAAAGCAAAGCTTTCATCAATAAGCTTCAAGGACTTTGAAGGAGGAGAATGGCTTCACAAAATGGTAGTCCAGGTTCCCACAGTGTGGGCATTGCTGGACGTTACTGTATTCGGAGAAATACTGCATCCCGATCCGCACGTCGACCACGGGCTTCCCACAGTGCTTACAGTTCAGGCGGGCCTGGTGGAAACAGAGAGTGTAAGCTAAGACACCCACCGCGTGTCCCCCGCCCCTGTCAAAACCATCCAAATAACAACACAAGACTAGTATATCTGGGGAACTGATCAAGAGTTTAGTAAAATGTCCCTTTTATTACCAAAAACTGGTCTAAAACCTAAGCTATCGTTGTTAGTGGTCTCTGAGTCGGCTCCAATTCATGAACAACAGAAGCACTTTCCAATTCTTGTGATGCTCAGATTCATTGTTGTTGCTCATTGTTGTGGCCACAGTGCATTCTGAGTGCCTTCCAACCTAGGAAACTCCTCTCCCAACTCTATACCGAGCATTATCCTAATGGGATCCAGACAGTTTTCACTGGATAATTTTTAGAATTGTTGTTGTTGTTGTTGTTAAGTGCCATCGAGTCGGTTCCGACCCATAGCGACCCTGAATAGGGTTTCCGAGGCTGTAAATCTTTACGGGAGCAGATCGCCTCATCTTTCTCCCGCGGAGCAGCTGGTAGTTTCGAACTGCTGACCTTCCGGTTCGCAGCCCGATTCGTAACCACTACGCTACCAGAGCTCCTTTTTAGAATTGTAGCCATTGAAAACTGTTCTACTCAGTCCCTATGGATCGTCATGAGTCAGAATTGCCTCAACAGCAACCAGGTTGAGGATTCTCCTGATTCACCAGCATTGCTGGTCTGTGGGGAAACTTTGAGACTGCTTATTTCACCAGCAGTGATTCTCCTTCAGGTCCTGAACCATTTCCTCCAGGTCCCCATGCTACCACCACAGCAACACAGCACAGCTTCCAACTCTCCTGATTCACCTGGATCAGACCCCTGGCATCACCCACTGCTCCCTGGGTAGGGTCGATACCCACCTGACAGCAGGGCGAGGCGGCCAGGATGTCGTAGGTGTACATAGTGCCCAGCTGGTGCCAGCTGCCATCCCATCGGGACTTACACTTGATGCAGATGATCTTGTGCACCCCTTCCAGGCAGTCCACACACACTGCATACAAGTGCATGAGCCTCCCTGTGCACAGAAGACACAATACTGAGAGTGGCCATCAGGGAAAGCATGGTTTGCCCCAAAGAGAAGAGAAAACACCTCATCTATCAATGATAAACATACATGTTGTCATCTGCATAAATATAAAAATGTAAATTAATTATCTGCCACATTTGTTGTTGTTAAGTACTGTGGAGTCGGTTCTGACTCATAGTGAACCATCAATAACTGGTCTTTAGTCACGAGTCGTCGTGTCCCCGCCACCCCCGCGCCCCCGCCCATATAGTGAACATACAGTTTTTATGGTAGAGAGACTATAACAACTATAGAACTACATTCAGCAGGAAGGAGGTGGGATTTAGATCCTAGCTCTATTCTGACAATTCCCATCATAAAAAATGTCCTTGATATGCTCTGGTACAAAGTCTGTCTTGGTATTGATAACCTAGAATTATACCACAGCCAAAATCACTGGTAACTATCCTTGTCCTTGAAATTTCTCCACCATCACCACATTTAATTTAGGAACCAGAATTATAGCTTACTTGCTACGTGACTTTTAAAAATGAGTTCAATGTCTTGTTACTTACTTGACTCTTAAAAATCATCAGGTGGCTCAATCCCATTCCTAAATCCCATGTATCAATCTCTTAATGCCTACAGCAGAAAGATGACACTTAGATGGAAGAATTGGGGTTTAAGCAGTCAGAGAATACTCATCATGTCCAGTGCTGGCCTGCGTTTGTATAATAGCAACAATGCGGCTCTCTTTGGGGACCTGGTGCTGTGCTGTCTTAAAAGCTATCGTCAGCAGAATGCACACCTAGGTGGCTTGATTCAGGATGCGTTGCTCAGTGCCAGTCAGAGTAGGGGTTTTTACCTGTCAGTGGTAAGGACCAACGTGTTCTCTACCTGTCTGGGATAAGAGGTACTGACGGGGAAACAGCTACTGCATTTGCTTACATGGCCTGTTTCCCTTATGTCTTATTCACCCTCGTAGACTTAGTATCTAGCATGATGCCTGGAATGTGGAAAGCACTCGTAAATGTATGCTGGATGAATGGATGGGTCAAGTTAATAGCCAAAGACATTATACCCTGGGGCCTCTATGCCCAAGATGGAAAGAATGATGAATGCTGCTTAGCAATACTGCCTACCCCTGCTCAGGGGCATTCTGGGTCTGGTCTCTTCCTAGACTTTGTCACTGTAATTTTCAAACATCCAAAGAGACACAGGCTGTTGCTAAGAAGAGCTGGGGCAGAGGCGGCTGCCAAGAGGAGGTGTTGACAACAAGGATCATGAGGGTGACAATGACAGAGAACTTTTACAGAGTGCCTGACACTCAGTACTATGTGACGAGTTCTGTATGAATCATTTCACTCAACCCTCACTATTACCCTATCAAGTAGATACTATTGTTATTTCCATTTCAGATGAGAGGAATGGAAGCTTACAGAGTTTTAGTAATTTGTTCAAGCTCAAAGAAATAGTTAAGTGGCAGAGTCCAGACATAAATCCATGTCTGACTCTTAACTTCCAGGCAAACTCATGAGAGCGAGTCTCTAGACTTGTTTCAGTTTTAACTACACATTGCCAGAGTATGGAGAACTTAACATCTTTACATGCTAGAGTTGTGAGTTCAAATATGAGGGTAAATCAGAAAGTATTGCTGTTAAAAAAGAGAGAAAAGAAAAGGAGCCGGTTTTCAGATCCGATAGAGACTGGTGGGACCAAAGAGACAATGACCCTTAGTCACCCATCTGGTGTGGAAATGAACTCACGCCCACCGCTCAACTTTCAGACAACAGACAGATCTAAAAGGGGAACAGTAACACTACTATGGTACATACCCCTTAGAATAATCAATTATTTCAGGTCAAAAGGGCAGTATTTACCTAAGGACAAAGCTGAGAAGGCTTAGGAAAGGAAGAATGAAAACAAAAAGCATAGGGAGGAAGTAGGAAATATTATGTTACATTGTGTGGCCTACAACCAATGCAGTGAAAACAGTATGTACCAACTGCAGAATGCAAAATTGATGTGTTCTGCAAACCTTTATCCAACACATTTTTTTTTTAAAGCATTACTACAAGAGTTCTAGTTCATACATGCACACGACTTTATTCAAAACATGTCTGAACATGTCTCTGTGGTCAGTGAATGGCTGCACACAAGTTCTCTCAATAATACAACTGTCTTAGTCCCCTTAGAGTCCCTTCAAAAACAGGTCCAACCAAAGCTAGTGACTCTGGTGGCATCCTCTAACCAGTTAGATTCAAAATCAGAGAGGTCAGTTCAGAAGGTGGTGCCAATTTCGTGGGGATTTCAAATGGGTAATCTTGATAGATTTTCCTGACGGACACAAGACACACATGGGGGCTTATTGCATAGATATTTTAAGAAAATTGGAAACTGCATTGGTCATAAAAGACCAGGAAAGTTGTGCCAAGGACTTTTTTCCATCACAGCTATGCACCTGCTTCTTCTACAAGGATTATTTAGTAAGGTCCCACGAGAATTACTCAGGAAAACATTACCCTACCCACAGCCCTGATCTTGCTCCTTTAAACTTTTGTTCTCCAAAAGTCAAAGAACGTTCCAAAGGAACGGCCATTTTGACATGGTGTAAACTGAAGAGCGTGGAATTCTTCAGGGAAGGGTCAGAGAGATGAAAGCAGTGCCTCCAGAAGTGGATAGACCTAGATGGAGGTCATGCGGAGAAACAATAGCTTCCCATTTTGATATTTTTGTTTAATAACGGTTTCTACTATTTTGTAGTACTACATTTTGACTTACCCTCACATAAATGCAAAGGAGCTCTGGCAGCGTAGTTGTTATGAATCTGGCTGTGAACATTTAGGTCAGCAGTTCAAGACTACCAGCTGTTCCACGGAAGAAAGATGAGGCTTTCTGCTCCCGTAAAGATTTACAGCCTCAGAAACCCTGTACAAGGTTGCTATGAGACGGAACCCACTCGACGGCACTTAACAACAACAACCTATAAATGCAGATCTCTGAGAGAACAATCATTTGGCTCAAAGTGGAGAAGCTCAATGAGAACTTCTGAACTGGATCAATCTTAATAAATAATTAAAACCAAACAAAACTACAAGCCCACAGGAAGAATCAGAGAACTGGGAGAATTGGAGGGAGGGCAGTGAAGGTGAAGGGTAGGGCAGAGAAACACCAATCCACACGATCTGACACCGATAACGAGACACTATTTCAGCAACATTACAATCAGCTGCGCACTGTGGAATCCTGCCGCCTGGAGTACTGCCGTTCTATTTGAGTTTAAGATGTTTTAAAGAATCCATGAACAGTACAGTGTGAGCAAAGAAATGATGTACACTAGCTTGCTATTAAAAAAAATAGTACATGGGACTTCTCTGAGAGATGGCAGTAAGAACAAAAGACATGGCCAAGGACTCTCTGATACTAATAAAACAGCGCCCTGATATTCAGATTTTATAAGTAACAGCTAAACTTCTCAATGTCTTGCAGTACACTCCTTGCACATCTCCCATTATGCATGTGTATGTATGTATATGCATATATGTGTGTACACACACATACATACACATACTCACAATTCAAAACTATCTCATTTTTGCCTCTTTCTCCATCCACTCGTGACTGATGTTGTTGTTGTTGTTGTTAGGTTCCATCGAGTCGGTACCGACCCATAGCAACCTTATGCACAGCAGAACAAAACACTGTCAGATCCTGGGCCAACCTCACTACTGTTGACGGGTAGGTGTGCTCAATATTTGGTCTTGGCTGAAGAACTAGACTGTGTCCGCTACTGTTACATATCACTTTGATTGGGACCCAAACCAGTCCTAGACAGAATAATAAAAAAAGTTGAACAAAATTCAAATCCGTAAAGAAGACCAGACTTAGGGGTGATGTCTGAAAGAGACGGGTGGAACACCCAATACTGTGGCCCTTAGACACCCACCCCAAAGGATCACCTTTGTGCCAAACAAAGACACACCTATGAAGTAAACAATAACATTCATGAAGACTGTCCTCTTGGGGACAGTGAACCCTAAGAGATCATAAAAAGAGCCACAAACACAAAGCTCAGGAGGCAGGAAAGAAGGAAGAAAGGGTACGAACAACCCAGGGAGAAAGTGGGAGGCATGCTGTTGTATTAAGGGAACTATAATGTTATGAAATAAAATGTGTACAATTGTTGAATGGAAACTATTTCGCTGAGCCAACTATCACACAACACACAATAAACTAATTTTTAAAAAACATTAGGTCTTGTCATTTACCCTTCCTTTTCTTTCTCATGCTATTTCCATCCAATACTACTCAGTGTTCCACAAAAAGGCATGTTTCTCATTGGGCTCACTAGACGTCTCCTCATGAACTTCGGATCACTACCTCAAAATTAATACATCTATACAGAGCAGCCAACCCAAAACAGCACAATACACAGTCTCTTCCAGTGCACATGGACCATTCTCCAGAAGAGACCATGTGTTAGGCCACAAAACAAACCTCCGTAAATTTACAAACATCAAAATACAACAAAGCATCTTCGCAGACCACATGCCATCAAATTAGAAATCAACAATACGAAGTCCAAGGAAATAAAGTCAAATACATGGAAACTGAAAAACACCCTGCTAAAAAGCGACTGGGTAGTAAAAGAAGTAAAACATGAACTCACAAAGTTCCTAGAAACAAACGAAAAAAAAAAACACAACATACTAAAATCTTTGGGACACAACGAAAGCGGTGCTGATAGGACAATCGATTACAATAAATGTGCACATCCAAAAAGAAGAAAGAACTAAAATCAACACATTAACACAACATCTTCAGCAACTAGAAACAGACCAACAGAGGGAACCTACAGCCATCAAAAGAAAAGAGTTAATAAAGATTAGAGCAGAAATCAATGAAATAAAAAAAAAGAAAACCTATAGAGAGAAACAACAGGACAAGAAGCTGGTTCTTTGAAAGGATTAACAAATTGACAAACCATTGGCAAACCTAACAAAAGAAAAGAGGGAAAAGACACAAATAACACGCATTAGAAACCACATGGGTGATGTCACAATGGAACCAAAGGAAATCAAAAGGATAATAACAGAATACTATGAAAAGTTGTACTCCAACAAATATGAAAACTTAGAAGAGATGGATACATTTTTAGAAAACCACAATCTATCTAAACATACACATAGTGAAGTAGAAAACCTGAAAAGACCCATAAGAAAAGAAGAAATTGATCAGGTTATCAAAAAATCTCCCAACCAAAGAAGTCCAGGCCCAGATGCCTTCACTGGTGAATTCTACCAAATATTCAAGGAAGAGCTGTCACTAATGCTACTCAAATTATTCCAGAAGATAGAGGAGGATGAGAAACTTCCCAATACATTTTATGAAGCAAGCATAACCCTATACCAAAACCAGGGAAGGACGTCACTAAGAAAGAAAATTATAGACCAATATCCCTCATGAACACAGATGTAAAAATTCTCAACAAAATCTTAGCCAACAGAATCCAGCATCATACCAGAAAGATAATACATCATGATCAGGTGGGATTTATATCAGGACTGCAAGGATGGTTCAACATTAGAAAAATGATCGTTATCTACCACATAAATAAGAAAAAAGAACCACATGATCATATCAATTGATGCATAAAAGGCATTTGACAAAATCCAACATCCATTCCTGATTAAAAAAAAAACCTCAACAAACTAGGAATTGAAGGGAAATTCCTCAACATAATTAAGAGCATATATACAAAACCAACAGTACTCTCAGTGGAGAGAAACTGAAAGCCTTCCCTCTGTGAACAAGAACCAGACAAAGATGCGTTTTGTCACAACTCTTATTCAATATTGTACTGAAAGTATTAGCAAGAGCTATATGGCAAGACAGGGAAATCAAAGGTATCCAAATTGGCAAAGAGGAAGTAAAACTCTATTTGCAGACGATAGGATCCTATACATAGAAAACCCTAAAGACTCAGTAAAAAAGCTATTAGACCTCATTGAAAGATTCAGCAAAGTGGCAGGGTACAGATCAACATACAGAAATCAGTTGGATTCCTCTATATCAAAAATAACAGTGCTGAAAAAGGGCATTAGGAAACCAACACAATTTACAATAGCCGCCCAAAGGATGAAACATCTAGTAATAAATGTAGACAGAAAAATAAAGGACCTATACAAAGAAAACTACAAAACACTACTACAAGAAACTAAAAGAGAGCAACAAAAATGGAGGAATATACCATGCTCCTGGATAGGAAGATTTAACATTGTGAAAATGTCGATAATGTCCAAAACAATTTACACATATAATGCAATCCCAATCCAGATTCCAACACATTCTTCAAAGAGATGGAAAAAACAAATACAAACTTTATATGGAAAGGAAAGAGACCCAGGATATGCAAAGCACTGTTAAGAAGAAGAATAAGGTTGGAAACCTTTCACTTCCTGATTTCAAAATTTATTTCATGGCTACAGCTGTCAAAACATCTTGGTACTGGTACAATGAAAGATACACTGATCAATGGAACACAGAATCGAGAATCCAGAAATTAAACCATCCACATATAGCCAACTGATTTTCGACAAAGTGCCTACATATATCGCATTGGGAGGTGATAATCTCTTCAACAGATGGTGCTGGCAAAACTGGAAAGAGATATGCAAAAGATTGAAACAAGACCTTTACTTCACACTTCTACAAAAACCAACTCATTAAAGACCTAAATGTGAATCCCAGAATTAGGAAGGCCATCAATGAAACAATAGGGGCAAATGTGAGGGCTCTAATTCAAGGAATACACAGACTACAAAACATTTTGAAAACTACACAAACAAAAGTGGATGATTCGGACATACTAAAAATTAAAAACTTATGTGCATCAAAAGACTTCACCAGAAGAGTAAAAAGGGAACCAACAGAACGGGGAAAAATCATTTGCAATGACACATCAGACAAGGGACTCATTTCTAAAACATATAGGAAACTACAATACCTCTACAAGAAAAAGACAAATAACCCAATTTAAAAATAGGCACAGGACATGAACAGACACTTCACCAAGGAAGAGAACCGGGCAGCCAACAAACATATGAAGAAATGTTCACGATCACTAGCCATTAGAGAGATGCAAATCAAAACAACAATGAGATATCATCTCACACCAGCACTAACAACAAGGATCAAACAAGTAGAGGACAAGAATGCTGGCAAGGATGCAGAGAGACTGGGACGCTCCTGCATTGCTGGTGGGATTATAAAATAGTCCAACCACTCTCGAAAGCAATATGGCGCTGCCTCAGAAAGTTGGAAATAGAAAGACCTTATGATCCAGCAATTCCTCTACTTGGTATTTACCCACAAGAAATACAAGCCATAACATGAGTAGACAGACACATGCATACCAAAGTTTGAAGCGGCACTATTTACAATAGCAAAAAGGAGACAGCCTAAGTGCCCATTAACTGAAGAATGGATAAACAAACTGTGGTACATACACACAATGGAATATTATGCTACCTTGAAGAATAACAAGGAAGCTGCAAGCCACTGCATAACACGGATGAAACTTGAGGACATTATGTTGAGTGAAATTAGTCACAAAAGGAAAAATACTGCATAGGACCACTACTGTAAAAGACTAAGAAAAAGAACCCATACTAAAAGGGGAAAAAAAATTTTTTTTGCTGGTTACCAGAATAAGGGAGGTGGAGTAAGGGGCGGGAGGGGGAGGGGGAGCACAGGGTAGGGATTAGACACAGAATAGTTTGGGTGCTGGGGAGGGGGACAATACACAAGGGAGAAGGGAATGGAAGAACAAGGCGGATGGGAGAACAGTTAAGCAGGTTTACATGGGCTAAGTGGGACAGAGGAATATAATGATGTATGCACAACCTTGGAACAACAAGGCTCTGGGATACAGGGATTGAGACATGGTTTGAATAGGTAAAAGTGGGAAATAATGTTAAGATGCTTGGCTGTCTTTTGAATCTTGGTTTCCCTTGCATAACATTATAAAATAGACACTTGAGGGGGAGAGAAAGGAATAGCCAGAAATATCATCATAGAAAACTTGTAAGTCCATCTTCTGCCTATAACAGATTGTAATATCTAAAATGGGGCTACAACATGCCCATTGAAGGAGGCTTCCTGTGGAGCCTCTACATTACATAAGACCATAGGTGGAATCCTGAACCCCATCCAGAATCTTCTGAGGTTGGAAATCTCCACTTGAAAGGACAAGCAGACCAGCCTGGAGTGGCTAGAAGAACAGAAGATACTTCTTGAAAGAAAGACCGACAGGAAAAATAAAAAAATAATGGCAGTCCGACTGACTACTACAAGAACAAGCAAGTTGCTCGCCCAGGAGACATCAAGGCAAATGGTCGGGTCCCCTCAGGACAAACCCCCTTCCAAGATTAAGACTCAAGGGGAATACACAAGCAGACATGTGCTCTGATTGATGACCACATTAGTCACCGATAAGGAGAAGTGAGGGGAAAACAGCAATGAAGCTGCAAGCTAAGTCCTACCACGTTCAATAGACTCCTATGAACCTGGGTGGAGACCTATTTGGACAGTAGTATGGCAATACCTGGGGACTCCTGGGCCCAGAGTTAGTGACATAGCCACAGAGGACCAGAGTGGCGAGTGCAGCATCCAGCTGATAAGAAGAGAGGGCATGTGCACAAGAACACCCACACTTGCAGATAATACCTACTTGACCTGGCTTCAATGACTGGATGATCAGAACTCAACTAGATGATGAAAGAAGAGGAAAAAAGAGTAATCTGATACAATCTGATGAACTTGACCTACACCTATGGATGCAGTAGCTCAAAAAAGGGAACAAATCTTTACAGTGAGGCCCATTCTCACCCCCTCAATACACAGGTTAGATAAGGATGGGCAACTTGTACATTGGCTACCCAAAATGGGGGGGAGGGGCTACAAAGTCAAGAAGAGACTGGCTTAGAAGCGTTCAAGATGGAGCCTAGATCCAGAGGAAGCGGAGGAAGGTAGAATCTCCACTGAGTAGTATCCAATCTGTCTGGGCAGGGCTGATGAAAGGAGATGGGGATAGGTCTCTTGTAGTACAATAGTGAATAATTGCTATCAAGACTGCCTGTGAGGGTTGGAATGTAAAGGTACACGTTTTGTAGCAAAAAGAAGGGAGTGGTTGACTTTGCAGTCCAGGAGTGGAGGTCCCTGGGACCATCAAGGGAGAAGAGCGGAGTGCGGGACCCTACCTAGAGAAACAGTGACCCAGAAATGGAGGCAGAGATGATGAGGTGGAGAGATAGAACAGCTGAGGACTCTAGACCCGGAGAGGGAGAGGGGCCATGTGCTGACAATCGAGGGGCAGGCTTGCAGGGTATATACCATTTGGTTGGTTGATGATGCATGGAAGGGACTGTAACCATCACAATGAAACGATATACAATAGGATGAATGTAAAGCTAATGTTCCCCCATGTAAACTATCACACAATTCACAATAAAACACTTTAAAGCTGGCCCCAAAGCCAAGCTTTTCTCTTAAAATCTTTGGTAGATACACTGTCCTTCCAATTTCCATCCTCTCCACCAGCAATCTCATCTCTTCACATATAGTTTGCAGCAGTAAGTTTCAACTCTGTCTCTAAGGTCCATCCCCTTTCATGCTACTTTGATCCTCTGCTTTAAAAACAAGTTTATATGTTGCACAATTTGAAGAGTGTAACTGACACATTAGCTGTATTAAAAAAAAAATGGTAAATACTATGTCATATATAATTTTACAAAAACAGCAATAGTCCCTTCCCCGCCAAAAAAAGACCCTAAAGTTTGATACTACTTAACTACATCCAAACACCTGCTGAGGTTATTTCTGCTGCTTTGAAGGTTCAGGGCCTTGGCTTCTTGAGACTGCCCGGTCGGTCAACTGGCTTAATACTGTTTTGAGAGTTACTGCTGCACTCCCTAGTTCAGTGAGTAGTGCCTGAAGTTGTACAAGTTTGCCAGTGGCCATCCAAGACACAACAATTCGTCTCTAGTCTCCCAGAGCAGCAGAGGAAAGAGGAGAAGAAAATGGACTTAGATCTAACTGCATCCAGGAACCCTTCTTAGCCATGAAACTAGAAAAGCTGGAATGATGCCTGGCTACCATTACCAAAATTTTTTAGCAAGAACTAAGTAGATGAGTTCTGATCAAAAGAGGTGTAACTGTAGAACAGAATTTCAAATTTCTATAAAATCTGTCTCGCCTTACAGGATCTCTGGAAACTGAAAGAATTCTTAAATTTATCACGCTCAGAAAACCTTTAAACCATGAATTGAAATTATTCCCGAAAGTCACCTTTAAACTAGGAAAAAAAAAAAAAAAAAACCCAAAAAACTATTTAGCTATACTAGTAAACATCATTTGTCACGAGAATTAAATTGACATGAGCTCAAACTGTCAAAATTACCTCTAAAGCATATATAAGAAAGGAGTAGTGAGTTTGTCAGTAATGGTGAGAGAATGAGAATGGTCACACAAAATGAATGATGGAACCAATGCCTTTGAGTTATACAGGAAAAAATGAATGAAGGGATGTGCATTCTGTTGTGTAGTACATTTTCAAAAAAATTTAAATTAAGTTATACATAAAATTTAAAGCCCACTACTTCATAAGAAACATGACAAAAGCTCTTATTCTTCTAGTTTGAAAGCCTCCCGCCCACCATGCCTTTGGCCTATCCTCCTCAGGTTCCGTTCTAGAACCTCTGCTCCAAACAAGCACTTTTCTCCAATTCCTCCTGATCCCAATCTGGGCTTTCTGAAGACCACATTCTTTTGCTCAACCTGCTCTCTTTCCTTAAACACTTAACATGACTCAGACCCTTCGCCTATCAAATCTGCCTCCTTTGAATGCTCTGGAAAACTAACCCCTTTCTCCTTGTTGTTGTTATTATGTGTTGTGGAGTCAGTTCCAACTCATAGCGACACTGTACAGGGTTTCCAAGGCTATAAATCTTTACGAGAGCAGAAAGCCTCATCTTTCTCCCGTGGAACAGCTGGGAGTTTCAAACTGCTGACCTTGAGCTTTGCGACCCAATTCGTACACTACCAGAGCTCCTTGAAGGTACACAATGTCCACATGGAATAAATAACTAAAGCAAATGCAAGAAATAATGAATCCAAAGAAATGAATTCAAAGGGCAGTCCAAGAAGACAGTTAAGTATTATAATTAAATGTGCAAAGACCTTTGTGAAAAAGCTTGGAAGAAACACTTGGCATTTCTCAATCTGAAAGAACTGAAGAAAAACATTCTAGCCTTGAATTGCAATATTGAAGGATTCTAGGGGGAAAATATTGAACGACATTGTTGGTGTTAAGTTCCATCGAGTCGGTTCCGACTCACAGTGGCTCTGTATAGGGTTTCTGAGACTGTAAATTGTTTTGGGGGCGCTTATCCTACAAAGCTACTGCACTCCCCATTGCACAATGTAAGAAGCATCAAAAGATGGAAGGAATACACAGTTACTGTACCATAAAGAACTAGTTGATATGCAACCATCTCAGAGAGTAGTGTATGATCAAGAACCAATAGTACTAAAGAAAGAAATCCAACTGCACTGGACTTGAAGAAGGCACTGGTCAAAAATAAGGCTTTGGGAACTGACAGAATACCAAGTTTCAACAAAAGGAAGCCACGCTGGAAGCATTCACCTGTCTTGTGCCAAGAAATTTAGAAAACAGCTACTTGCTCAGACGACTGGATAAGATCCATATAATAGAATGCAGAACTATGGAATAATATCATTAATATTACATGCAAGTAGAATTTTGCTGAAGATGGCTGTTAAAAGGCTGCAGCATTCCATTGACAGGGAACTGTCAGAACTTTAAGCTCGTTTCCGAACAGGACATGGAACAAGGGACATCATAGTTGAAAGCAGAGAATAACAGAAAAATGTTTGCTTGTGTTTTATTAACTATACAAAGACATTAAAGTGGGTGCGTATTATGGATAATATTACAAAGAATGGGAAATCCAGTACACTTAATTGTGCTCATGTGGAACCTGTACATAAACCATGAGACAGATAATTGAACAAAACCAGAGGATACATCATTGTTTAGAATCAGGGAAGGTATGTGTCAGGGCTATAGCTTCTCACCATAACTTAATCAAACTGAATGCTGAACAAATAATTTAAAAACCTGGACGATATTAAGAATGACGCAGCACTGAGGTTGCAGAAAAACTCATTAACTCCCTGCAACATGCAGACAACACAGCCTTGCTTGCTGAAAGTGAAGAGAACTGACAGATGAAGAACTTACACTTGAAAATCAAAGACTTCAGTATGGATTATATCTCAATATAAAGAAAACAGAAATCCTCACAACTACAATACTGTAAACAGCATCATGATAAATGGAGAAAAGATTAAAGTTGTCAAGTGCTTCATTTGATTTAGATCCATCATCAATGCTCATGGAAACAGCTGTCAAGAAATCAAATGACATATTGCATTGGAGAAATCTGCCACAAAAGACCTCCTTCAAGTGTTCAAAAGCAAGTAAGTGTCTTTGAGGACTAAGGTACACCTACTCCATGGTACTTTCAATCACCTCATAAGCATGAGTAAGCTTGATAATGAATAACTAAGGAAAACTGGAGAAGAGCTGATGCATTTGAACTACGGTCTTGGTGAACAATAGTGAATATATCATGAATATACCTTAAGAGTGAATACATCTGTCTTGGAAGTATAGCCAGAATGCTCTTTAAAAAGGAGGATGACAAGATTTCATTTCACATACTTTGGACATGTTATTCGAAGGGACTAGTTCCTGGAGAAGGATATCATGCTCCCTAAAGTAAAGGGTCATATTGTCAGGAGGGACAAGTCGCTGGAGAAGGATTATCATGTTTGGTAAGGTGGAGGGTCAGAGAAAAAGAGGAAGACCCCCAACGAGATGGACTGGCCAAGTGGCAGCATCGATGGACTCAAGCGTGGCAACAATACTGAGGTTGGCCCAGGATCAGGCAGTATTTCGTTTTGCTGTGCATAAGGTCGCTATGAGTCAGTACTGACTTGATGACACCTAACAACAACAACAAAGTGAAGGGTCAGTGAAAAAGAGGAAGACCCCCAACGAGAAGGACTGACACAGTGACTGCACCAATGGGCTCAGACACATCAATGACAGTTAGATTCGGTCATATACGGGGTCGCTGTGTGCCAGACCAACCAACCTAACAACCATCTCAAAACATGTTGGCTCTCTGTAACCTCTGCTTTCCCTCCCACTCTGTCATGTTCACATGGTTCAAAAGAATACACAGCTTCCTGGACACATTAAGCTACAAAGGCAATTATTTTACAGCAGCTGAAATAATTCACACAATTTTTTCTCTAAATATCCTCTCAGTTGTGACAATGAATTTACCATCAAGCCTCTCTTCAAGTTACAGCAAAACAAATGTAAAATTACCCACTAGAACAACTGCGCTTAGAACACTGGCATCAGATTTAAAACAAAATAATCCAGCACTGCCACCAAAGGTTACCTAGCTCCCGCCTAGAACAATGAAGCAGCATCAGTTAAAATTAAGAACAAAATCATTCCATCTTGTTTGCTTTTCGGTTTCTAACAAACAAGCAAAACCCAGGCAAGGTGACTGGACACCTATACCTTGAAGGTGACAAGGAACATCATATTCAATCTCATCATGTCTCGATGGGCTTAGGAACAGAGTTCCATCCACCAGTGGGAACTGTTCGAACACCGGGAGCGCTCGGTGGCACAAAGCACAGTTTACAACATTTCTATGGCTGGCACTGAGGGCCGCGAGAATGAACTTCCGCAGATCCTCGCCCTGGCCCACTTGGGCATCGTCTTCCATCCGCACGTGGAAAGTGTTCAATTTATGCCTCGGGATGTGGTTGAGCAGCTCAGAGAGGTCAAGCCGCCGTAGGAACTGCACAGGAGCATCAAAGTGCCCGCCCCTGTGGACTGACAACCCAGCTGGACTGTAATCAAAGTGGGCATTTCTGAACACGTGGCCCCCAGCCAAGGATTTTTTGTGAGGCTCAAGATGTATGGCATTCTTGAGGAACTCCCCAAGGTATCTCGAGGAGCGGGGTCCACTGAAGTGGGCAGGGGCGAGGATGGAGTAGCCGGTGGGTGGGGACTGGCCAGGGGAGGCACAGGGTGAGCGGGCACCATAGGCCACAGAACTGACAGCTTTTTCCTGGGAGTTCTGCCTGTCCATGGAATGCCGTCGAGGGAGGTCATGGCTCAGGCCCTTTTGGGGCTTGCTCTGCGGCCTGCACTTTTTCGCTTCCTCCACGGCCTCACCCGGCGGCTTTCCTGTGTTCTTCTCTGACCCAGATTTCTTCTTTTTCTCATCCTGCATCCTCTTCACCTGATACCAGTCTGTGTCCTTCTTTAGGTGGCCTTGGCCACAGCGGCAGGAGCAGAAGCGGAAGGCCAGATCATAGCCCTTCTTTGTCCACATGTTCTGGCGACATTGCTTCTCATTCCAGCTGCGTGCCCGGCCGATGCAGTTGAACTGGACCAGGATGCTGCTCTCCCACTCGTAGAAGCACTGCAGGTGCATCCAGGTGCTGGAGGGGCAGTGCTCATTGTTGCACACCACCTTCTGGGAGTCATCCTTCTCCAGGTCAACCGGCCGCCCAAAGCTGCAGATCAGGGGTGTAGCACAAGGGGCTTCTGAGGAGGAACAGAACAAAAAGACACGAGGTCAGCACACAGAGCACTGGCATTCCAGCTGACACCAGGGCAGGGACCAAGGCGACCATTCCCCCCTGTGCCCCTTTAATCCTAGAGTCAAGAGTTCTACCAATGAAATTACTACCAAAGACAGGGCTAGAACATAGTTATGATTTTCTTCTAGTGTGATGTTATAGATGTAATTTTCATACTTGTGACAGGCCGAGAACACACCAATGTGTCTGGAATAGTCCAAGTCCTTCACCTTGCGATTAGTTCTGTGCCAGCACCGTCAACAGTACACACCATGAGGTTTTCCAAAAATGTGGGTGTAATGGCGGGCACTTCCAGGGTCTACTTAAAAATGATTCACTCCAGCAAGCTACGCAATAGTATGCTGCATAGCTTGCTGGAGTGAACTAGTCAACAAGTAGTACTGGTGTTATCTCCAGAAGGGAGACACCAACATATTTGGTAATAAACCCAAGCCCTGTATCATGGGTTTAAGTTGTTCTAAATACCACACTGTTGTTGCTAAATGCCATTGAGTCAGTTACATACAACTCATAGCAATCCTTTATAGGGTTTTTGAGGAGCAGCTGGTGAGTTTGAACAACTGACCTTGTGGTTTAAACCATCGACCTTGTAGTTGAAACCAAGGTTGTGGTCCAATGCATTATCCTGCAATGCCACATTTGGTTGTTTTGTTGTTAAGTGCTGTTGAGTCAGTTCCAACCCATAGCAATCCTGTATAGGGTTTCCAAGGAGTGACTGATGAACTTGAACTGCCATGGTTCAAACTGACTTTGCAGTCCAATGCATTAACCCAGAGCGCCACACCAGGACTCTAAATACCACATAGAAGCCAGAAAATAGACCTGCCTCATCTCTGATTATTTTCAGTTACTTACTAACTGATGGCAGGAATGTTCATCAAACTATTGGTCTACACAGAATTACATAGGAATATTCCACAGCTATCAAGGCACAAAGCAAGGTAGATCTTAAACACATGTTCCACATGGGGTCCCAAAAGCCAGGCAGGTTTCCCAAAAGGAAAGGAAAGCATAAGGTGACACACGTAGAACTTATTTCTTAAGAAACAAATCTAGGTCCTTTTAAGTTTTCAACGATAAGTAAATATCTGAGCTAAGGACTTAGGAACAATCCCATCAAACCAACTGCATGACATGGATGCGGTAAATGGCACAGATGTTATTCTAGAGAATTACACCACCAGGTTGTGAAGACAAAAAGAGAATTCTCTCAATAGTATTGGAAGGCACTTCTCTTTTCTTCCCCCATTTTATTTAACAGACATTGCCAAAGTCACTCCCCTAGTGAGAACCACTGGATAAGAGAGACACTGAGATGTCCCATCAGAATATGCAGTGACATTTCTTTAGGCTCTGAACTCAGCTGAGTTGGAATCCCAGGAATACCAACTCTGAGCTGCAATCTTAAACAAGTGACTTAACTTCACTTCGGGTTACTTTCCTCAGTTTAACAAAATGTACCTCATCTGGCTGTTGTAAGAATTTTTTAATCGTACAGTTGGCGGTTCAAACTCCCAAGGGTCACTATGAGTCATAAGCAACTCAATAGCACTTAACAAGATCGATGCACCTGTAGTCCTTAAACAGGAACTGACACCTGCACCCGGTGGAACGGTGGTTAAAGTGGTTAAGGTGCTCAGCTGCGAATCGAAAAGTCGGCCGTCTGAACCCCTATCACTCTGCAGAAGAGACCATGGCTTCAGTAAAGTTTACACCCTGGTGGGGCAGTCTGACTCTGTTCTAGAGGGTCACTCTGTGTCCGAATCGACTGGGTGGCAGTGAGGTTTTAGTATTTGTTTCTTTAGGCAGATAGTAAACCACTTTTCTTTGCTCCTCTTTTAAAGACACTGATTTCTCCAGGACTCCCAGTTCTCCACTACCCTAAGTCTCCTCAGCAGGGTCTGGCTGGAATCCAAAGTCCCCTGGTTGACAGCTCAGGAGACCTTCACGGCACCACTGGCGCCAGGCCTTGCACAAACCTGGTTCTGAATAAATTACATCAAAAAGACATTGGCACATCAAACCCACACATGGTAGGTAGAGCGGAAGGAAGAGGAGAGAGAGCTGTAACCTCAGACAGGAAGACCCAAAGGTATTACAGCGGACTGAAATGAAGTGGAAAAGAAGAAGAATAGTTTGTAAACTCTGAGTAAATGAACTAAAGTCCCCAGTGCTGTGACCTTTTGTGTCCTTTAAAATGTTAATTAGTCAATTAAACAAAGTTCAATCTTCAATCCTTCAGAGGAATAGCCTTAAAGGGAATGTCCTTGGAACATAATGGCAGTAGCCAAATGATCTGAACCCAGGGCTAATGAACACAAATTAAGGACAGTTGAACTAGACTTTTTTCTTTTTTAATTAAAGTTTTTATTGTGAATTGAGTGATCGTTTACATGGGAGAACATCAGTTTTACACTCATCCTATCATATTTCGTTTCATTGCGATGATAAATCTCCTCCATGCATTATCATTCAACAGTATTTGCTTCTATTCCCTCTGGTTTTTGTTTTTGGATGCACAACAAAACACTCAGGAATATGCAATCATTCAAACACCCAAAGGCATACCCTGCAAGCCTGTTCTCCCCCCACCCCCCACCCCAGCACACAGCCCCTCCCTCTGCCTCCATGAGTCCTGAGTCCCTGGCCACCCCATTTCTCCACATCATCAGTTCTGCCTCCATCTCTATTCAGAGAATAGGGTCCCACACTCCGCTCCCACTCTTCTCCCTTTATGGTTCCAGGGTCCTCTGCTCCTGTACTGCAATATCAGCCACGCCCCTCTTTTTGCTACAAAAGGTCTACCTTTACAGTTGCAACAATCACAATTAGTCATGATAACAATTACTCACTATTGAACCCTAAGTGTCTTATCCCCATCTCCTTTCACCAGCCCCAACTAGACATGAGGAAAACCACTCACTCCCTCGTGAAAACTTGTAAGCCAATCACTTCGTGCCTATTTAGCCACCCCCCCCCCACCACTACCCCCATTTTAGGTTGCCAATGTCTAAGTTGCCCAAGTCTATCAATCCTGTGTATTGAGGGAATGGGAATGATCCTTACTGTGAAGATTCCTTCCCTCTTGGTTGGTATTTAAACTACTACATCCGTAAGTATAGGTCAAGTTCATCAAATTGTAGCAAATTACACTTTATCAAAAAAAAAAATTGTTTTTTCTCCTTCTTTCTTCCTCCCTTTTATAGTCACAAGATCTAACATTTAAATTTTTTAATGCTGAGACTAATTTGATAATATTTCTTTACCAATTATTTTCACATTAAAGAAAGGAAGACTAAAAGACTTCCTTTGCACAAAAGCTACAAAAGAAAAAAAAAAAAAAAGGCATCACTTTACCAATACTGAGCACTTGCAATGAACTGGGTGTTTGGAGATGCAAAGATGGGTAAACCACTCTACAAACCGTACCAGAACAAGTGCATGGAACACGAAGGAGGCCTGACGTCTCCGCTGAAACCTGTGACACCCGAAAGGTTGTGATCATCACAGCCCACCTCACCTGCCTGACGACCTAGAAGCAGGAAATATTACAAGGAACTATTACAAGCCCATGTCTGCTTGGAAGCTCTGCAAGTTTATGGTGACCACTGTGACCTTGTACTGTGGCCAGGACTCAAAGACAAATACTAAACCAAGAGGTTGTTTAATGTCAAGTAATAGGCACAGTAGATTCCTCATCCCATTATCCACTCCAGCCTGAGGGAAGTAGCAGGTGATTCTGAACAGTCATGGAGCTGGGTGAGCCTTGGGAATAGCCTGAGGACTTCCAACAACACTAATACATCTGACACCGCTTCTGATGAAGCCAGGGAAGCCAGCTTCTAGCTCATGAACAGGGTTTCTTTCAAAGCTTGGCTCCAAGCTTACCTCTTTCCCTCTGGTGGCACAGTGGGTTAATGTTGGGCAGCTAACGCTTAAGGACAAGTCAGTGGTTCAAACCGACTAGATGCTCCATAGGAGAAAGATAAGGCTGTCTGCTCCTATGAAGATTTATAGCCTAAAACCTATGTGGCAGTTCTACTGACGCCTACCTGTAGGGTTGCTACCAGTCTGATATGGCTCAGTGGTAGTGGGTGGGGGCTGTACCCACCGCTCATCTAGTTGCCAAACACAAATTGTATATTTTCTGAACAAGCATGTAATAAAATACTGATAGTTTTATACAGTCATCTCTCTTGTCTGGGCATTCCCTTCTGGGCAGGCAGTTTCTGACAGAAGTGTCTGTCCTGTCTCCAGCTTCCTGCAAGAGGTCAAAGAGCACGGTGCTATAGGAACGGAGTCTGAGCCAACCTGCCTGGACTGGCCTCTCAGGTCAGCCATGGATCAGCTGGAAGACTTTTTATAAGTACCCTCACCTCCCCATGCCTCTATTTTCTCACCTGTAAAATGGAAGAAATATTAGCACCTACTTCAAAAGGATGCTGGGAGGATGAAAGAGAAGACTAAAGTCATTGAAACAGCACCTGACACACATGTAAACATACGCAGTTATAATGAAAGGACCTGTGACTTTCTATAACTGGATGTAAAAATAAGGGACTTGGAACATGGTTAGAGAGTGGCTGCCATCAGGAGGGGCTCATCTTCCTTTCCCCAAATGTAAGTGAAGTGGTCTGCCTTGACTCCCACCAGAAGTAGGGCACATTAGACAGTGTCCCTTCAGGACACATAGGCACACGCCCTCCTCTCACTTCCTGCCCCTCCTGGAAGAGATCCTCATCCAGTCCCAAATCCTATGGTAAGCAAAGTGCTACCAGCCAGCCTGCCCGGACCATCTCCCTCTCCACAGCACTCGGCATGTGTATTAAATAATCTCGTGTCAAATGCTGTCACTGCCTTGCGTGCTCTTTTGCTATTGCCAATCAAGACACGTCATATGGACTTCAAGCTCACCACCAACAAGAAATGTACTTCTTTCCCCGACAGTAAGTAATGCAATGTGGCATAACATAACACAATTCATTAGATGCTCTCCTATAGTTTTAAAAAATAGGCACCCTGGTGGCACTGTAGGATAACCATTAGACTGCTAACTCACAAGGTCGGCAGTTCAAACCCAGAAGCTTCTCCAAAGGAGAAAAATGAGGCTTTCTGTTCCTGTAAAGATTTACAGTCTTGGAAACCCTATTCAGGGTAGTGTAGTGGTTATGAATCGGGCTGCGAACCGCAAGGCCAGCAGTTGGAAATTACCAGCTGTTCTGCGAGAGATAGACGAGGCTTTCTGCTCCCATAAAGATTTACAGCCTCGGAAACCCTGTACAGGGTTGCTATGGGTCGGAACCAACTCTACCACACATAACAACAACAAATGAGTCCTGCTCTGAGGGAAAAAGATACAAAGATTTAGTCTTGGAAATCTCATATAGGGTCAATACATGTGAAAGCTGGACAGTAAATAAGGAAGACCGTAAAAGAGTTGTTGCTTTTGAGTTATGGTGTTGGAGGACAATATTGAAAGTCATGGACTGTCAAAAGAACCAACAGATCTGTACTGGAAGAAGTACAGCCAGAGTGCTCCTTGGAGGCCAGGATGGCCAAACTTTGTCTCTCATACTTTGGACACATTGTCAACACAGACCAGCCACTGGAGAAGGATATCATGTTTGGTAAGGTGGAGAGTCAGAGAAAAAGATGAAGCTCCCCAGTGAGATGGATTGGCAAAGTGGCAGCATCAATGGACTCAAGCGTGGCAACAATTGTGAGGTTGGCCCAGGATCAGGCGGTGTTTCATGCTGTTGTGCATAGGGTCGGTATGAGTCAGTACCAACTCGATGGCACCTAACAACAACAACGAGTCCTGATGTGGTGCTATAGGATCAGCACTGGACTGCTAAACACAAGGTTGGTGGTTCAAACTCCTTGGAAACCCTATACAGAGTCGCTGTGAGTCAGAACTGACTCAATGTCACTTAAGAACAACATGAGTCAGAATAGCAGTGAATTTTTAGTTTTGAGTTTTAAAGAAAAGGTGACCAAGCTTCTCTTCTCAATGTCAGACTAGTCCTTGTTCTACGTATATAGTTCAACCTAAGCCACCTTAGCCAAGTGTAAGTAACTGGGACTCATACAAGCTGGTTGCATTTCAGGCAATCAACCCATCTTAGAGTTTACATAATTCAAGACAGATTTGTCCCACAGTCTGAGAGATAGTGTGGGGAGTGCATTCTCTAAGCATATAAATCAGCAGGCATCATGCTGTATTTTGGTTTTTCTGATTCCCTTTAACTTGATCAGTGTTATCGCTAATATTTCTCAGCGTTTATCTCATAAATTAACAGCATGGCATATCATACATAGTGTTTTTTACTGTGCCTAATTTCTGTTTCAAAGTTACTGATCTTCAGATCATTTTTTCAGCACTGCTATTTGCATACTTGGGAGACATTCGGAAAGATAATAAAGATTTTAAATTATAATAATGGATGTTAAAATAACCCAAAAATCTCACCAAAATCCTTAAAGAAGTCCTATAAACAAAGCAGAGTTCATATCAAACTGCCAAAGGTCAGAAGAAGATATTTCTGTTTATAAGAAAAGGCGATGCTGCAGGGTAACAGAACAGTTTTACAATTCAACTGGCCTGTCAGCTTTGAAGATCTGACTTGATGCATAATTTGGGAGAATGTGTCCTTTGAAGTTTTGTACATAATGTGAGGCTTTTATTAATATTATTTATGTTTTATTAGTTGACATTTGCATAATTTAATTTGCATATAATGGGATCACAGTGTGCAAGAAAATGAATTAGCAGGCCACTTTTTCTCTGGCTTGTTGGTTTGGACCTTGAGGATACTACATCATGGACGTCCCAGCAGTAGCCTCACATCTCCAAGCACGGCAGGCACGTACTGTGAACCAAATATTATAACCAAGTATCACAATGTCATCAACCAGGACAAAGAGTCCTGAAAAACTACATGTATGTATGTATGTATGCAGGCATGTGTGTGTGCATGTGAGTACTACAGACTGTCCAGATACAAAGATTCCATTTCTAAATCCAGAGAAGGCCTGATGTCAGCTCTTGGCAGGAAATGGTCTTCTTCTAAAACACTGTAAGACTTGATTCTGATTATCCTCATCAATGTCCTCCTTTGCCAGGGCAAAGATCTGGTCATAATCAAAGCTCCTTAATCATATCTTATATATGTACTTTCCATTTACCACTTGGTACAAGATGGTGTCCCAAAATGCTGGACCTGTTTATTCTCTTGTAGTAGACTCCAAAATGGTACCTGGAAGCCAAAGACCTCATTAGAGTTGGCCACCTCCCCTAACCTCTGCAATCCTAATGACCTCATGACTTTATCTCTTCTCTAGTCTGTCCTATAGATAAAGCCCATAGCTTTATGTTTAATTGGCAGCATGCTGACCAGGTAGATTTCAGAGACAACAATCCATAACTCACTGCTGTTCAGTGTCTTCCAAAAGCTCAAACGAGAATCAATTTTTAAGATTCCCTAGATGATATGACTACACATTCCTATAGATCAGAATTCCAATGGGGCAGTTAGTCTGCAATGTATTCTACTGAGCCAGCACCAGATTTGTGCTGTGAACTATGAACCTAAATGCCTTTTAGGTCTAGCAAGCATGCACTCTCCCGGGAGACAAGCCCCACCCCCCAACCCATACACATACTTTTGTCATGTGCCAGGCCCTGGGACCAGGTGTGTGACTCCTGTGCTCGAGAGAAGCTATCCTTAATGAAGGCAGATCACCAGGGAGCTGGGTACCTGACCACACTGTTTCAGTCCCAAGAGAGACTGCTTTTAATGACATGAGCAGGTCTAATACATATGCTTTATTTATGAAAAGATACTGTCAAGGACATTGTTCACTACTTCAAACTGTCTTCTACACTGCTAAGCAACTGGTTTGTTTTGATCTGGTAGACACTGTAGAGCTTCTGTTTGTCTCCTTTCTCTATTGACTAGAAACGTGCAAGTCCAATTTGTGATCTGCCCTTTGTGTATGACTCAAAACATGCATGGATTTTTAAACTTTTTCCCCATCACTAATATCCTGTTTTTATTATTGACCTTATAGTATATTACATGTAGCTTTGAAAGCCACTTTAAATTACTTTTGAAACAAGGAGGATATATATAAAATAAAAACTCATTTGTCATCCTATAATTTCCAAATCACTTTTGCCCAGCATGCATTGAAGTCTGTACTCCATGAGTGTCAAAAGTGGTCCATTCCCTCGTGGGTTTCCAGTCTGCTAGAGAAAGGCAGGAAGACGGAGAGGGGGATGGGGACTGCTGGTCCACTGACCCTGGCAACCCCACAGGTGCAGAACCTTTCCGGAGTAGCTGCCCTGACTCCTGGCCATAGCCTGTGCTCCACCCTTAAAGAAGGATCCAGAGAGGCACAAGCAACAAGAGTTCCCAGTCCTCTGAGCTAGCTCATCCCACCCACTCCACAGCTCCTGTTCCCCCCACTTCCCTGTCTCAGCATCCTCAGCTGTGAACTTTGCTATTCATGCTTCTATAGTACTCTGACTTCTGCCTGTTTCTGTCTCTGCACTTCTCTCAAGACACACCTGTCACTCACCTCCAACCCCCGCAGTCTTCTTTCCCCCACCTGAGACCACTTTCCCCACTTCTCTGGTGAAGCCCAAACACAGTGGAGTAGGCCCTGATCCTTCCACCTTATCTTCTTCTGAGGGGTCCTGTCTCCTTGGCTCTAACCTACAAAAGTCTACACTCTTCTGAGGGGATGGCACACTCATGTGATACCAGTCCTGTCTCCACTTAGCTTTTCTTAGCAACATCCCCATCCCTTCCTCTTCTCCCTTTCTCTAGCTTCACTTAACAACTTGGAATTCACTTTTTATACAAACATGAAAAGGAGAGTCCCACATTAGCCCCAGAGAACTTACTTAGGGTGAAAGAGGAGATAAGAAAACTGAACTGAGACATGACAAGTACGACAGATTGAGTCATGTAGTACGGACTACCTCCTAGATCACGCTGCCACTGCCAGTCACAAATATGGAGGCCAGCCATAGTCGAATTCAACTTTCTTAATGTGACTAACTAAAAACTATCAATTCAACAGTTTAATCAGCAGAATAACAGTATTAATTTGGTTAGCCTTTATCAATGGCATTTAGGAGCTCTGGTAGCATAGTGGGTTAGGAGTTTGGCAGCTAACCACGAGGTCAGCAGTTTGAATCTAGGAGTTACTCTTCGGGAGAAAGATGAGGCTTTCTGCTCCCTTAAAGATTTATAGCCTCGGAAACCCAAGCAGGGTCGCTATGAGCCGGAACCGACTCTACAGCACGCAGCCACCACCATCAGTGGCATTAGCAATCTTAACATCTACTTGTTTTAGTAAGAAAGTTCCATTCACTGGTAAAAAAGCACATATACATGTACTCTCAAATAAAATTTTCAAAATATATTTATAGCTGACATTGACTAAAATAATATATATACATACCCATGTATATGAGCTTCTATAATAACCATAAATATACCCTTACCCCCAGCGAGATGGATTGGCAAAGTGGCAGAATCAACGGGTTCAAGCGTGGTAACAATTGCGAGGTTGGTCCAGGACCTGCGGGCACTGTTTCGTTCTGTTGTGCACAGGGTCACTCTGAGTCGGTACCAAATCGATGGCACCTAACAACAACATACCCTTATCCATGTAACTGCATGTACACGTGTACGCATATGTCTAATCTCGGTGAAGATTCTTTTCACAATAGTAAAAAAATCTACTCTTCAAAACCCTTTCATGTTACTTGCCCTTGCTCTATTACCAGAAGCCCCCTCACAATCATTGCTATATTTGTCCTGCATCATGCTCACAGTTGTTGCTTTGTTGAGCATATTGTTACACCCACTGTGTCAGTCCTACCCATTGAGGCTCTTTGTTTCTTTCCCTGACCCCTCTACCTTACCAAGCATGAGATCCTTCTCCAATTGCTAATGCAAGTCTGCAGCTGTTTCTTTTCATTTTGAATACTGCCACCTCAGCAAATTAAAGCCCTGAAAGATTTACCCTATCCCTGTCACTCAGGTCAACTCCACTTTGAGGAGGCAGCTCTTCACCAAGTGCCTCCCAACATGAACGGGTTCATCTTCTGACACTACATCAGGCAATGCTATTCATAAGGTTTCTCTGGCCATTTTTTTTCAGAAGCAGATTAATGGGCTCAAGTGTGGCCACAATTGCGAGGTTGGCCCAGGACCGGGCCAACTCTTTAATAAGAAAATTAATTGTTAAAGTCATATTTTTTACAAACAGAAACTATGAAAACAAAAAGGGGGGGGGGGGGGGGGCTGGCTACCTTCGCAAGAAGTGACTGGTTTACAAGCTTTCAAGAGGGGGGGGGGGGCGGAGGAAGGGCCTTCTTAGGGATCACATTAGAATATACCAGATAGAGTAGGAGAAAATGTGGAACACAACTCTAAAATATTAGCAAAAAAAAGAAGACCAGGCTGACTGGTCAGAAAGAGACTGGAGGAATCCGAGACTATGGCCCTCGACCACCCTCAGGTCTGGAACTGAACTTACTCTCATGGCCCGATTTTCAGCCAAGCAGGAGATAGGGGAATAACAACACTAGTAAAATATGCTCACCATGGAATGGTCAACCATTCAAGATCAAAAGGGCAACATTTACCTAAGGACAAAATTGAGGAGAGATGAGAAAGAGGGTGGAATGGAAATTAAAACCACAGGGAGGAAGTGGGAAAACTGTAGTTACATGAATGGGACTGGAATCATCGAGATGAAACAAAGTGTAGGATTTGTTGAATGCAAAACTGATGATCTTCTCTGTAAACATTCACTCAATTCACAATAAAAGTTTTTTTATTTATTTAAAGGCCTTCCTTTTATTATCCTCAAAAGGGAGGTATAGCTGTGCTAACCAAGTTCTCTTAGTGGTTGCATTTTAACCTCCTGGTTCACTGTGGACTCCATTTGTTTTCTGCGTGTAACTGTCATACAGCTGTCCTCTGCAGTGTGGCTCTTTCTCGTGCCACTCTGTGCTCTGTGTTCACCACTGGAGGACCACAGTCTCTAAGATGCTAATCAATCCTGGCTTCCCTCCTTGGCATGAACGCAAATTCAATGAGCATCTTTCTTTTGGTTTGAAATGGGATTTTGCAGCTCTCGTAGGCTGACTGTCATAATCTTTTTTGTGTGTCAGAACAGTGAAGAAGCAAGAGAATTATAGAAAATACAGGGGAAAAAAACATGTATTTGGAAACCAGAAATGTTGGTAATATTCTATGCCCAGGTGTAGTAACACCACCATTTCCAGTTCCCCTTCTCTGCTTCTAGAAGGAGTCAGGAAACATCAATACAGCATATGACAACCCCAAATTTCTTCTATCATCACAATTGATAATAAAAACAATAAAAGTTAGTTACCTGGAAACATTGTAGACCCGAGGCAGACTTAATTTTTTAATTAGCATGTGATGAGAAGTGGACTTAACATTAATTTACTGTCTGACACACAAAATGCCTCTGAAATAAATGCAATGAAATACTCAAATACTGGATACGCTGGTTCTTGTCTATAGATAACTAGAGATATCAACATCTGCCAAAAGTTTAACAGTTATAGTCTGAAAATACTTTAAGAACTAAAACCATGAACTTCATAAAGAAAACCATTTCATTTCAAGGTGTTCTTATCTCTGAATAAGTCAGTTTCATGGCAGAAGAGCCTTGAAATTCCGAAGCTACTAATAATCATGTTTGGCAGATGTGTGATTTATTTTCCTAGCTATCATTTGATAAGAACTCACTCTAAGAGACATAATAAAATCCCCAGGTTTCACCTTCGGATGAACATTTACTTCATAAGAAAGAAAATAAATAGGTCTCGGGACAAAAGCCAATTATGCCCAGCTGACAATCAATGAGAAGCCAATTCAACTGATGCTTGTGCGTACCTCTTGTGCCCGGGGTTGAGTGTAGTACGGAGTTCAACAGTGAATAGGAGAGAGATGGTCTCTGGGCCTGATGGAGCCCGTAGCTCCCAGAGGATGAAGACAACTTTGCAGCTACAACAGCTGTAATTCTAATGAAAGCTAACATTGACTTAGCCCTTTTTGCCAGATGAGGCTTTCTGCTCCCACCAAGATTTAAAGCCTTGGAACCACTGTGCAGGGTCACCTAGGAGTCAGAGCTGACTTGACGGCACTTAACAATTTGCCAGATGGAGTCCTGGTGTATGGCACTGTCAGATAAGCACTGGACTGCTAACTGCAAAGCTGGTGGTACAAACCTACCAACCACTCCTTGCAAACCTACACGGGGTCACTGTGAGTCGGAATCGACTTAATGGCACTTAACACCACCACCACCATTTACTAGTAAGTCTAGACTGCTAACAAGATTGGCAGTTCAAACCCACAAGCAGCTCCCCAGAAACCCTATACAGGGCCGCTAGTGAGATGGCACTTAACAACAACAACATTTGCCAGATACTGCAAGAATTTGTTGTGGCTTGAATTGTGGCCTCCCCAGCTATGTGTTCTCATTCCTAGCCTGTGGTTAAGTAGCCCTGGTAGCAGAGTGGGTTATGAATTGGGCCACAAGGTCAGCAGTTTGACTGTACTAGCCACTCCTCAGGAAAAGATACGGCTTTCTGCTCCTGTAAAGAATTACCACCTCAGAAACCCAATACAGGATCACTGTAATTTGAAGCCTACTCCACAGCACTGGTGTGGTTAATGCACTGGACTGCAAGGTCAGTTTAAACAGCAAGGTTGACGGTTCAAGCTCACCAGCCGCTCCGTGGAAACCCTACACAGGGTCACCATGAGTCGAAGGCACTTAACAACAACAAGCATGTGGTTATAAACCCATTTGAGAGTGGGTTGTCTTTGTAATGTTAACAAGTAAGGATTAGAGTGCATCTGAAATCAATCTCTTGGGATATAGAAAAGATTAAACAAGCAAGTCCAGAAGCAGAGCTGGTAAAGAAAGATGTCAAACCACATAAAAACTACACATGAGCAGAAGTTGGCAAGGACCTTTCCTAGAGTTGACACAGAGAGAAAGCCATCTTCTAGAGTTGGCAACTTGAACTTAGATTTCTAGCTGCCAGACTGCAAAGCCGTTTGAACTGCAAGGTTGGCGGTTCAAGCTCACCAGCTGCTCCTTGGAAACCCTATACAGGGTCGCTAAGGGTCAGAATCGACTTGACAGCACTTGACAACAACAACAAAGAGCTCTGGTAGCGTAGTTGTTACGAATCAGGCAGCTAACTTGAAGGTCAGCAGTTCGAAACTACTAGCTGTTCCGCAGGAGAAAGATGAGGCTTTCTGCTCTTGTAAAGATTTACATCCTCAAAAACCCTGTGCAGGGTCGCTATGAGTCAGAACCAACTCCACAGCACATAACAACAACAACAACAAAAGAGCTCTGGTAGCGTAGTGGTTACAAATCAGGCTGCTAACTTCAAGGTCAGCAGTTCGAAACTACCAGCTCTTCCGCGGGAGAAAGATGAGGCTTTCTGTTCCCGTAAAGATTTACAGCCTTGGAAACCCTGTACAGGGTCGCTATGGGGTCGGAATCAACTCGACAGCACACAACAACAACAACAAAAGTCCTGGTGTAGTACTGTAGGATAAGTACCAGATTGCTAATCATAAGGCCGGCAGTTCAAACTCACTGGATGCTCCTTGGAAACCCGATACGGGGTCACTGTGAGTCAGAACCAACTCAACAGCACTTAACAACAACAAAGTGTGTGTAAGAAATGTCTGGTTGTTAAAATCATCTATTTGTGGAATTTCTGTTGTATCTGTACAGATAACTAAGACAGCATCTAAAAACACATCATGTCATTGAGGCCTCACCCTATTATTATTTCCCCTCTATAAGGTAAGAAAAGGAGCTCTGTTAGCGTAGTGGTTTCGAATCGGGCTGCTAACCTCAAGGCTGGCAGTTCAAAACTACCAGCTATTCCACGGGAGAAAGATGAGGCTTTCTGCTCCAGTAAGGATTTACAGCCTCGGAAACCCTGTACAGATACAACAAAGGTAAGAAAACCGAAGTTTAAGACAAATTAATTGATTTGTCCAAGATCACAAACTAAAAACTGGCTGAGTAAAGACTCCTTATAAGTTACTAAATACTTTGTTTTCATTGGTTAGTTAAGTGCTATCCAGTCTGTTCCTATTCATAACAACCCATGAATATTGGGTTTCTGAGTAGTGTGCTGATGAATCTGAACCACTAACCTTTTGGTTAGCAGTCCAGTGCTTATCTTTTTTATGTAGAGGACTACATAAAAACAGTGCTTTACTCAGATCTGAAAAAGCAAGATGGCTTCCCAGAGTAGGTGATAGGAGAAATGGGAGTGAACTAAGTGAAGATGAAGGAGCTCTGGTAGCGTAGTGGTTACGAATCGGGCTGCAAACCTTAAGGTTTAGCGGTTCGAAACTACCAGCCGCTCCGCGGGAGAAAGATGAGGCTTTCTACTCCCGTAAGGATTTACACCCTTGGAAACCTTGTACAGGGTCGCTATGGGTCGGAACCGACTCGACGGCACTTAACAACAAGTGAAGAGGAGGCAAGATGCAGTGTGTGCACAGACCCGGAGAACAGGCGGGATTCTCCTTCAAACCCCCATGATCACAGTGGGTTTATATGTGGCTTATGATCCCAGGAGCAGGATTTTATTCACTTCTCAGACTATAAATGTCACCTTACAAAACTCTTGTGTAGTCTTTGAAAACAGAACAAACTTTACAGGCTATACATCAGGGATCCTAATTATGTAATCATAATAAACTATTATTCATTTAAAATATGTGGTATAAGATGAAGCTCATTTTTACACAGCAGACATTATAATACAAACTTAGTGATTATTTTTAAAATAAGCTTATGCATCCATAGCCAAGAACTGACTTAGCAGCTAGATAGTAATGTTAAACAATCATTGCTGATTGTTTTCAGCAGACACCCCAGGGCCAATACTTTTAGGCACCCTTTGTATCAATCAAGTAAAGGCAAGCCCTAAGAATGAAGCCATTCCAGGGAGCTTCCAGACAGTTCAAATTGAGGCAATTCCCTGGAGTTGGAATTCTTGGAGCAGCTCCAAAAATGCTCTTCCCCTTCCAGTGACTACTGTACTGCTAGTTTTCAAAGCTACCTTGAAGTTACAGAGAGAGGATGAAACAGAGCAAGTTAAAACACCATAAAGCTTGTGTTCTTACCTAGAGTCAGTCATCTTCCTTAAATAAACATTCCTCCAGTTACTTAAGGCATTTGGTTAATTTCCAAAATTCTGAAAAAGCTGATTTTGATCATTTTTGTCAGTGTGTATATTACTTTAGGAGTCCTGGTGTGGCGCTTTGGGACAATGTGTCAGACTACAAAGTCGTTTGAACTGCAAGGTCAGTGGTTCAAGCTCACCAGCTGTTCCTTGGAAACCCTATAAAGGGTTGCTATGGTCGGAATCGACTCGACAGCACTTAACAACAACATTATTACTTTTAGGGAGGAACAGATTTCTAGAGGTCCTTACTCTGGCATTCCAGAAGTACTTCTTAACTAAAACTTAAGTTTATATACCGATTTTATTACCAAAAAATGATAGAATGATCAACAAGAGACTTTGAAGCAGGACTATCATAGGATCAAATTCTGATTGAGAATTAGATAGAAATAAAGAAAAAAATGTATGCTTATGAAGAACTGAGTTTTGGTTTGTAGTGACAGAAAAATTGCACTGATTAGGAAAGGATTATACAGCCAATTAATGTAACTGTATTCAATAAGTTACACCCCTATAAAAGTTGAATTGTAAAATCTGTGACAGATATACTAACAACAAAAAAGAAAAGAAGAGCTATTTTGGCAGCTCATGTACAACCAAGCACCTCATGAAACTTGGTTTCTAAGTTTAGGGTCATGGTTTCAGGTACATGCCAGTTAATTTGCCTAATACCAAGTTTAGTGCTTCTGTTCTCTTAGTTGTTACGTAGTACCTGGGACTTTAAAAGCATGCAAGTTGCCATTCAAGCTACAGTTGGCTTCCAATCACCTAGAGCAACAGAAGGAGTAGAAAACAGGAGGCAGAAGTGGAATGTGTGGCTAAGTGCCCCCAGGATCAACTGCCTCCTCTGCCATGAGACGGGAAAAACTGAAATAGTGTCCAGCTTTCATAACCGAATGTTTTGATCAAAGATTTCATAGAAGAATCCTAATTTTAAAAAAAGAGGAAATGCAAAATAAAATTTCAAATGCTCATGGAATCCAGATTTTCTAGAGCCAAGGAGGTGAGATGACCCCCAGAACTACTGCCCGGACATCATCTTTAAACCAAAAGTATCTCTGAAGTCTTCTTAAAAGCAAACAACTGTTTAGTTTAACTAGTAAAGACTGTCTACCTTGAGCATTTAAAAAAACTACCTCATGGGCTCAAACTGACAATACCAACCAGAAAGTTTAGATATGAAACTTAGGTGGTAGCAAGTTAATGGCAGAGGAATGATTCAGAAGAGAGTCAGAATGTTTTGTAGAGTGTATTCTTAACAACAAAATAAAATTTTTAAAAGGAAAAATATAACGCATCTATTTTATTATTTAAATGTATAATTAATTGGTTAGTGGTTGTGTGCCATCAAGTCAGTTCTGACTCATAGCGACCCTGTATAGGATTTCTAAGGCTATAAATCTTTACAGCAGGAGAAAGCCTCATCATTCTCCTGAGAGGCAGCTGGTAGATTCTAACTGCTGACCTTGTGGTTAGCAGCCCAGCTCATAATCCGCTATGCTACCAGGGCTCCAAAATGTATAACGCTGTTGTTGTTGTTAAGTGCCATTGAGTCAGTTCCGACCTATAATGACCCTGTATAGAGTTTCTGAGGAGTAACTGGTGAGCCTGAACCGCCGACCTTGCAGATCAAACAAGTTTACAGTCTGGAGCATTACCCCACAGC
Organism: Chrysochloris asiatica; assembly: GCF_000296735.1. Lineage (NCBI taxonomy): Eukaryota > Metazoa > Chordata > Mammalia > Afrosoricida > Chrysochloridae > Chrysochloris > Chrysochloris asiatica. The sequence continues at coordinate 10,687,135 of NW_006408531.1, forward strand.
GCCACACCAGGACTCAAAAATGTATAATAATGGCTAGCAAATCATAATATTTGAATTCTATTTGAATACATGTAAATGGCAATTTTACAATAAACTAGAAACCACGGCATCTGTATTAGGCCATACCTTAAAGTGTATGTGACAAATTTTAGATGTGTAAGCAGGACGGTTTTTTCTAATTCTTTTAAGGGAAACAAAGGTAAAAGTCTGAATATCACCTTCAAATCAGCCTTCTGAAAACCACACTACAATCAGGTCATATACAGATTCAGAAAACTCAGAAACTCACAGACTAAAAGTCCCAAGTCTTCACAATATGTTCAAGGCATTCCACAGTTAAGCGCCTAGCCTGGCCTTCCCTCTTTCTGATCGCCCATCAAGCCCAATGCAGAGCCTCTAACTTTAGCTTAGACCTCTCTCTGTGGCTGAAGGGTGGTCAGAATGAAGGGGGCAGAGCAGCCATGGAGAGACCAGTTCAGAGGCGAACTGTAGACCACTGATGTCCCGCACACCTCAAGTTCACTAGCTATTTCTCAATGACTAGTGCTTTTGTATCTTGTTTTTGTGTTTTTATATAAAACCTAAAAGGTTTTAATGTTTCATTATTTTCAAACATTTTTAGGCCTTTTATCTATCAAAAATAAAAACAGACACTAAGCTTCACAACACATAAAGGGCAGCGCCTACTTAGCAAAAATATTATGCCTACCTGTTTTCATTATTACAGGGGATACAATAAGAGCAGTTAAACATATGGATCTTAACCTCTGATTTAATTTAATATCCCTTATATTATTGTAGTACATGAGACTGTTCCAAAGGGGGTAGCAAATTGAATACATGGTAATTATATTTAGTTAAATGTGTTTTCATACTTAGAGGAGGGTTTAAACCCATGGCTTTTACAAGGCAAACAATTCAGTCCAAATAAACATGGAAGCTTCACATACCTACCCACCCCACCCACCCCCCAAAAAAATCAAATTGTTCTTCAACTATGTTTAGCAACCTAGGATTTATATTTTCTCAACATATTCAGGTTTTTCTTACTCTGAACTAAAATCCACAGCCTATCCAGCCTCAATTGGAAAGCTCTAGGCTTTTATTTTACCTATTGGATTCTTTTCATTCTGGCTCAGACACAAGGCTACCAGGAAGAAATCCACATCAAGAATGCCTCTAAAGAAGGAAAGCAGGGGCCATAGCAAGACCCAATATGACACAAATCACAAATATGCTTGGTTTCGCTGAGTATCAGGATGAAAATAATGTTTTCCTAGTGTTGTTCTGAATGTTTCTCTTAAAAAGACCAAAGTTCCATGGAACAGAAATAGGACAGTCCCTGGGTTCCTGAATGCAGAGGTTCCTTCAGCCACCTGCCCAATTCAGCTAGTGTGTGTGGCCTTTCATCGTCCATTCTTCCCATTCTGCTCATGGGTCACAGAAGGCAGAGCCAGCCTATAAGGAGAGACAAGGACCATTATGTTTACAGATCACCAAAAGGAGTCCGGTCATTTAGAATGGGGTCCCTGGGTGGCAGTTTGTGCTTGTCTACTAACCTAAGGTTGGCAGTTCAAACCCACTCAATAGCACTGCAGGAGGCGTGGCAATCTGCTTCCATAAAGATTACAGCCAAGCAGACCCCACGGAGCAGTTCTACTCTCTTAACACATGGGGTTGCCAGGAGTCCAAATCCAGTTGACCACAATGGGTTTGTTTTTTTCTTTTGATAATTTAGCATACTGTCTTATTCGAAATGTTCAATACTCATTATATTAATCCTGAAACTCACAAACCAGGCATAAGGCAAACCAAATAAAAGAAGCAAGAAGCAGGTTTTTAAACTCAATTATAGTATACAGATTTCCTGACTCCAAATTTTTGCAATCTTTAAAAACAAAGGCAAACAGTTACAGACAATGAAGTAAAATCATACAATTACTAAATTCAAAAACAATTTTAAAGGCTTAAACAAAGGGTCACTTCTTGTCATTCAATGTGAATAAAACAATTTTCCTTGGAAAAATACATAAAGAAGCCCCAATCTATTGGATAGGGGAATGGTAGATTAGACATCAGAGAGAAATGCTGACAACAAAAAACAGACTTAGCTCACTTCTCCTGAACCCTATGCCTTTCCCAATTGGGTCAACATATTAACTCCCAAGCTGATCTTTATACCTGTTGATGATGTTAAGTGCCATAGAGTCCGTTACAACTCATATCAACCCTGTATTGGGTTTCCAAGGAGCAGCTGGTGGGTTTGAACTGCCAACCTTGTAGTCTGAAGTTCAGTGCTGATCCATCAGGAGTCCAGATCTGCATACTACGGTATTTAAACAAATAAAATCCCAGTACAATGTAGCTAATTTTATTTCATGCCTTTTCTATCCCCTACAATCAAACTCAGTCCTTATATTCCTGTGTTCTGCATATGCATTTTCTACCCTCTGATCAATGCAGCCTCTCTGCTTCCCAGACATCCCTTCAAATTGCTTTTGTTGTTGTTGTTATCAACAAGTTGGTTCCAGCCCCACAGTGACCCTGTATAGGATTTCCAACGAACTGCTAGTGAGCTTGAACTGCTGACCTTGCAGTTCAAAGGGCTTTACAGTCTAGCGCATTAACCCACAGTGCCACACCAGGACTCCTCCCTTCAAATTAAATCTGGTAAAGTGCTTTGCAGCAATTCCACCCAACAGCCATTCGGCTGGGATCTGGGAAGAAAAGACAAATCTTCCCCCCGGGGACCACACTGCACAGTCTACTTCTGAAACGCTGCATCAGCAACCAACAAGCAGGTTCTAGAAGCTGTTGCAACATGGAGAGTCTTGTCAAAGGAGAGGGTGTGCCCAAGGCTTACACAAACCTTAGTCAAAATGAAACCCAGACTTGAGATCATCTTAAATACGTCCTGGCTCTGCTGCCCTGCTGCCCCACCGCCTGTCACACACACATGCAGAGCATTTTCTCTCGAAGCACTTCTTAAAGGAGAAATTCCCTATGCTGAGGAAACTCAAAATCCACTGACAGCATAACTACACAGTCATTCCTCCTCCAGTTACTAATTTTTGTGGAACACAGCTGTAATTTTATTGTCTGACCAGTCTCAAACACTCAAAGTGGAAAAAGATGCCATTTATAGAAGAATTGTTTAAATTTTATAACTGTCTCTTTTTGTCAGAGAAGCTGTCTTATGAAATGTATTTATACTAAAATATTATGTAAACATATAAATACTTAACTAAATTTCAAATGAATTCTAAAAAGTATTTCCAAAATTATCAAGAGAAACACATTTCAAATTAATTCATTAAAATTATTCAAAGTCATCTTTACACCACATATCCCATGCAACGTTAAAAAAACAAGTTACGAGTAAAACTAATTCCAAAGATAAAATGTTCAAATATCTCTAAAGCTTACAAGAAAAAATCAAGTGAATCAGGGCAGGGGAGCAGGGTAAGGGATACAGGGGAAACCCAATGATTCAATAGACATATCATCATGCCAAGTATCACATATCTACATAAGTTGTTTTGATTAAATTCATAGTAGCGTTTGGTAAAAGGATCACTGGTAGCGTAATGGTTACACATCTGGCTACTAACCCCAAGGTCAGCAGTTCAAAACTACTTTCTGCTCCCATAAAGATTTACAGCCTCAGAAACCCTGTACAGGGTCGCTATGAGTCGGAACCTACTGCATGGCACATAATAACAACAATAGTTTGGTAAAGTCACAGTTTTATAACTGAACAAAATGTCAAATGTAAATGGTAGGTAAAAGTCCTATGTAACAGCCGGTCTCCTCCCTCCCTGCCTTCTTCAGATGGCGGCTGCTTATGCTGGACGTGTGGCCAGAGACAGGTAAGGATTATGTGGAACCTCAGCAACCTAAGACAGAGCCATTGCCATGCTGCAATGAGTTTCGATGACAGGTAAGACGGAGGAATTCGCACTGACCGCCTAAGACAGGCAGCGTCCCTTAAACAAATAATAAATAAGGGGGAATCTGATGCAGACCGTGCAGACCTGGTCAGGAGTTCATGTCCCTGTGGGCCCAAGCGTTGCAGACTGTCCAAACCATAAGCTCTGAGGATCAGACTTTAGCCACCTAGCAGACATAGCAAACTGTCCCTCACCTGATTATTCAGTTATGCTTGTTAGTAATCGCATACATGAGCCCTGGATATCCACAGATAAATGTAAAAACCTTCCCTAAAAGCCAAGACTGTAAATTCCAAAAAAGCAAAGTTTTTCCTATACAGGGTCGCTATGGGTCGGACCCGACTCGATGGCACTTCACAACAACAACAACAACAAAAAAAAAAAGCTAAAGAGGATAGAGAGAAATACTGTTAACTGATGATGTATGGAGGGGATTATAATCAATGTAATGAAACAAGTCATATGAGTGGTTGAATGTGAAACTGACGATGTGCCCTGTAAACTTTCACTCAATCCACAATAAAAACCTTAAAAAAATAAAAAAATTAAAAAGTCCTATGTAACATGTCAGTTCTTTACAACCACACTTAAACTGCCACTTCCTACCACCCTGGTGGTGCTGTTAGTTCTTAAGTGCTACCGAATTGGTTCTGACTCATAGTGACCCTCTACACAGGTTCCAAAGAGTGGCTGGTGAACTTGAACCTCACAGCCCAGGCATTAACCAGCATCGCCATCACATTGTTGTTGTCACCATCACATTGATGTTCTTAAGTGCCATCAAGTCGGTTCTGATCCATAGCGACTCTGTATATAGTATCTGAGGAGCAGCTAGTGAGCTTAAACGGCAGACCTTGCAGTTCAAACAGCTTTGCAGTCTGGTGCATTAACCCATAGTGCCACACGGGGTGAGTTAATTAAATGGTTGACCAAATATAGGAGGTTAATTTTTAAGTCGATAATCAGTATGGTCCATGAATGATGTTATAAATTTTGGCAGAAAAAAAGATTCCCCACACCTGCTGTATAGGATTTCTAAGGTGCAGCTGGTGGGTTTGAAGCACTGACCTTGTGGTTTACATTCCAGCAGTCAAGAAATCAAACGACGTATTGCATTAGGCAAATCTGCCGCACAAAACCTTTTAAAGTGTTGAAGAGCAAAGATGTCAGCTTGAGGACTAAGGTGTGCCTGACCCAAGCCATGGTATTTTCAATAACCTCATATGCATGTGAAA
>NW_006408531.1:10692682-10693377 GCF_000296735.1 Chrysochloris asiatica
GCAGGCTTTTGGAGTCCTGGTATGGCGCTGTGGGTTAATGTGCCTGACTGCAAAGTTGTTTGAACCAGAAGGTCAGTGGTTCAAGCTCACCAGTCACTCCTCAGAAACCCTATATAGGGTTGCTATGGGTAGGAACCAATTCCACGGCACTTAACAACAACACCTATCCTATAGTGCCACAGAGGCAGATAAAGAGAAGAAAGCAGAAAGGCCTGCAGTGAAACCAGAAGCAATCTCTGTGCAGCATAATTACAAATGCAAATTACTGTTGTTAAGTGAAATCAGGTTGGTTCTGACCAATAAGGGCCCTGTATAGAGCTTGTAAAGAGCAGCTAGTGAGCTTGAATCACCAACCTTGCAGTTCGAACCAAGTTGCAGTCCAGCACATTAACCCACAGCACTACCTCAAGACAAATCCAAACATCAGGCCCAAACTAGGCTCTGTTAAGCAAATGGTTACAATCACATCACAGTGGCACCTGGCTGTTGTTTGGCAGGAACTCAGGAGAGCCTAGGAGCAGGGTGATTCACAAAACAACACTCCCCAATTTATCTTCACTAACAAAAGGAGAAAGATCCCTCTCTTAAAGTTTCAGCCTCAGGCTACACTGAAGAATAGCAAGGAAGCGGTAAACTACCGCATAACATGGATGAACCTTGAGGAAATTATGCTGAGTGAAATTAGTCAGACACAA
>NW_006408531.1:10695747-10718597 GCF_000296735.1 Chrysochloris asiatica
GAAAGCCTCATCTTTCTCCCGTGGAGCGGCTGGTAGTTTTGAACCACTGACCTTAAGGTTCGCAGCCCGATTCATAACCACTACGCTACCAGAGGTCCTTAGTAGGATCCAGGTTTTGGAAGCTTAGCATTCACTGCAAACTCCCTGGTGGGAAGCCAACATAGTCAGCAGGCTCTCCCAGCAAGTCAGGGTGTACATTCATCAGAAACTCTAAACCAAAATCTAGCTGGTGAATTTGGGAGGAAGAAAGATTCACAAATTTACAACACTACAAAAGCCCTGAGCTTCTCAAACAGCTCCACAGTTTTATGCAAAGGGTTTGTCACAAACAAATTCCAGTGCAAAAACCATGTAGAGGAGGCAGGGCTTGATGGCAGCTACGGTGGAGGTGCAATGAGGTTCTCCATCAGCCACACCACGGAATACCACGCAAAGCAGATCCAGGGCAGAGCTCCAAAACTCGGAACCACATAGGTACGAATATTTACAATAGTAAAACTATGGAGACAAAGTGTCCATCAATTAAAGAATGGATAAACAAACTGTGGTACATACACACAATGGAATATTATGCTACCTTGAAGCTGCAAGCCACCACATAACATGGATGAACCTTGAGGACATTACATTGAGTGAAATTAGTCAGCCACAAAAGGAGAAATACTGCATAGGACCACTACTGTAAAAGACTAAGAAAACGAACCCATATTAAAAGGGGGGGAATTTTTTGGTGGTTACTAAATTGTGGGGGGGAAGGGAAGGTGGAGCACAGGGCAGGGAATAGACACAGAATAGTTTGGATGCTAGGGAGGGGGGCAATATACAAGAAGGGAGAGGGGAATGGAAGAACAAAGCAGATGGGAGAATAATTAGGCAGGTTACATGGGCTAAGTGGGACAGAGGTAAATTATGATGTATGCACAACCTTGGAACAACAGGAATCTGGGATACAGCAATTGAGACATGGTTGGAATGGGGGAAAGGGAGTAAATAATGTTAAGACGCTTGGCTGTCTTTTGAATCTTGGTTTTCCTTGCATACTATTATAAAATAGACACCTGAGGGGGAAAGGAATAGCCAGAAATATCACCATAGAAAGTTTGTAAGTCCGTCTTCTGCCTATAACTGATTGGAATACCTAAAATGGGGCTACAATGTGCCCAGTGAAGGAGGCTTCCTGCAGAGCCTCTGCATTAAATAAGACTATAGGTGGAATCCTGAACAGCATCCAGAATCTTCTGAGGTGGGAAATTTCCCCTTGAAAGAACAAGCAGACCAGCCTGGAGCAGCTAGAATAACAGAAGATACTTCTTGAAAGAAAGACCTACAGGAAAAATACAAAACAATATTGGCAGACCGACTGATTACTACAAGAACAAGCAAGTTGCTCACCCAGGAGACATCAAGGCAAGTGGTTGGGTCCTCTCAGAGAAAACCCCCTTCCAAGACTAAGACTCAATGGGAATACACGCTGTGAATGGTGACCACGTTCATCACCAATAAGGAAAAGTGAAGGGAAAACAGCAATGAAGCGGCGAGCTAAGCCCTACAACTCTCAATAGACTCCTGTGAACCCAGGTGAAGACTTGGTTGGCCTGCAGAGTGAAAAAGACCTGGGGACTCTTGGGCCCAGAGTCACTGACATCACCACAGAGGACTAGAGTGGAGAGTGAAGCATCCAGCTGATAAGAAGAGAGGGCATATGCACAATAACACCCATACTTGCAGATAATACCCACTTGATCTGGCTTCAATGACTGGATGATCAGAGCTCAACGAGAAGAAGAAAGAAGAGGGGAAAAAAAAAAAAAAGAGTAATCTGATACAATTTGATGAACTTGACCTACACCTATGGATGCAGTAGCTCAAAAGAGGGAACAGATCTTTACAGCAAGGATCATTCCCACCTCCTCCGTACACAGAGTAGACAGGGATGGGCAACTTGGACATTGGCTATGCAAAATGGCGGGGATACAAAGGCAAGAAGTGACTGGCTTACAAGCTTTCAAGAGGGAACCTAGATCCAGAGGGCATGGAGGAAGGTAGAATCTCCACTGAAACATAATATCCAATCTGTCTAGGCAGACTGATGAAAGGAAATACAGATAGGTTACTTGTGATACAATAGTGAATAATTGTTATCAGAACTGATTGTGAGGGTTGGAAAAGTAAAGGTAGACGTTTTGTAGCAAAGAGGGGAGTGACTGAGTTTACAGTCTAGGAGTGTAGGTCCCTGGGACCATCAAGGGATAAGAGCGGAAAGCAGGACCCTACCTAGAGAAGCAGTGATGGAGGCAGAGATGATGACGTGGAGAGACGGAGTGTCTGGGTACTTTAGATCCAGAGAGGGAGAGGGGCTGCGTGCTGACTACCGGGGGACAGGCTTGCAGGGTATACCCTTTGGTTGACTGATGATGCATGGAGGGGACTGTAACCATGGCAATGAAACAATATAAGATAGGATGAATGTAAAACTAATGTTCTCCCATGTAAACTATCACATAATTCACAATAAAACATTGAAGAAGAAAAAAAAAAAAAAAAGACAACAACATGTAAAGGCCATGTCTGACTTCCCCTGGCTTCACATGGGATAAAGAGAATCAAACTCAACATCTGCCCAAGGCCTTCCTCTGAAGTAATCAGACATACCTCCAACCCACAATCTTCTTTACCCTATTCCCATCTGGGTTCAATATTCCATGGCAATGGCCACATTAAACTCATAACAATACTCACGATAATGGGGTTCACTAGGAAGTGAACGAGGTACAATTCAGCATCAGGATAACTCAGGCTGCAGCAGTTCTCCAGTCAGGAATGCCCCCGCATACTGCAGGCACATCTCACTCTTGTCAGCCATGTGGCCCCATGGCCTCTGCCCTGCTCAGGCATATGTCAGCAAGCTCCTTTGCAGACCAGCCTCCTGCCCGTAGGCACCCAGCTTTACTCTGTCCATGGACGTAGATGCCTACAGCTGCTCCATGTGCCACCTCTGCCAATGCCTCTGTTGTCGCTGCTTTTCTAGGTAGGGATCTCATACTCCACTCAGGCTCTTCTTTCCTACTGGTCCTGGGAGCTTCTATTCTTGCTTCCCATACAGCTCTTTTTAAATCTAGCTAGATGGCAGAACTAACCAATCCCAACCTTGATGGCAGAACTAACCAATCCCAACCTTGATGGCAGAACTAACCAATCCCAACCTTGATGGCAGAATTAACCAATCCCAACCTTGATGGCAGAACTAACCAATCCCATTCTTGATGGCAGAACTAACCAATCCCAACCTTAGAGTCCTGTACACTTTATTTGCCTGGTCCCACCCAATCACTGGGTGGGAATTTAGACAACTTTGGATAGAAAAGCCACATCAAGTAAATTCAAGGTACGATAACAATTTTATTCTCACTTTCTCCAGAAAAGGGCTTGGATACAATCAGGGATCCTGCAAAGTGACGGTGCTGAGTCTCACACTCTGACTTGTGTCAAGAATGAGTTGGGGAACCTTTCCCAATGTGAGCAAGTACTAGCGGCCGGCTGAGTCAGTATGATGCACTATGTGTGAATAAGTTCTTGGTTCAACTGGGTGCTATGTGGTCCTTTTATTCACATACAAATTTACTTTCAAGTACCTGAATGAGAGAAAAATGAGAACTTTGTGAAATGAGAGCTCATTTTTTCCCCACTGACTCAGCATTTAAGTTTGTTATCACATGCAAGCTATGGGCAGGCAAATTATCCTAAGAGGCCTCAAAGTGCAGCTTGGTTCCTGAGGAGATAAACAAGTTAAAAAATGGACCTTCATGCACATGCTCCAAAGTCCTCTGTAGCTGGAATACAAGTGCAGGGCTTGTAGAAACGAGTGAGAAGGGACAGGTGTTGGGCACTGGGGCTCCGCAACGGGCAGGGGAGCAGACGGTAAGGAAGGAGATACGCGAGGCATTGAGACCAAATCTGTAAAACAGCCCTCTCAAATGAAATATAACAAGTCAACTGGACCTTCCCAAGGTTAACAACACTACCAGGCACCGGTGCCAAAACCACTTTCCTCCAACTTTCCCACCCTCCCCTACTGACTCTTGAGGTCCCTAGCACTGTTTCTGTGAGCATATGAAAATGTAACGTTTCTAACCAACTAGAACTACCTTAAATAAGATGGACAGATACGTGAGGAACAAGGGAAAATGTCTATCCAAAAGTTTTCTGAATGTACAAACTTTGCGCAAATCAGTCATAAGAACACAAATACCCAATGAATAAAATGGGCAAAACGCACAAACAGGGAGGAAAAACAGAGGAACAGTATACTTATAAAAAAATATTCACTCATTGATAATCCAACAAATGTAAATAAATACAATAAAGACCTGCAAAAGCCATAACCAGTGAAGGCAAGGACTTTTGCTGTTGTTGTGTGCTATGAAATCGGTTCTGACTCATAGCAACCCTGTATAGGGTTTCCGAGGTTGTAAATCTTTACAGGAGCAGAAAGCCTCATCTTTCTCTCGCGGAAGGACCCGTAAGAGAAGGGAAACTCAAATATTTTCCATTAATAGAGAAAGATGGAAACTTGGTATGATTGTACCCTGTCAAAGGCAGAAAACTTGCCAGACCCAGAAAAGCTAGGCCTTGGAAACACTATGGGACAGTTATACTCCGGAGTCCTGGTGTGTTGCTATGGACTGCAAAGTTGGTTTGAACTGCAGGGTTGGTGGTTCAAGCTCACTAGTTGCTTCCCAGAAACCCTAAATAGGGTCACTATGAGTCAGAATCAACTCAATGGCACTAACCAACAATAACATTAACCGAAAGGTTGGTGGTTCAAGTCCACTCAGTGGTGCCTTGGGAGAAAGACCTGGCTATCTATTGCAAAAAAATCAGGGTATGATGTACATTTCTACTCTGACACATATGAGGTCACCATAAGTTAGAATCAACTGGACAACAATTTCCGTTTTTCTGGTTTCTCTTAGGTTTAACACATTAGTCCTTAACTTAAAACCTGCATATAGCTTTTAATCATTTGCATATACATATATGTTAACCACAGGAGCTGTGATAGTGTAGTGATTACAAGTTGGGCTGCTAATCATACAGTCAGCAGTCAGAAGCTACCAGCGGTTCCATGGGAGAAAGATGAGGCTTTCTGCTCCCAAAAAGATCATAACCTCGGAAACTCTTCACAGGGCCACTAGGAGTCGGAACCGACTCCATGGCACACAACCACCACGTGTTAGTCACCAGAATTCAACTGTGGTATCTAGGTCATGCACATTTCTCTCTATTCAAACATGCCTTTTCTACAAAGAGAAGGAGGTGTATCTGACCCACCAATGGGAACTACACGGCTGCTGCCTTCTGTTTTTGTTGTGTGATGTCAAGTCTGCTCCAACTCCTACCGACCCTGGGTAGCCTTCCTGAGGTTGTAAGCCTTTATTGTATAAAAGCAGGAAGCCTCATGTTTCTCCTAAGGAGTGGTTTGTGGTTTGAACTGCAGACCATGCAGTTAGCAATCCAGTGCCACTAGGGTTTCCACGTGGCTCCTTGTTGTTGTTAAGTGTCGTCAGGTTGGTTCTGACACAGAGCAACCCAGTAGAGGGTTTCCGAGGAACAACTGGTGAGTTTGAACCTGGCTGCTAGTGGGCAATAAAAGGCAGTTCTATCAGCACCGCTCCTACACTAGGAATGCCTTGGCTCCTTCTTTCTATAGGTCTGTAGGTTCTGCAGCCTCACCACATCTACCACCCAGGAATCTTAGCTAATTTCCTCCCGTAATGCAACATAGATTATCACTCCTAAAACTAGTGGGACCAAATTATTACAGGGCTAACGTTACTGCGAAAGGAGCTCTGGTAGCGTAGTGGTTACGAATCGGGCTGTGAACCTTAAGGCCAGCAGTTCGAAACTACCAGCTCTTCCGCGGGAGAAAGATGAGGCTTTCTGCTCCCGTAAAAGATTTACAGCCTCGGAAACCCTGTACAGGGTCGCTATGAGTCGGAACCGACTCGACGGCACATCACAACAACAACGTTACTGCTGTGGCGCTGTGGGTTAATGCATCAGACTACAAAACTGCTTGAACTGCAAGGTCGGTAGTTCAAGCTCACCAGCTGCTCCTTGGAAACCCTATACTGGGTCGCTATGGGTCGGAATCGACTCGACGGCACTTAATAACAGCAACGTTACTGTGGGGAAGCTCTGGTGGCATTGTGGTTAAGTGCCTGGCTGTTAAACGAAAGGTTGGTAGTTCAAACCCAGCAGTCACTTCTTGGGAGAAAGATGAGGAAGTTTGTTCTGTACTACAGACTTTCTAGAGATCAGTATCCACTCAGCAACTGGTTACAGTTACTGCAGGATACCTGGTGATACAATGGTTAAGCACTCAGCTGTGTGAATTCAAGTTTGGAAGTTCAAACTCACCAGCTGCTGGGGGCTTGGGGTGGGGAGGACTAGCAATCTGTTCCCTGAAGAGTAAGTACAGCCTAGGAAGCCTTTAGGGCAGTTCTACCCTGCCCTACAGAGCCACTACGAGTCAGAATCCACTCCCACACACCCCCACACTCCCACTAATGACAAAACTACTGCACCTTGCGAGCACTGCCAATAAGAAAAGGGGTGAGGAGCTGGAGACCAACTAGAAGTTTCTGAGCTGCATCCAACACTGAAGAGGCTTCTGGTTCTCAACACCGGGCTTTCTCCACTGCTTCTGACAGCACCGCTCTGGGCTTTCATGCCTGATCCTGGACACCCAAAACCACGGGTCCCAGGCTCTGCCTATCAGATGACAGACTGCACCTGCTGCCAACCCAAAATAGCCAGAACTGACTCTCGACATCCCCCTCCCCCTCCCAGGCACTGGGCTGCTTGGGCTAACAAGGAGTAGCTTGTTAATAAGTTGTGTTAGAACATGTACTAGAAATAGTATACTGAAGAGATCGTGTTCGGGCTGATCATTTAGAAACCTAAAATAGAGCTTGTAATTCAGTTTAAGAATCAGTGTTGAAAGAATGTCCTGAGACAGTTTTATAACTAGGCATAATCTAACCATCCTCAAATGTATGCCTACCCCTAAGGAAAAATATGCATTTTAAATTTGGGAAACATCTACTTTTATGAGCAATGTGATACCCTACTAACTTTTGCCAATATTTATCCTCTTTATCAGTTCTCTAAAGGCATACACCTTAAGGCAGTCTACTTCTAATAAATGCCCGATTAAATGACATAAACAGATAATAATCTAAATTACAACATCTAGGCCATCTTTTGCTATCAGGCTGCATCTGTAATTGTTCTTTCTGATGTGATATGATTTGAGCTGTAGTATATTTTAATCAAAGAACCCTGGTGGCACCATGATTAGTACTCTGTTTGTAACCAAAAAAGTCATCAGTTCAAACCCACTCTGCAGGAGAAAGATGTGGCAGTCTGCTTCTATAGAGATTTGTTGTTGTTAGATACCATCAAGTCGGTACTGACTCATAGCGACCTTTTGCACAACAGAACGAAACACTGCCCAATCCTGGGCCAACCTCACAATTGTTGCCATGCTTGGGCCCACTGATGCTGCCACTTTGCCAATCCATTTCGCTGGGGTCTTCCTCTTTTTTCTCTGACCCTCCACCTTACCAAACATGCTATCCTTCTCCAGTGACTGGTCCCTCCAGACAATATGTCCGAAGTATGAGAGACCAAGTTTGGCCACAACCTTGGAAACCCTATGGGGCAGTTCTATCCTGTCTTACAGGGTGGCTTTGGGTTGGAATCCACTTAACAGAAATGGGTATGGGTTTGAGCATATTTGAATCTACAAAATGTACTTTATTATAAACACATAGGAAAGCTATGACTTCCTTATTAATTGCAATCTAAGCAACTATATGATTCACATTTAACACTTCCTCTTTATGTTTTCCTCTTTCCTCGCTTTCCTTTTAACTTCCTCTTAATATATCTTTGATTCTAACTTTTAAGCTGTTTTCAAATATCATCCTCACGAGTATAATTCAGCAAAAAATAATTTGTTTTCCTTTTTTACTTCTGGTAGATAGAACACATAACTTTTTAAGTATGAGAAACACTACTCACTTTCTGCCAGTTTATTAAAAAAACTCTCAAGTACAATCAACTTGAAACATCCTGTTGATTCAATAGAGACAGTTGCTATTTAACCAACAACTAAGAAATGGAAGCTTTCTGAAACATACACAATTAGTGTGTGTGTGCGCACACACAGTCATTTTGTGCAAAACAGTGATATCTCTCCTCTCCAGAGTATATTGTTGTAAAACTACTAAGATGATAAAATAAGATGGCACCATAATTAGTCCACCCTGGCACACGTTCTACCCAGACATGAAAAATAAACCATAGGGACAGCCCCTCACACTCCAGAGAATACGCTTTGTACTGAAGTAGGCCCACCCCCTTCCCTTGGCATTTAGTACTCTGAAGCTAACCTCAATTAGCTAAGGTCCCCTGGCTCAGAGAGTGCAGGGATGCTGGTGGTGCTCACAGTTAAGACCAGCCTCCAGGCAGCCTCGGGTGCTGGGACACTGTTGTCCTGCAGGGCACCCGCTGCTTTACTGGAAACTCACAATCCAGGGGAGCAGCAGCTTGGACCTCCCATTCCTGTCATTCATTAACATTGAGCTGATTCTCAGAGCACACCCCAAGTGCAGACTAGAAGTGCTCCACAGGGTTTTCAACTGTGACAATTCAGAACTGTGACAGTCACCAGGCCTGTCTTCTATGGCATCTCTGGGTGGGTTCGAAGTATCAACCTTTCAGTCAGCAGTCCAGTCCTTAACTGGTTCCTGATTAATCATATCAGAGGGAAAACTGCCAAAAGATACCCATTCTGTTAAAATATCTAATAAATAAACAAAATTATCACCAATATATCATTATCCCCCTTGTAGATTAAGTTAACCAAACTCCCTATAGATGGTTCCCCAGTGGCTACAAAGCATTAACACTTGACTATCTGGTCCCTCTCCTGTGCTACCTTATGACCAACTGCTGCGATCTCACCCAGCTCCATTGAACTCCCTGCAGCAACCAGAACTTTCCCACGTCCCTCAGCTTGGGACATCCTTCCTGTGCATCCCAGGAAGAACTAACTGCTTCTCTTCCTGTAGAACGCAGTTCAAATGTGGCCTCCCCCAGCACACCACCTTCTCCACTAGACACCAACAGCCTATGACCATGGCTCCCAGGGTTTACACGCCTCTCTCCCAGTTTCTCCGTGAGCCCTTGAGGGTGAAGTCCAATACCATGGAGTATAATATCAATCTTAGAAGACAGCAGTGGTGGTAAAGCACCATCAATTCGGTTCCGACTCACAGCAACCTTGTACAGGGTTTCTAAGACTATAAATCTTTACAGGAGCAGAAAGCCTCATCTTTCTCCCATGGAACAGCTGGTAGGTTTGAATTGTTGGCCTTGCAGATAGCAGTCAAACTCGAAACCCCCTAAACCACCAGAGCTCCTTAGAAGATATCACGCATATGTAGTTGTTGTTAGGAGCCATCGAGTCAGTACCGACTTATAGCAATCCTATGCACAACAGAAAGAAACACTGCCTGGTCCTGGGCCAACCTCACAATTGTTGCCACACTTGAGCCACTTTGCCAATCCATCTCGCTGGGAGTCTTCCTCTTTTTCTCTAACACTACACCTTACCAAACAAGATATCCTTCTCCAGTAACTGATCCCTCCTGATAATATGCCCGAAGTACGAGAGACGAAGTTTGGCCATCCTGGCCTCCAAGGAGCACTCTGGCTACATTTCTTCCATCACAGATCTGTTGGTTCTTTTGGCAGCCCAGGGCACTTTTAATATTCTCCTCCAACACCATAACTCAAAAGCATCAATTCTTCTATGATCTTTCTTATTCACTGTCCAACATTTGCATGCATATGAGGTTATTGAAAATACCATGGCTTGGGTCAGGTGCACCTTAGTCCTCAAGCTGACATCTTTGCTCTACAACACTTTGAAAAGATCTTGTGCAGCAGATGTGCCTAATACAATACATCGTTTGATCTCTTGACTGCTGCTTCCGTGAGTATTGATAGTTGATCCAAGAAAAATGAAATCCTTGACAACTTCAATCCTTTCTCCATTATAAGAATGTTGCTTACTGTTTTCTTTACATTGAGATGTAATCCATACCGAAGGCTGTGCTCTTTAATCTTCATCAGTAAGTATTAGAAGTCCTCTTCACTTTCAGCAAGCAAGGTTGTATCAACAGCATATCACAAGTTGTTAATGAGTCTTCCTCCAATCCTGATGCAACGTTTTTCGTCATAGAACCCAGCTTCTAGGATTATTTGCTCAGTATACAGGTTGAATAAATATGGTGAAAGAATACAATCTTGTCACACGCCTTTCTTAATTTTAAAACATTCAGTGTTCCCATGTTCTGTTCAAACCAACTGCCTCTTGGTCCAGGTACAGATTCCTCATGAGCACAAATAAGTGTTCCAGAATACTCATACTTCGCAATGTTGTATATAGCTTGTCATGATCCACACAATCAAAAGCCTTTGTGGAGAACAAACAAGATGGCAGATCGGGTGGAAATGCAGCGAAGAACTCTGTCAGCAACAACACAGAATACCGGACCAAAGAGGCTCAGGGGATGGTGCCAGAATTCTGGACCACATATAAAGGAATATTTAGAAGGTTGGAAGGCTTACAGCTAGGGGAATTTGTAGCAGAAGCAAGATGCTCAGCTGCTCCCAGAGCCGCCATCTTGGGCAAGACCAAGTGGCAGAAGGATCAGAGCAGCCATGGACACCTGACAGAACCACGGAGATAAAGGTGTGGTCGTTCTTTCTGGGAGGTATCTGTTCACTGGTACCTCGCTGTCTGAGCACCTCCATACTGTTAACTACAGGGGTGCCTGAGCGAACAGACACTCCCCTAACCCCCCTCGGAGGGTTCTACTACGCATGCACACAGATCTCCTTGAAATTTAAAGAGACAGTTTCCACTTAAAACCAAATGGCCACAGCCGGCCCTGAACTGTTGATAACTAAAAAAAAGGCCTGAACAGGGATTTTGGAGCAGGACAGGCAGACTAAAAAGAAATAAGCCAAAAATTATCCTAAGTTACATGAAAACAACCAACAGTGGCATCTTGAAATTTCTCAGGAAGAAGAGTGAAAAGGGAAGCACATTTCCTGATCACATCTACCTGGAGGCATTCAGAAAGCATAAAAAATACCAAAACACACACCCATCTAAGTATTAAGGCTAAAAATCATTCCTGAATATGCCCAAAAAACAGAAGCAGATAATCATACCTGCACATGTCCAGAAACGAGATAAAGTGACTGAGGCAAATGAGCTAGAAGTAGACCTACACTCCATACTGGAGTGTAGGCTTTGGAAATACCTGAGAAGGTGTTTGGAAACGCCTTTGTAAAGGCTTTGGAAACACCTGAGAAGGAATTCAGAAAAATGATTATAAAACGTATCAAAACACTATACAATGGAGTTGAGAAAAATAAGAAGTCAGGAAAACACTACAGGAACAATCAAATAAGATAGATACAGCATTGGAAACAATTCAAAACCAACAGAAAGAGGTCCAAACGATTAATAGAATATCAGAAATAGACAATACACTGAAAGGGCAAAGGAGTAGAACAGAAGAGATAGAAGCCAGAACTAGTGAGCTAGAAGATAAATCTCTCAACAGTACTAAGAAAGAAGAACAAACACAAAAAAGGATAAAAAAAATCTGAAGAAGGTCTAAGATTCATGTTGGATAACATGAAGAGAATAACTTAAGAATTATGGGCATTCCGGAATAGAGAGCATCACACAAGTCCACAGAGGAGATAGCTGAATAGCTGCTGGAAGAAAATTTCCCTAAAATCCTGAAAAGTGAAAAGATACGCATTCAAGCAGCTCAACGAACCCCAAGAAGGACAGACCCTAAAAGACAATCACAAAGACATATAATAATCAAGCTCTTCAAAATCAAAGATTTTCCAGAAAGCAACTAGGGAAAAGAGAAAAATAACATACAAAGGCAAGCAAATCAGATTAAGCTCAGATGTCTCAACAGAAACCATGCAGGAAAGAAGGCAATGGGTTGACATATATAAAACTCTGAAAGGAAAAAACTGCCACCCAAGAATCCTCTACCCAGCAAAGCTGTCAATCAAATACAATGGTGTAATCAAAACATTCCAGGATAAACAGAAGCTAAGGGATTTTGCCAAAGCCAACCCTGCTATGAAAAACATCTTAAAGGAAGTTCTGTGGAAGGAAGTTCTGTGGACTGAGAACCAACAAGAACACACAACAACTACAGAATTACGTACATGGAAGCATCACCCTGAACTCAATCGACAAATGGACAAGTCAAGAACAGAATAAAATTATAAGAACAGAGAATCTGGGAGGTCAGTCTATGATCACAACAATTACAATGTGAAAGAAGGTAAACACATAGGAACAGAAATCCAGGTGGTGGGAAGGTCAGTTAGATTACAGGATAAAATAGACTGTCTTAAATGAAGGGAAGGACTAATGGAATATAAGATAACCACAACAGTGGGGTTGGGGTGGGGGGTTTAATTTGGGTGTTGGGGAGGGCAATACAAGAAGGGGGGAGGAGGTGGAAGAACAAGATAAATAGGGGAACACTGAAACAGGTTTGCATGGTCTAAGTGAGACAGAGGTAAATAGTGAAGCATGCTCAACCTTGGAAAAACAGGGCTCTGGGATACAGGGATCTAAGTATAGCTTGAAGAGGGGAAATAATACTAAAATGCTTGCCTGTCTTATGAATATTAGTGCCCCTTACCTACTACTGTAAAATAGACACTTGAGTGGGATAGAGAGGAATGTTGGGAAACATAATTAGAGAGTTTGTAAGCCCACCTTCAGCCTATAACTGATCGGAATACGTAGGACCTTAGGTGTAATCCTGAGTCCCAACCAGAACCTTATGAGGTGGGGCATTCCCACTAGAAAAGACAAACAGACCAGCCTGGAACAGCTACAGTGACAGAAGATACATCTTCAAAGAAAGATCAGCAGGAAAAACCCAAAACAAAAATGTCAGCATGACTGGCTACTACAAGAATAAGCGAGCTGTTCGCCAGGAAGACATCAAGGCAAGCAATCAAGTTCCTTCAGAACAAACTCCCCTCTAAGACTGAAACTCAAAGGAAAACACAAACAGGCATGTAAGCTTGCTGGGGACCACGCTGGTCTATTGGTAAGTGGAAGTGGGGGAAAGGCAGCAATGAAGAAATGGGCTGAGTTCAACCCCAGTCCATTGACTCCTGCTGACCTGGAGATGAGAGAGAGAAGAGGAAGAGCTGGTTGGTCCCAAGTGCGGTGAGACCTGAGGACACTTGAGCCCATGTACAAGGACATAGCCACAGAGCGCTAGAGCTGAGAGTGAAGCATCCAGCTGATATGAAGGGAGAGGAGACAAACAAGAACACCCAAACTTACATACAGTACCCTTTTGACCTAGCCTCGATGGCCAAAAGAACTCAACTAGCGGAAGATTGAGAAAGAAAAAAAAAATTTTTTTTTTATAAAGGAAACAAGGGTAAATTGCTACAATGTGATGAACCTGACCTGTACTCGAGAGGTAGTTACTCTAAATACCAAAAAAGAGGGAGTCTTCACATCAAGTATCAATGCTATCCCTTCTGTACACAGGGTAGATAGGGACGGGCAACTTAGACATTGGCTACCTAAAACGAGGGGTCAGTAAAGGCACGAAGTGACTGGCTTACAAGGTTTCAAGAGGGAGTTTAGTTTAAGAGTATTGGGGGAACGAAAGAGTCCCCACAGCTGCCGTCTTGTCTAGAAGGGTCTGGTGAAAGGAGATGGGGATAAGATTCATCTGATTCAACAGTGAATAACTGTTATCATGACTAATTATGACTGTCACAATTATAGAGGTATAAGTTTTGTAACAAAAACAGGGGAGTGGTTAATCTTACAGTCCAAAAACAGAGGACCCTAGGACCATCAAGAGAGAAGCGCACAAGCAGAATGCGGGACCTTATCCAGAGAAGCAGCAGCACCAGAGATGGAGGCAGAGATGGGGGCATGGAGAGGGGGAGTGGCTGAGGACTCAGGATTCATCAACTAAGAAGAGAAGGACTAAGAACTGGTGGCCAGGAGGCAGACTTGCAGAATGTGCCCTTTGGAGATGTAAATTATTATATATGCCTGAGTGGTGTGTTTGTTTTTAAAAAGCTAAAGTGAATAGAGAGAAATACTGTTAACTGATGGTACATGGAGGGGATTATAATCATTGCAATGAAACAAGGTATATAATTTGTTGAATGTAAAACTGATGATAAAACTTTCACTCAATCCACAATAAAAACCTTAAAAAAAAAAAAAAAAAAAGCCTTTGCATAGTCAATAAAGCACAAGTAAACATCCTTCTGGTTATTTTCTTTCAGCCAAAATCCGTCACACATCAGCAATGATATCCCTCATGATATCCCTCGTTCCACAGCCTCTTCTGAATCTGGTTTGTTTGAGTCTCTGGAAGTTCTCTGCCAATGTATGGCTGCAGCCATTTCTGTATTACCTTGAGTAAAACTTTACTCGTATGGGATATCAATAAATGTTTACTTGCATATAATAAATGTTTAGGAATGGATTAGTACGTAGATGAACAAAGCAATGAGTGAATGGATAAATGAGCAAACTAATGAAAGACCCCTCTAGGCACCGCCTGGAGAAAGGAGACAGTCTTCTGCTGAATTCTCAGTAGTATGAAAGCCCTGACTGATCCCCACCAGGACACGTGGAGCTCCAAACATCCTCTCACCACTCACCATCTTACACAGGCTCATTTCACTTTTCTATGTCTTCACATTCAAGTCAACATTTTAGCCCCTTCCAAGACCTCCTGATTTGCATTTCACAGCTGTACCTGCATAATCCGTGCAGTAACCTACTTGCACCTATTTCCATAAAAAGTTCCTGATTTGGCCACTAGCCCTAAAACCTAGTGCTTTTGTGTTTATGATCCTAGCATCCAGCACAATGTCTGACAAATAGCAGGCACTCAATACATAGGTGATGGATGGATGAATGAGGACAGAAAGGAAAGAATGGGAGAGGAGGAGGGAGGCCTAGTTTCATACTTCTTTTTTTTTTTAATCACCTGCTTTATTTCCAGGTGAGCTATGATCAGAGAGAGAGATGATGGGAGAATAGAAGATTACTTATAGACAAATCAGTGCTTAGCTAAAAGCATGCACGATACCAGACTTTCTATGTGAATATCACAGACCCTTCTCCACTATCTTACCATCTCACAGAGTCTGTTCTCAGGAGCACAGTGGCTCAGCCGGATTTGTGATTGAGTCAAGCTGAACAAACCACAAACTCACAGAGCTGTCACTAGGCGTCCACATGTGCCCTGGCCAAGATCTTCACATGCTCTTTTTCTTCATCTTCATAAATGACTGCAGAGGATGCATTTAGAGAACAGAGACTGAGAAAGATAAACTGGCTCCAAAGGCTCTATGTTACCAAATGTCGCACCTGGATTAAAACTCACTGACGTTCAAACCGCACATTTTTGACTAAAATCTGAAAAGTCTAGGTCTTAGTACCTAAGATTAGAATAGTGGTGTCAAACACTGTCCAGCTGCAGACAGTATTTCAAAGGCCTATGTTGTCATCTTTGCTAACTTTACCATTCACCATTATTAGATATTTTACTGAATCTTATTAGCCACAAAGCCAGCAAGTAAGGAGAAAGTCTGCCAAGTGTGGCAGCACCTGATCCAGGTTCTCCATGCTAACGGAACTCTCATGCTGCTGAGACATCGTAGGGCCCACCAATTCCCCAGCCATCCCAGGTCCAGAGGTCCCCCCGACATCTCACTGGGAGGATCGGCTAAGGCCACTGTAGTAACTGCCTCACAGTTCAACTGCTCCCTCTGTCCAATCCTGCTTCCTTCACTCTTGCCCTAGCAGTGAGGCCAGGAACAGTCCCTAGTAAGCCTCCTGCACACCTTGGTTGTTGGTGGTTATGTGCCGTGGAGTTGGTTCTGACTCACAGCCACCCTGTATAGGGTTTCCCAGGCTGTAAATCTTCACGGGAGCAGAAAGCCTCATCTTTCTCCCAAGGAAGCACTAGTACTAGGTAAGATAAATGGCAGGTAGGTAGGTAAGCAGACAAATAGGTAATATAGCCCCTTTATACACATGCAGAAACTGTGGCTCCAAGAAGCAAAATGACTAACCAAGGGTCATATGGCAAGTCATTAGAGAGCCAGGATTTGAATCCAGGTCTACAGATTCCAATGGCACTCATTATGTAAATGAACTCCATCTGCTATAAAGAGCTGGTGAATGAATGCCTGTGAGACACCAGCTCCCCAACAAGCCTTGACACACGCACTCTCACATGGGTACAATCTTTCTTTCGGGACATCTGGTTGTATGTATTAAAAATAAAAAATCAATACATAGCCTTTGACCTAAGAAGTCCAAGGTAAATTTATTCTAATGAACTAGCTGAATGACTGCCCAGGGATGTGGGTATTAGAACTGTTAAGGTCAAACAACAGAGGAATGATCAAATTATCCAAGGTGCAGTCATCAAATTAAAAATGATGATGTGCCTGGAAATGTACTGCTCTGCTAAAATAGCCACAAAGAATTATTAATGGAAAAAATATATATAAAGTACATGATTCACGTTTTGCAAAAACTGTCTTTTAAAAGTACTTTTTAAAGTCTGTAAGCAAAATGTTTGAAAGCTGCAAGAATACATATCAAAATGTCAACAACAGTGATCTCCAAGTGGTGGGATCATATGTGTTTGAGTAAAAAAATAGAACTCTATTTTTCTTTTTAAGATTTTCCTCAACAACCATTTCATTAGTGGAAAAATAATGATTTAACAAAACATTGTAAATTAAGTAAATATCCAAAAAGTTCATAATGAAAACCACAGTTGACCAATTTGGTTTCCCTCTCAAGTATTACATCATTAAACCATCAAAGCCAGGAGACTGTAGTTAACAGGGAGGGGAACTAAGTAAGCTGCGAGAGATTTCCCAGTTTTGTCTCCCATTTTCAATTCTCTGTGGAAGGACACATCTTTCTGGACTTGTCAGAAAGGCTGGTACTCAAGGTTTACTTTCTAGAAGCCAAGCACAGACTTTAACAGGGAAAGAAATACACATAAAACACCACTGGCCGCACACAGAACAGGTCTTCATTCTAACACAATAAGCGCAAAGCAAGAATCTGATAGGTGAGGTGATCTTTGGTACTAATAGTCCCCCTTACAATGGTAGGTTTCAAAAGACAACATTCAAAAATAACAGATTTGTAAACACTTAACAAAACTGACTTCAAGAAAAGTGTCTTCCAAGATCACACTGATGCTCCACTCACTTTATTGTTGTTAAGTGCTGTCAAGTTGGTTCCAACTCAGAGCGATTCTATATAGGTTTTCCAAGGAGTAGCTGGTGGGTTTGAACCAACAACCTTGCGGTTAGTAGTTAGACCCTCAATAAATATTCCATGATTAGAATATAAACAGGCAGAAACGCTTCATTTTCCTTCTGATGGAAACAGTCAATTTAAATGTAGTAGAAATTAAAAGAAACAGCTAATTTCAAAATATACTATGAACCTGAGGTTATAAAACAGTGTGCTTAGTTGACACAACACAATACAAATCTTGTTCATAAGGAACAGGTGCTGCTCCAAACTTCTATTTGTAAATAGATGTGTGGAATTAAGAACAAATTTCCCGAGTTAAGCAGTGTTACAGTGATGGTCAACTCCCAGTTTTACCCACAAATCTATTTATTCAGTCTTTGGTGGTGAGTTAGCTCCATCCCACAGCGCCCCCTATGGACAGAGGAAACACTGCACCATCCTCACAATCCTTCCTGTGTTTGACTTCATTCAGTCATTCATGAGAAATACTTATCCCACACTTGTGCTTTATGCTAATGGTACTGGTGGTCTAAGTGAAATCAATAAGAGTAAGGAACTAAGACGCAGAACCAAGTATAGATACACAAAGGACTCTACGACAACAACTGTGGACGTAGATGCTGTGCCGCCCTGATCCTTCCCTCACTACTCAAGTGCTCACTCTCCACGCAGATTTCAGGAATATCGAGGGCCCCAGAAACATGCGTGAAAAGAGACTACCTCCTACACCCGCTTCCCCATCCATTGCTGATTACACCCTTTTCCTGGGAGCAGTCCTTGTTTAAATGACCAGTCAATGGGGAGTGAGAAGGTAAGGGGAGATAAAGGCCTGGTTCCCAGCTCCAAAAGTACCCCCACCTCTCACTAGGAGAATTGAGTGAGGTCTCTGATTCAGTCTCGGTGGTGGTCTCGGTGGTAACTGCATCTGCCTCTGCTTGCAATTGCTTGCTGCCTCTGCCCAATGCTGCTTCCTTCATTTCCAAACTAGGAATGATTGGGAATGTAGGAAGCAGCATTAGGCAGAGTTATGATTCCCAAACCAGTAAGCCTCCTGCACACCTTACTAGATAGATAAAAAAGATGAAGAGGTAGATAGGTAGGCAGATAAAAACATAGATAATATATGTCCATTTTACACATGCAGAAACTGAGACTCTAAGAAGTAAAATGACTAACCAAAGGTTATATGGCAAGGAATTAGAGAGGCAAGATTAGAATCTTGTCTATAGACTCCATTAAATAAAGAACTCCAACTGCTACAAAGAACTGTTGAATGAATTAAGGCTAACAGCAGCCCAAGTTCCTGTGAACTCAAGAATAAGTGGAGAGGAGACGAGAGGTCATCCATAAAACAGGGATTTACCTAAGTGCTTGGGAACCAGACCTACCTAATGAAACATACATACCACAATCCAGGACTCACATATTTTTTATGTTTGAAGCAAAAAAACAGAAGCTTAATGGAACCAGAATTGTATAATGAAACTACATTGTTATAATCCACTGCATGATTATTAGATCCTAAAAATAGTGGTTGGCAAATCTTGTCCACCTACAAACAAAATGTTACAATATGTGCAGGCAGATGTTTACTACATAGTAGAAGGAAGATGGTGCTTCCTCCTCTTTTATGAATGCAGTAATTCCTGCAAGAAGCCACATAAACAAGTATTTAAAATATGCTAACAAACTTCTTATTAGGGGTAAACCATCCTTATAATTCAAATTTAACTTACCAAAAAGATATACACTGGCAACCAGTTCAACTTCTTCAACTACAACTACACTCTAGCTTCCCCAAGCTTTCCCTAGCCACCAATCATCTTTTATAGAATCTTTTATGGAAAAAGAATATTTATACCTTCTGACAAACATTGAACAACTAAACGCTAATATTACTCTGCCCTGGCAGCCACACTGCCCAAGAGCTACAAGACTTAAAAGCATTTTAGAAACTTTTAAGTGAAAACATTAAGTTGTGTGCTTGCATATGCACATAAAACTGACTTGAACAATGAGAACAAACCCTGTGAAAGTTTACCATGAATGTAGACTTAATACTTTCTTACACTAATTGCCTTAATTCTTAATACTCATAATCAACACTCAAATGGTCATAGCTTTCACATCTCTATTACATACAATTATTGAAAAAAATTTAAGGTCACAGTTAATTTTAAAATGCTAAAACAGTCTAATTAATGTCATTTTAAAGTTGAAAAATAATTGGGTGTTAGCCATTGATTCTAAGAACTTACACATTATCTGCTGCTGCTTCCTTCAAAAATTTACCAGCGCCACTTCTCACACCTTTGCATTATAAAATATGGTTCAAATAGCACACACACACACAAAAGCATTTGTAACTTCCTTATTCATCAATTCTGCAAACGGAAGGCCTCAAAAACCCAGGTTCAGTTATCAACTACAAAAAAACAATGAGGAGTTCTTCTGATCAAGGCAGATCATTCCCTAAGCCTTCACTCCATATGTCAGAATCAGGCAGCACAGATTCATTCATGTTACTACTCTAACAAGACTTTGGGTGTGGCACTATAGGATCAGCAATGGACTATGAGGCAAAAGTTCAGCGGTTCAAATCCACCAGCTGTTCCTCAGGAACCCTATACAGGGTTGTTATGGGTTGAAATCAACTCAGTGGCATGTCACAGCAACAACTTCTCTAACATAAATTGGTTTCTTCTTTGCCACTGAAAATGGCGTCTGGTCCATTTCTTTGTCTCCCCTCGCAACATTCATTTAATAAAACAAGCTCCAAAGTAGAAATGCAGAGCTTCATATTGTTGTTGAGTGCCATCATTGGTTGCAACTCACAGCGACCCTATATAGGATTTCCATGGAGCAACTGGTGAGTTTGAACCACTTACCCTGTGGTTCAAATCAAATCGACTTCGCAGTCCAGTACATTAATCCACACCAGGACTGTTGTTGTTAAGAGCCGTCGAGTCGATTCCGACCCATAGCAACCCTGTATAGGATTTCCAAGGAGCAGCTGGTGAGCTTGAACCACTAACCTTGCAGTACAAACCGCTTTGCAGTCTGGTGCATTAACCCACAGCACCACACCAGACTAGATACATATAATACTGCTAAATTATCCCTGAGTTTGTTATTTAGAGGAGGCATTATGAGGCGTCCTTATGAAACTCCATGACGAGTTTCCAGACAGCAGCAGCTCCTTGAGAGGAATCCCAGGCAATCTGTTCCCATAAATATTACAGATTTTCAAACCCTGAGGCAGTTCTACTGTGTCCTATGGGGTCACTAGGAGTTAGAACAAACTTCACAGCACCCAGCAACACCATCACCAGTTTAATGTTTACAAAATAGGGCATGCCACTGCAGTCCTGGTGTGACACTGTAGGATAAGCCCGCAAGGTGGCAGTTCAAACCCACCAGCCTCTCCTTGGAAACCCTACACAGGGTAGCTATGAGTTGGAACTAACTCCATGGCACTTAATAGCAGTAAAAACAGCAATAACCAGTGTACGAAAAAAATCCCTCACACCACTTTAAAGTGGTCTAAACCTTTGGAGTAAGAAAAAAAGGTAAGCTCCCACACTGTCAGGCAGAAAATAATTGGGTAAGTCATCTCTACCAGAATGTGGACGCAAACTCCCTTCTTCTTAGCACTCAGTCCAATACCTAAGATACTACAGGGGGTTACTATTTCCTGAATGAAGACATGAATGATAGCTATATTTATTGATCACTTACTACTGGGAGGAACTTTACTAACTTCGTTATATATGTAACAAGAACTGGAAGTGTGGGAAAGGGTACCCTATGACAATAACCCTATGTTACTGTTGTAACATTTGTTGTAACAAAGTGCCACTGAGTCAGGTCCGACTCATAGCGACTGACCCTGCATAGGGTTTCCGAGGAGGGGGCCGTTATTACAGTGACTCCTCCCAGGGAGTGGATTGTTTAATCAGGCCTCATGAGTTTTCTACTTTTGACAGGGAACAATCTTCCTCTTTTCTGTCACTCTTTCAGTGGAAACTATCTTGAGTTTTCTTTCTCTGGCAGCTGTACACCTTACATAGGCTCCTGTTTCTGCAGGTTTCACTAATATTTTTCTTTTTTCCATTTTACAGAAAAGACTGACCTTCCAAGATGGCAAAGCTTATATGGCTGGGTCAAGAGTTCGTCTTACCTAGAGTCTCGGCAGCTTCCCCTCGGACACATCATACTAAAATGAAGCTTAGAGCTAGAAAAAAAACTAAAAAATAAGAACACAGTTGTATATTCAGGCAATTCACAAACAAGCAAGTTTGGGAAGCTTCTAGTGCCATTTCAAGACCCAGCCAATGGGGTCTACACTGGTTTCTAGCAGGTTCCACTTGGTCAGTCGCCTATATTCACAGCACTGTGGGGTTCTAGTAAGTGCGGGTGCCCTGCTTAAAACGTGGCTTATTTACATAAAGAAGTTTCCTAAACTGAAAGCTACAAGTTCAAAGCCAGACATAAGGGAAATCTTACTTTCCCTTCCCTGAAAAGCTACCTGACCAAAGGAATTCGAAGATCTGTCCAAGTAAACAAAAAGTGCTTGGCCAGCACACTGGAACTAAAACTTGTAGGAAGAATGGCAGTCCGGTCACGTCTTAGCTGTCCCTTAAATGCCCATCAAGAGAAGCTTTCAAGCTCTATCTAAGATTACTAGGCTTCCTTTTAAACGGTGAAAGAAAATTATTTAGAAGATTAATGTTTTTAACTCCTGGTTGGGAACGGAAGTTAAGTTGAGATTCTCTTCCTTCCTCAAGCGAGCAAAAGAACTGAAGAGCACCACACACACACTCACATCCGACAGTAGAAACGTCTCAGGCCTCTTCACCTGTGGCAGTAGGCAGAGCAAGCCCGGATCCACCGGGAATTAGACTCTTCTTCACTCGGGGCAGAGGCGGGTGGGTAGGGGAACACAGGGTAGAATGAAAACCGGTACTAAGTTTTCAATCGGATCATCCTTCTCAAGTTGGGCATTTGTTTCCTTCCTTCCTTCGGCCAGGAGCACACACCGGCCTCTGCCAGCGCAGGCACCACGGCCGGGCTGAGGGTCGCATGGGCGCAGGCTGGCCAGGGCGCGCGGCCGGTCCGACGCGGACACGGGCTGCGAAGCCACCCTCAGCACCCAGCGTGGGGACCGGGAAGGGGCAGCCGCGGCGGGGCGGAGGGGCGGGGTGAGCACTTCCTGACTCTCGCATTGTCCACGCACCGCCCGCGCCTCCCGGGGCCCCGCCACCGCTTCGTCCCCGTGGGGAGGAAGTTGGCACTCACCCCGCCGGCCCCGACTTACCGTTCTTGGCGTCGCCCGCGGCCGCAGTCCCCGCAGCAGCCGCAGGGTTGGCAGCGCCGG
>NW_006408531.1:10718752-10721631 GCF_000296735.1 Chrysochloris asiatica
CGCTGCCAGGGCCCCGGCTCCATTTTCTTGCTCGTCCCCGCTGCTGTTGGCGCGCTTGTTTTTGCGGCCGCCTTTGCTGGCTTTGGGGTTGGGCATCTCGCGAGCGTCCAGGTGCCCGGCGTCAGCGAAGGCGGCTCCCCGCTGTACGGCCGCTCATGTCCCCGCGGTCCAGGCGCCCGAGAGAATGCAGGGCGCGGGCTGGCGGCTCCCCGGCGCCCGTCTAGCCGCGCGGCCCGCGCCGCGCCATCCTGGCCGCCGCTCCCAGCCTGGCTTCCAGGAGCCGGCACGCGGCCACCGAGCTCGGGACGCCGCAGGCTCGGGGCGCTAGCGAGCCGCTCCCGAGCCGGAGGGAAAAGGCGGGTCTCGGGCTTGTTTTGATTCGGCTTGGCTGACACGCTCTGGCCCCGCCCCGCCCGTGACGACACAGGGGTTTCGGCCTGGCCGCGCCCACCAGGTGATCTCACGACCGACAAGCCCGCTGGTGAGACGTCACGTCCCCACTCTGAGTCGGCCCACCTTCGAGTGACGTCATCCTGGGGCCTTGGCGCCAACCTCCTTCACTCACCAGAGTCTGCCTTCAAAACGTCTGTCTAGTGGCATTTGAAATTCTCCAGTGGCCTCTTGACCTTCATGTAATCGAGGCATTAAAATAAATCCAAAAACCCATGAGTGGCCATATGAGACAGAATAGAGCCAACACATAGGGATTAGAATCCTAGTGTGATGCTGTAGGATAAACCCTGGACTGCTAACCACCAGGTTGGCTGTCAAACCCACTTGCTGCTCCTTGGAAACCTTACAGGGTGGCGATGACTACAGAATCAGTCCGTCAAGAAATCAGGTGGAGTTTCTTAGAGAAGGCATAAACAGCAGGGCTCCTGATGTCACATGTCGTGATGAAAACAGTTCACTCTAACATGGATCACCATTAAAGGACAGCCCTGTGTGGGGCGGTACAGGGAAGGAGGACTCAATTCCTGTGGCCTAGAAGCTGTTGATGTTAAGTGCCCTTGAGTCGGTTCCAACTCATAGTAACCCTGTATAGGGTTTCTGAGAAGCAGCTTGTGAGTTTGAACGACCAACCTTGCGGTCCAGTGCTTTACCACACAGCACCACAGCAGGACTCGATGTGGCCTAGAAGAGAGGTGTCTAAACTATAAGTAAGTGTGGAATAGAACATGACATCTATGAGAAGAGGCAAAGACCTGGGGCCAGGGGAACTCCTGGGACGAATTCCATTATGCCTCTTCACAGGCTAGCTTCTTCCTCTCCCTCACTCTCACCTCAAATGTGACTATCACTTCCTTAGAGACACATTCTGGGAACACCATCAGAAGTATCACCCTGTTTATTTCCCTCATAGTACTTAGAACCATCTCTAATTATCTGGCCAGGTGTATGTTTACTTAGGAGTCCCATTGTGGCACTGTAGGATAAGTACTGGAGTACTAACTTCAAGATCGGTGGTTCAAACACACCAGCCACTCCTAGGAAACCCTATACAGGGTCGATGAATAGGAACCAGCTAGATAGTACTTAACAAAGCAACAATGTTTACCTAAAGGTGATGTCGTGGTTCACCAAAAGTTTGGCTGTTTGAACTTACCAGTAGCTCTGGAAGAAAGATGTGGCAGTCAGCTTCCATAGATTATAGCCCTGAAGACTCTATGGGACTGTTCTCTTCTATAATGTCCTACCGGGTCACTGTGAGTCAGAATCAAGGGCACAGGTATGTTTATTTATTTCTTGTCTGTCTCCCTCTCATTTAAATGAAAGCTCTAAAAATTGAAGATATGATCTGTCTTAGGCACTTCAGAAAAAACCTAGCATGTGTTCGTTGAATGTACAACTTGAATTCCATTCCCCTGAACTATGGAGGGAAGACCTCTTTTGGTTGACAATTTTAGTTTTCTCCTCCTTCTTCAATTAACCCATCTGTTCAGTAAAGGACACCGTGGCTGTGTTGTGAAGCATCAAGAGACAGTACCCTCCCTACATTCTTCTAATAGGGACACTGCGGACCAGTTCCCAAGTCAAAGGCAGAGCTTGAAACAGAGGGGAGGAGCCCTGGATCCTCTGAAATGAATTTTCTTAGTAGGAAAAATATGAACTAAAATTTTGTCTTAGTCTGGGTTCTCTATAGAAGAAGAACCAGTGAAATATAGAAAGAGCTAAAGAGACATGCATATATACAAATAGTTGTTGTTGTTGTTATGTGCCGTGGAGTCGGTTCCGACTCATAGCGACCCTGAACAGGGTTTCCGAGGCTATTAATCTTTATGGGAGCAGAAAGCCTCAACTTTCTCCCACGGAACAGCTGGTAGTTTCGAACTGCTGAACTTGCGATTCGCAGCCCGATTCGTAACCACTACGCTACCAGAGCTCCTTATATGCAAATAGAGACACAGATATATATATATACAGTTGTTGTTAGGTGCCTACTTATAAAGTCAGTTCTAACTCAGGGACCCAATGCACAACATGACAAAACACTGTCCAGTCCTGCACCATCCTCACAATTGTTCCATTTGATCCCATTGCTGCTGCCACTGTCAATCATCTCATTGGGAGTCTTCCTCTTTTTCAAACAGACCTCAAGGTCTGTGTGAAGTTCAAGGTCAGAGGTTCAAAGTCACCAGCCACTGCTTGGAAACCCTATACAGGGTTGCTATGAGTGCTCCTTGGAGGCCAGGATGGCTAAGCTTCATCTCTCATACTTTGAACATATTGTCAGGAGGGAACAGTCGCTGGAGAAGGGTGTCATGCTGGGTAAGATGGAGGGTCAGAGAAAAAGAGGAAGACCCCCAATGAGATGGATCAGCCAGGTGGCATCATTGATGGCGTCAAGTGTGACAGCAGAAGTGAGGTTGGCTCAGGAT
>NW_006408531.1:10722018-10732462 GCF_000296735.1 Chrysochloris asiatica
TAAGTTCCAACTCATAGCCACCCTATGTAGGGTTTAAGAAGCTGTAAATCTTTGCAGAAGCAGAAAACCACATCTTTATCCCAAAGAACAACTAGTAGACTCATACCACCAATCTTGTAGTTAGCAGTCCACTGCTTATCTGCTTATATTACAGAGCCACAACCCTCCCAGAGAGAGGTTTATTTCAAGGAAATGGATCACATAGTTGTAAAAATAGGCAAGTTCTATGTCTGTGGGTCAGATGTCAGCTAAAGACTTATCCTGACTTAATGTAGCTGATGGCACTGCTGAACCCAAGAACAGCAGTATGCTACTGCTGCAGAGACAGGTGAATCCAAGGTCAGCAGGGAAGAGGGCAGGACACTGGCTCAAGACCGAAGAACCGAAGATAAGATGATGATCCAGAGACCCAGGATCCAGGAAAAAGCAAAGCAAGTCTTGCTGGAGTGTGGGATGTATTGGTAGCAAGCCACACCTCCAAGGGAACTTCCTTCAATTGATTGGCTGCTCACAGCAGATCTCATGGTGGAAGTGATTAGATTAGATTAGATGTCATCCAGGGGACTACTACATTTTACCCACCAAGCCACTGAGAATCCAGACCTGGCCAAACTGACAGAAAACTTTAACTATCACACCTTTTAATCTCCCAGTAAATATTAGAGGAAAGTGACCCTTTAGAGGATATATTATCTATATATTTAGTACCTGTTTTATCAAGTCTGTTTCTCCCTCATCCTGACCACTAAACACAAGGAGAGTAGGGACTGTGTCTATCTTTCTACCTTACTCTGCAGAGCACAGCACACAGCCTGACTCCGAGTTGTTAAGTGCCTTCGAGTTGGTTCCAACTCATAGCAACCCTGTATAGGATTTCTGAGGAGCGACTGGTGAGCTTGAAGCACCAACCTTGCAGCTCAGACTTTGCAGTCCAGTGCATTAACCCACAGCACCACCAGGACTCGGAGTAAGTGTTCAATAAATATTTACTGAATGAATGATGCCTACAGCACTGTTCTGGCTATGTTTTTCTGACCAAAAGTCTCAGCTAGACTCCTGGTGTGGCACTGTAAGATAAGCACTGGACTGAGAACTACAAGTCTTGTGGTTCATGTCCACCAGCTGCTCCTTGAAAACCCTATACAGGGTCACTATGAGTCAGAATCGACTTGACAGCACTTAACAACAAAGTCTCAGCTAAATAATCAATACTCTCAGAAATCTCCCCTGACAACCCAAAGCTAGCTTAGCTCCACGTGCTCTATGTACCTTTTCTGAAAGAGCAACTTGAACACACAAGATTAAGCATATAGTCTGGGTTCCCACTAGAATATAAACTTTGAGATAGTGGAAACTTCCTATCTTATTCATCGTCATAACCTCAGTGTCTACCACAGTGTCTGACCCACAAGACAGAAACCAAACCCACTGCCACTGAGTCACTTTTGACTCATAATGACCCTATGAACGGCTTCTGAGATTGTAAATCTTTACAGAGCATACAGCCTCATCTTTCTTCAGTGGAGTGGCTGGGGGTTTGAACTGCTGACCTTATACATACTACTGTTTTTAAGTGCTGAGTCAGTTCTGACTCATAGCAACCCTGTAGAGGGTTTCTGAGGAGTAGCTAGCTAATGGATTTGAATTGCTGACCTTGTGGCTGGCAGTCCGGTGCTCATCCTACAGCACCATGCTAGGACTCTGACCTTGTGCATAGTAGAAATTTAGTGTCTGCTTGACAAATAAGTAAATGAATGAGCAGATAATTTACAGCAATATGATTTAGTAGCCACTTGGTCGTAAGGGATGAAGGAGAAGCGGACATCAAGAAATTTTAGAAACTAGAAAACTGAGGAAAATGATAGTTAAACAGAAGCCAGTGCAGTTGTAGAGAAAGATAATGAGTTTTGTGTAGCCTCAGAAACCCTGTACAGTGGATGGAGAACAGACTCAATGGCATAGTATACAACAACAACAATTCAGACTTCGCTTCATTTCATTATTGATATGCTTCACTAGAGATTGTTGACATATCTCAAAACATAGGTAACCTTGGCTTTGGCCTTTCTTACTTATTTCTTTACTTTTCCTGTGTGTGTGTATGTGTGTGTGTGTGTGTTTTAAAGCAGCAAGGAGAAAGAAGCATTAGGTTAGAGTACAAGAAAATTGAAGCTATTATTTTCTTGAATAACACATTGGACCCGATCAGGATGCATGAACTCTGCAGACTGACATTCACACGAGTCACCTCCCACCTCCATATCACTGAGACTTAGGAATTGGAAACTTTCCCACAAAAACATCAGAATTGGCTCAAAGCACATAGGCATCCAGTCAGTCACTATTCTTACTAATTGTGTGAGCCATCTCCTTGTTGACACTAAAACAAAGGGAAAAGAGAGGAAGAAAAACAAAGCCACTTCTTCCATGCTCAACCTTGACAATCTGTTTTTGTCAAATTTGAGGAAGAGTTCACAGTTGTGTTTCTTTTGTTGCAAAGACGATATATTAGAATCAAGAGGTTAGAAATAACATTTGTTGTTGTTGTTGTTAAGTGCCATCAAGCTGGTTCCGACCCATAGCAACCCTGTATAGGGTTTCCAAAGAGCAACTGGTGATCTTGAACAGCCGACCTTACAGTTCAAACTGACTTTGTCATCTAGCGCATTAACCCACAACACCACACCACATTTGTTTTTGTTGTTAAGTGCCATTGAGTTGATTCCAACCCATAGCGACCCTGTATAGGGTTTCCAAGGAACAGCTGGTGAGTTTGAACTGCTGATCTTGCAGTTCAAATGGCTTGGTTAAAGGGCTCTATTCCCCCTCTAAGAAGTATGGGATTTCATAGGAATCCTGCTGTTCTAACTTTTTCATCTTTTTGCCCCAGCATTTTTTAAGCTTCACAAAGCAAGAGAGAGACAAAGAAGCCACTAAACAGAACAAAAGATAGCGGTTGGGGAAACATAGCCCTCCTCTCAGAGGTGTCCAAATTATAACCAAACCAGGTGCCATTGATTTTGTGCTCCATAAGGTTCCCAAGGCTACATGGCCTTTCAGAAAGAGGCCACCAGGCCTTTACTTCCAAGGTGCCTCAAGTTGGGTTCAAACTGCCGATCTTTCGGTTAGTAATTGTGCACTTAATCTTTTGTAGCACTAAGGGACTCCCAGAGATTTCCAGAGGAAATATAAAGAACTTTGGGGAAGTTTGGAAACTGCTGCACTCTGCCATGCTTGGCTTCTCAGACCTTAATTTCCCTGATCGATTCATATATGCTCCAAAATGAAATCTCCCCCAAATTATTCCTCTATCCAACATTTCCTTCCCTCATACTTCATCGCCTGCTCCATCCCCCAATTCTCTGCAAAAATAAAATAAGTACAACTCACAATAATATTTCAAGTTCATAAAAGGTAAACAATTTACTACCTTGAGAAACCACATCCACTGCCGTGGAGACACTCCAACTCAGAGCGACACTGTCGGACAGACTAGGGTTCCTTAGGGTTTCTAAGACTATAAATCTTTACAGAAGCAGACGAACTCATCTTCTCTAGTGAATTTGAACTGCTGACCTCAAGGTTAGCAACCCAGTGCCTAACCCACAGCACCACCAGGTCTCCTTCACTTAAGTAAAGGAAACTGCTCATCTACAGGGCAAGATTAGAATGAGTGGTCATTGTTTTAATTATCTAGTTTTATTTATTTGTTTGAAAATTTGTGAACATCTGATCTCTTCTAGTCAACCAAGTCAACTGGCTAGTGTTAGATGAGGCTTTCTGCTCCCGTAAAGATTTAGTCTCGGAAACCCTGTCAGAACCGACTCCCCCACGGCACATAACCACCACAATAATATTGTCTTATTAACATAACAAAGAAAACCTTATTCCCAAAAGGGATTATAAACACAGATATAATAGGATTTGCAACACATATTTTGGGAGTCAATTCAACCCATAGCCATTAGGGCACATTAAGTTATATCATGTTTATGTTAAGTATGCTTGAAGACATAGAACAGGAAGTAAGACTCCAATTACTAAAATACCACGGATTCAAAATCATATAGGGACTCAAAAAATAATTCACCTAAGAGTATGATCCCCCAACTAAACACACACTAAAAGG
This sequence comes from Chrysochloris asiatica, assembly GCF_000296735.1. NCBI lineage: Eukaryota > Metazoa > Chordata > Mammalia > Afrosoricida > Chrysochloridae > Chrysochloris > Chrysochloris asiatica. The sequence continues at coordinate 10,726,148 of NW_006408531.1, forward strand.
TGTTAAAGCTCAATCTCCTAAGAAGTTATTTCAAGTAAGTATATCTTAAACAATATATAACATCTCTTCTAGTACTTTATGGGCCTTTCCTATGCCCATGGGTTTACAAAGAGGAAATGACCATTGTGATTATAAAGAACTTTAACAAAAACTGAAATGTTCATGGAAATTATATTATGGATTATTAAATGCCATAGATCTGCTATCCCATTGAATTGTCCCCAATTATCAATATTAATACTTTTTTCAAATATTTTACCTCAAAAGTCTCTTTGCATGTCTCTAGTTATGACTTGGAGTCCTGGTGTAGCGCTGTGGGCTAATGCACCAGACTGCAAAGCCATTTGAACTGCAAGGTCAGCAGTTCAATCTCACCAGATGCTCCTTAGAAACCCTATACAGGGTCGCTATGAGTCGGGATCGACTCGACGGCACTTGACAACAACAACAAGTTATGACTTACAACATTTCTATTATGAATAAAACCACTTGTGTAAAAGAGAGACAGAACTCTGCCCTCAATGATCCTTTCACTTGTTGCTTACTCCAAACTCTGTGATTTTTACTCATTCTGTTGTCCCAACACAAAGCCAGCCCTGCTCTGGACCCCAATAATCTAAACTGGATACTTTCTTCAAGAACTAACTGAACTATAATATTTTCCAAGACAGATGTCACCACATGTATCCCACTCCACACTTTGTAACTTTACATTGTCCTGTACTTTGTCCAGTTGGGACTGATTCACAAGGACCCTTTATGGGTTTCCGAGGAGCAACTGGTGGGTTTGAACCACCGACTTTGTGGTTAGTAGCCCAGTGGTTATCCTATAGCACCACATCAAGAAGCCTGTGTTTACCACTTGGTTAAAAATGTTTTCCCAATTGTGGGTCATGTTTCATTGGTGGGTTATGTGGGTTGTGACATCAATTTAAAAGGTTTCTATCAGCATTTTTAAAAACAAATTGAAAAGTAAGTCCATTGCATATGAACCAAAAGTCAGAAAATAAATTATGTAAACCATAAGTATTGCTTTGTAAAAATTAGGATATATACATGTTGCTATTAAGTGCCATCAAATCAATTCCAACACATAGAAACCCTGTATGGAGTTTCTAAGGAGTGGTTGGTGGGTTTGAACCACCTACCTTGAGATTAGCAATCCAGTGCTTTTCCTCTAGAGCCACACCAGGACACTTTGTCTGTCTGTCTGTCTCTCTCTCTCTCTCTCTCTCTCTCTCTCTCTCTCTCTCTCTCTCTCTCTCTCTCACACACACACACACACACACACACACACGGGAGCGCAGTGACTCTGTGGGATAAGCACTGTGCTGCAAACTACAAGGTAGGTGGTTTGAGCCCACCCATCACTCTGAGAGAGAAAGATAAGATTTTCTGCTCCTGCAAAGATTTACAGCCATGGAAACTTTAGACTGGGTATGGTACTGTAGGATAAGCACTACACTGCAAAGTCGGTTTGAACCTCAAGGTGGCAGTTCAAATCCACCTGCTGCTCTTCGGAAACCCTATACAGGGTCACTATGAGTCAGAACCACTCCACGGCACTAATAAGTACAATAATGAGTCAGCACTACATCTACTGTTATTGCTGTTAAGTGCTGTCGAGTCACTTCTAACTCATAGTGACCCTGTATAGTCTTTCCGAGGAGCAACTGGTGTGGGTCTGAACCACCAATCTTGTGGTTATCAGTCCAGTGTTTATCCTACAGTGCCACACACATATATACATACACAGACACATATATGTTGTTGTGATGGTTACGTGCCATCAAGTTGATTTCCACTCATAGCAACCCTGAACAGGGTTTCCGAGGAGCAACTTGTTTGTTTGAATTACTGACCTTGTGATCCACAATCCAGTGTTTATCCTAATACATGTATAATAACAGCAAATATATATATGTGTATGTGTGTGTGTGTGTCTGTTTCTGTGTGTGCATGCGAGACACTTTGGTGTGAATGAAGCACGAATGAAACTCAGAGACTTTGATTTCTTACTGGAGTAACAAAACAAGTGCCACACCAGGAATCCATGTTCCTCCAATGAGAAATCAAAGTCTCACATGCACACAGACACAGACAGACAGACATACACATACATATATTTACTGTTAAGTGCTGAGGAATCTGTTCTGACTCATAACAACCCTGTATAGGGTTTCCAAAGAGTGGCTCCATCGAGTCGGTACCGACTCATAACAACCTTATGCACAGCAGAACAAAACACTGCCAGATCCTAGGCCAACCTCACTACTGTTGCCATGCTTGAGTCCATCAATGCTAACACTTGGCTAATCCATCTCTTTGGGGGTCTTCCTCTTTTTCTCTGACCAAGGTGTAGAAATTGATAATCCAATGGTCACTGTAACTACTAAAGGGGATATTGCTGTCTGCCAGATGGATTCTTGTCAAACAAAACCCCACAAAGCAAACCCACTACCATTGAGTCGATTCCAACTCATTGTATCCCTGTATAGGGTTTCCAGAGAGCAGCTGATGGGTTTGAACCACCAACTTTGCAGTTCTAACTGACCTTGCAGTCCAGTGCTTATCCTGCATCACCTCACCAGGACTCTCTCTCTCTCTCCTCTCTACATAGAGAGAGAGAGGAGATTGAGAGAGCTCTGGTAGCGTAGTGGTTACAAATTGGGCTGTGAACCTCAGGGTCAGCAGTTCAAAACTACCAGCTGTTCCGTGGGAAAGATGAGGCTTTCTGCTCCGGTAAAGATGTACAGCCTCGGAAACCCTGTGCAGGGTCGCTATGAGTCGGAACCGACTCCACGGCACATAACAACAGAATATATATATATACACAGTGACCATGGGATTATCAATTTCTACACCTTGTATTTCTAATCTCATTTCTGGAAGGGACACTGAAAATTCAAAGACTTTTTCACTAAGACCATCTTAAAGATCTGTGTTTCTTTCAGTTTATCAGTATTTTTCTATACTGCCATTCTAAAGCATGATTTAGCTACCGTGTGTTAGTCCCAGTCCTAGTCTGTCTGTAAGTGTGACTTAGATCATACATACAGCAATGCCTTTCTCTAAATGTCTCTTTTCATACTCTATTCTTTGTATTTTGCTACCTAACAAATTACCTCAAAATTTAGCAGTTTCCTAAAGTACACATTAATTATATCATAGTTTCTGAGTCAGTTATCTAGACATGGCTTAGTTGGGTCCTCTGGGTTTAGAATTTGTCACCAGGCTGCCACAAAGTTCCCAGGGCTGAAGAGTCCTCAAGGTTGAACTAGCAAAGGACCCACTTGGAAGATAACTTATGTAGTTATTAATGGGGCTCGTTTCTTGCCATGTGAGTTTCTGTACAAAGCAGTCACAACATGGCAGCGGACTTCCTTGGCATGTCCAAATGAGAAAGCAGGAGAGAGTAAGAAAGGGAGAGGCTCCTCTGTTTTGAGTCAAATTTACAAAATAACAATGTATCATCTCTGTATTAGAAGCAAGTTCAGGCCACACTCAAGAAAGATGGCCATTGAAGACCATCTTAGAAGTTCCCTACCACAAATATGTTAACACATGATATGTACTCTGTTAAGGATTGACTGAAGTCCTGGTGTAGAACTGCAGGATAAGCACTAGACCACAAGATGGGTTTGAACCACAAGGTCAGCAGATCACAGTCACCAACCACTCCCAGAAGATCCTATACAGGGTCGCGATGAGTTGGAACCCACTTGACAGCACTTAACAACAACACGGATTGAATGGTGTTCCAAAGATATATTGAAGTCTTAATGTGACCCTCTTTGGGAAGAAGTTTTTTTCTTTGTAAATATTATCAGTTAAATTAACAAAATCATACCAATAGGATGAGTCTTAATGCTAATCCCTTTTGAGTGGCTCTTTTAAAAGATAAGTAAAGCAATGAGAAGAGACTCACACACATCAGGGGCAATACAACAATGCCAAGAAATGCCCAGGGCTGAAAAATCTGCAACATACAAGGCTCTTTCCCTAGAGCAGACAGAAGACTGCCATCAACCTGAATTTGGAGTTCTGGACTCCAAAACTAAGATACAAAATATTTCCCTTCTTTTGTTGTTGTTTTGCTGCTGGTAAGTGCCTTCAAGTGAATCCTGACCCATAGCAACCCTGTATAGGGTTTCTGAGAGCAACGGTGAGCTTGAACCACCAACCTTGCAGTTCAAACCTACTTTGCAGTCCAGCATATTAACCTACAGCGCCACACCAGGACTCCTTCTGTTCTTTAGAGCCAATGTGGAATTTTGATATAGACCCCTAAGAAACAAAGACATAAATTCTAACTCCAGTATTTAAGGGCCTCAGGGTTAGTTTATAAGGCAAGAAGATTGAAAAAAGATAAGTACTTGTTCTGATTCTACCTCTTTTGTCTTCTTGATGATGTTTGATGATTACATTTCATGAATTTAAAGTAACTTTTAGAAAACAATCTTTATTTAAACTGTATTCCAACCACCACTGACATTTAGAACAAGCACAATCAGCGTAAAACATCAGCTCTCAGGATCTCCCTCAAGGAAACCTATTTTCTCTAAGTGCCTGTGCTCCTGCTTTGTCTGCTTCTGGAGTTAATTTTATTGAACTTTAATAGAATTCTCTTTCAACATTCCTTTTCTAGCTTTTCTCTCCTTATGGAAAGTTCTCCAGAGATTATTTCTTAGTTGTTGTTGTTAGGTACCCTGGAGTCGGTTCCAACTCATAGAGACCATGTATAAGGTTTCCAAGGAGTGACTGGAAGGTTTGAACCACTGACCTTGTGGTTAGCAGTCCTGTGATTATCATACAGGGCTATATAGGTCTAGGAAAACTGTTATTTTTATAAATCACAATACACATTAACATAATAAAGGTCCTAAGAATCCCTGCTTGCTCTCAACTCATGCAACTCATAAATCCATTTATATTGCTGTTGTTCCAAACTATAGTGTTCCAAACCATAGTGACCTTGTATAGGGCTTCCAAGGAGCAGCTAGTGAGCTTGAACCACCGACCTTACAGTTTAAAGGACCCCACAGCGCCAGGACTCCATTTATATGTAATATCTATTAACATCCTGTGGAATTCAGCCTTTGCTAAAGTCTTTGTAAGCAATAATACTTTAGAGCAAGCAGTAACCTAAGTTTAGGATTCAAGTCGTGGTGGTGGTGGTGGTGGTGGTGGTGGTGGTGTGCCATGGAGTCCATCCTGCATAGGGTTTCCGAGACTGTAAATCTTTCCTCACCTTTCTCCTATGGAACACCTGGTAGTTTCGAACTGCTGACCTTGCAGTTAACAGCCTAACTCGTAACCATTACGCTACCAGAGCTCCTTAACTTCAACTGTTATAATGATGTTGTTCTTGTTGTTAAGTGCCATCGAGTCGGTTCCGACCCATAGCGACCATCTAGAGGGTTTCCAAGGAGCGACTGATGAGCTTGAGCCACCAACCTGTCAGTTCAAACTGACTTTGCAGTCTAGCACATTAACCCACAGTGCCACACCATATAAATGAATTATGTACGAATTCTAAATGATGTAAAATAGCTGCACATTCATGATACTGCTTTCATCTTCAGAAACTTCAACAGTACTCTTAATGTTATGCAGAAGAACAAAAATAAGCCTCAGCAACTTAGTAAGAAACATTTTCTAAAAACTAGGAAGATACTTGGATCTTCCAATGTTACATCCAGAAGACGCCTTTATCAATATTACAGCCAGAATCAACTTCCAATTTGGGTGCATACCCTTGATATACTTATTATTGTTAGATGACACTGAGTCATTTCTGACTCAGAAGTAACTCTGTGCACAACAAAACAACACACTGCCTGGCCCCGTGCAGTCCTCACACACAGTGCTGTTTGAGTCCTTTGTTGCGGCCCCTGGTCAATCCATCTCATTGAGAGTCTTTGGGGGTATTTTACTGACCTTTTATTTTCCAAGCATGCTGTCCTTCAGCGATTGGTCCCTACTAGTAACATGTTCAAATTATGTGAGACCAATTCTTGTCATGCTTGTTTCTAGCTGTACTTCTTCAAAAACAGATTTATTCATTCTCTGGTATACATATTTAACATTCTTCACCGACTCCATAATTCAAGATATTAGTTCTTCTTCAGTCTTCCTTATTCATTGTTCAGCTTTCAAATACATATGAGGGGATTGAAAATACCATGGCTATGTCAAATGGAAGACAACTGTCTGGCCGACTGATTGGAAGAGATCAATGTTTGTGCCCATTCCAAAGAGAGGTGACCCAATGGAATGCGGAAATCATCGGACAATCTCTTTGATATCTCAAGC
>NW_006408531.1:10733595-10742273 GCF_000296735.1 Chrysochloris asiatica
TGCTGTGCATGGAGTCGCTATGAGTCGGTTCCGACTCGATGGCACCTGACAACAACAACAACATGTCAAATGTATCTTAGTTGTCAAGGTGACATCTTTACTCTTTAACACTTTAAAGAGGTCTTTTGCATCTTGATTTTATGACTACTGCTTCCATGACCATTGATTGTAGATCCAAGTGAAATGAAATCCTTGACAATTTTAATATTTTCTCTGTTTATCCTGATGATGTCTATTGTTCTAGTTGTAAGGATTTTAGTTTTCTTTACATTCTGGTGTAATCCATACTGAAGGCTATGTTCTTTGATCTTCAAGTCCTCTATGCTTTCAGTAAGCAAGATTGTGTCATCATCGGCATAGCATAAACTGCCAATGAGCCTTCCTTTAATCCTAATGATTTGTTTCTCTTCATATAGTCCTGCTTCTTGGATTATTTGCTCAACATACAGATTAAATAAGTGTGGTGAAAAGATACAGCTATAGTGTCTCCTTACTTTATTCAAAGCACTGCCTCTTGGTATATGTACCAGTTCCACATGAGCACAATTGAGTATTCTGGAATTTCCATTCTTCTCAGTGTTTTCCATCGTTTGTTGTGATCCACACAGTCCAATGCCTTTACATAGTTAAAGAAGCATGGGCAATCTGTCTGGTATTCTCTGATTTCAGCCAAGATCCACTTGACATCAGCAATAATATCCCTCATTCTACATCATATTCTGAAACTGGCAGCTCCCTGTCAATGTACTGCTGCAACCATTTTTGAATTATCATCAGCAAAATTTTACTTCCAAGTGATATTAATAATATTATTATATGGTTTCCATATTCTACTGGCTCTTTGGGATGAGCACAAATACAGAATTCTACCAGTAGGTTGGAGTCCTGGTATGGCGCTGTAGGATAAGTACTGGACAATTAACTACAAGGTCAGTGACTCAAACATACCAGTCGCTCCTCAGAAACCCTATACAGTTGTCTGGATGGCGACAAATGACCACCTGTAGGCTAGCCAGATATCTGTCTTTCAAATTTCTTGGCATAGGCAAGAGAGTGCTTTCAGAGTTGTATTCATTTGTTAAAACATTTTAATTTGTATTCCATCAATCCCTGGCACCATGGTTTTTGCCAATGCCTTGGACTTCTTCTTTTAATACTATTGTTGTTGCTAAGTGCCATCGAGTAGGTTCTGGCCCATAGCGACCCTGTATAGAGTTTCTGAGGAGTGACAAGTGAGCTTAAACCACCAACGTCATGGTTCAAACTGACTTTATAGTCCAGTGCATTCATCCACAGCGCCAATATGCTACCTCCTGAAATGGTTGAACAACTATGACTGGCTGTTTTGGTATTATGTTTCTATGTTATTCCTTCAGTTGATGTTTCCTGTGTCATTCAATAGTTGTCCATATTGTTGTTGTTAAATGCTGTTGAGTCAACTCCAACTTGTAGCAAAAGGTTTCCAAAGAGTGGCTGGTGGATTTGAATTCCCAACCTTGCATTTAGCAGTCCAGTTTGTAATTCATACTGAATTACAAAACCCTACACCAGGACTCCTAGATTGTCCATAAAGTCTTTCAATATTGCAACTTGAGACTAGAATTATTTTAAATAAAAAGGTACTTGCAATGAATAAGTCACTGGTCATGCAAAACTTTACCTTACAATCTACGGAGTAATTTCTTTATCCAAAGCCCTATTTTCAAACTAATGATGCTTTTCTTTGTCTCTACCTTTTAAATTCCAATCACCGATGACTATCAATTCATCTTGATTGCATATTTGTTTAACTTCAGGCTCTAGAAGTTGGTAACATTTTCAATTTCTTCATATCTAGCATTAGTGATTGGTGTGTAAATTTGAATAATAGTGATATTAACTAATCTTCACTGTTGTTGTTAAGTGTCGTCCAGTCGGTTCCGACTCATAGCAACCCTGTACAGGGTTTCTGAGGCTTTAAATCTTTGCAGGAGCAGAAAGCCTCATCTTTCTCCCGCAGAGCAACTGGTTGGCTCAAACCACCAACCTTGTGATTCGCAATCCAGTGATTTTCCTATAGAACCACCACACTCCCTGGTCTTTACTGTTGTTGTTGTTAAGTGCCATTGAGTCAGTTCCAACTCATAGCGACCCTGTGTAGGGTTTCTGAGGAGTAGCTGGTGGGTTTGAACTGTTGACCTTGTGGTTCACAGTCCAGACATATAGATATTATCCCATTATTGGCAGTGCTATATTTCAGCATGTTAAGTGCCGTCGAGTCGGTTCCGACCCATAGCGACCCTGTATAGGGTTTCCGAGGGTGTAAATCTTTACGGGAGTAGAAAGCCTCATCTTTCTCCCACGGAGCAGCTGGTAGTTTCGAACCGCTGACCTTAAGGTTCGCAGCCCGATTTGTAACCACTACGCTACCAGAGCTCCTATATTTCAGCATAGATCTTGAGATATTCTTTTTGTTGATTTATAAAACAGCATTCCTCTTCAATTGTCATTCCTAGCATAGTAGACCATATGACTGTCCAGTTCAAAATGGCTAATGTGTCAGACTGCAAACTCATTTGAACTGCAAAGCCGGTGGTTCAAACTTTCCAGCTGCTCCTTGGAAATCCTATACAGGGTTGCTATAGGTTGGAATCGACTGTACGGCACTAACAACAACAACAACAAAATGCCAGTCTATTTCAGCTCATTAATGCCTAGTATATTGATCGTTATGTGTTCCATTTCATTTTTGATAACTTCCAATTTTTCCTTGATTAATCTTAATACACTCATGCTCTATTAATTAATTTTTGCTGCTGTTCACATTTTGTAGCTATGTTGTTGTTAAGAGCTGTCAAGTCAATTATGACTCATAGCAACCCTGTATAGGGTTTCCAAGGAGTGGCTGGTGAGTTTGAGCTGCTGATCTCACAGTTAGAAGTCCAGTGCTTATCCTAAAACGCCACACCAGGACTCATTTGAGTTTATAGAATCTAGAAATATATTGCCTTCTACTCTCTTAATGATCACGGTGGCTTCATATGATAAGCACCAAACAACGAAACACAAGATCAGTGGTTCTAAGGTGCCAGCTGATCCACAGAGAAAAAGGAGGCTTTCTGTTCCCACAAAGATTTAAAAGCCTTGGAAACCCCATATTAGAATTGACTTGACGGCACTTAACAACAACAATGGGTGGGACCCAACTCAATAGCATTAAACTACAACAACTCTCTTAATATAGGAACCCTGGTAGCTTGGTGGATTACAAACTGGGCTGCTAACTACAATGTCAGTAATTCAAATCTACCAGTCGCTCCACAGGAGAAAGTTCAAATCTATTTTGATCCCGTAAAGATTTACAGTTTCAGGAATCCTATTCAGGGTCACTATGAGTTGGAACCACTTTGGTGGCTTAGAGCCAGCACTACCAGTCTTTGAAGAGGCTGTAACTCATGCTTTTACCTCACAACAATCACCATATTGTAAAGGAACTTGAGCTACACCATGAAAGGATGTGAGGTCATGTCAAGAAAGGTCATGAATATACAAAGGATATGAAACCATTTTGGACAAGACCATTTCAGCTCAGTGAGAGTCCTGGTGTGGCACTGTGGGTTAATGCACCAGACTGCAAAGCCATTTGAACTGCAAGGTTGGTGGTTCAAACTCACCAGTTGCTCCTTGGAAACCCTATAAAGTATCACTATGTGTCTGGATGGACTCGCTGGCACTGAATAACAACAACAATATTTCAGCTCAGTGATCCTCAGTCTGGAACAATTTTGCACCCAACAGACATTTGGCAGTGTCTGAAGACATTTTTGGTTGCTGCTACTGGCAGCTACTGGGTGGAGTTTAAGGATGCTGCTGAACGTCCTACAATGCACAGAACAGTCCTGCACTATAAAGAATCACCCAACCCAACTGTTAACAATGGCAAGGCTGAGAAATCCTATCCTAGCTGAATGAAGCTGCAGGAGTCACCAGAGCCTCAGCACATAAAGCAGATTGCCCAGAAGAGCCCAGGTAACCTCCAGAATTGTGAGAAATAGTAAATCGTTGCTGTTGAAGCCACCAAGTTTGGGGATGATGTCCAGGTGCTCTTGTTAACCTGCTATAGAGGTAGGAGGGAGCGAACACTGAGTAGTAGCATTTGTAAAGCCTCTCATATTTGAGGGACTCCTGGTGTGGCACTGACGGATCAACACTCACCAGCTGCTCCTTGGAAACCCTATACAAGGTCACTATGGGTCAGAACCGACTCAACAGCACTTAACAACAACAATAACAACTCCTGGTGTGACCATAGGATAAACACTGGACTTCAAGGTCAGTTTGAACCACAAGGTTGGCCGTTCAAACCCACCAGCCACTCCTTGGAAACCCTATACAGGGCCGCTATGACTCGGAACCAACTCGACAGCACTTAACAATGGTATGGTGCTATAGGATCAGCACTGGACTGCGAACCACAAGGTCAGTAGTTCAAATCCAACAGCTGCTCCTTGGAAACCCTATACAAGGCCTCTATGAGTTGGCAACAACTCCAGGGCACTTATCAGTATAGTATAAGTGGAATCCTGGTATGGCACTGTAAGGTAAGCACCAGACTGTGGTTCAAACCCACCAGCTGCTCCTCGGAAACTCTGTATAGGTTCACAATGAGTCAGAATCGATTCAGCACATAACAGCAGCAGCATGATGTGAGGACATCTACAACATTCAGTTTCCGGCTACCAACATAGTGGTACTGAACTTACAGTCAGAAAGAGGTGCACATATGCGGTGCAATGAATGACTTAATATAACTCTTCTAGCCATTTCTGTTGTAATCCCTCTGGTAGCATAGTGGTTACAAGTCAGGCTGCTAATCTCAAGGCCAGCAGTTCAAAACTACCAGCCATTCCATGAGAGAAAGATGAGGCTTTCTGCTTCCATAAAGATTTACAGCCTCAGAAACCTTATACAGGGTTACTATGAGTCAGAACCAACTCCACGGCACATAACTACCACCACCAAGTAATTAAGGAGAAATGCAAATGTGAAGCATTTGTTGCCCAGTTTGTTAATAATGTAAATAAAGTGCATGGTATGTATGTGGAATGTTGTTATTGTTGTTGTTAAGTGCCACTGAGTCCATTCTTACCCATAGTGACCCTGTATAGGTTTCCAAGGAGTGGAACCTCGTGGTTCAAACCATCTTTGCAGTCCAGAGCATTAGTCTTCAGAACCACACCAGGACTCCATCTATGTAGAATGTTGTTGTTGTTGTTATGTGCTGTGGAGTCGGTTCCAACTCATAGCGACCCTGTATAGGGTTTCCGAGGCTGTAAGTCTTTACAGGAGCAGAAAGCCTCATCTTTCTCCCGTGGAGCAGCTGGTAGTTTTGAACTGCTGACCCTGAGGATAGCAGCCCGATTCATAAGCACTACACTACCAGAGCTCCTTTATATAGAATGGGACCATGCAAATAAAGTGTATGGTATTCTGACAAGGGGGCTGGTCAGTTTTGCCATCCACATCTCAAAGCAGGAATGGAGACCTCATTATTATCAAGAAAGAAGAGCCAGGAATGGAGTGCCTCATTTTGACCCCATTCAGATCCCTGAATGCTGATCTCCCTCAATCCAGGAGACAGAGAGCTGTGGCTTTAGGGAAGGGACAGAGAAGCCGCGGCAGCAGAGGAGGCAGCACCCAGAGCACAGTTGTACTCTGACACACACGTGGAGTGACCACGAGCTGGAATCAACTTGACAGCAACTAGTTACTAATTATGCCTATTTCTGGAGTTAACTTTGATTGTTCTTGAATAGAATTCCGTCTCCAAATCTCTATTCTGAGTTCTTGAATGCAAATACAGCATTGCATCTGCGGTGGATTAATAAAATCCACAATTTTGCTAATTCCCTCTACAAGAGATGGAGTCTGTTTTCCATGCCTTGAAATTTGACTTGTTTTAATCAATTAGTCTGCATCAAAGGGGCTGTTCCAGTTTATGCCCTAGCATTTGCGCTCTTAAAAGTCAACTATCGTACATGAAAGACAGTGTTGTTGTTGTTGTTATTATTAAGTGCCATCGAGTCAGCTCCAACCCATAGTGATCCTATGAACAAAGGAATGCCAGCGCTTGGTCCTAAGCCATCCTCACCATTGCTGCTACCGGTTACTTGTATGCTGATCCACAGAGCTAGAGCTGATGCTTCAGGCTGCAGCTTTTGTGGAATGGTGTGTCCTGTGAGCATTTATCAGCAGTTGACTGGAACAGCTGTGCCCTGAACACTTCTGACCCTGAACTATAACCTGATGACTTCCCTAATAATCCCCACAACTGTTAGTATGGTGGCCGAGTTGTTTGTGGCCATTGCAACAAATTATCTAAACCAACATGAGTAGAGATTGGTTTGGTGCCATCATTTGTTTCCTTTTTTTCACATCTTATTCAGTCTTGACAGCTTCCATAAATTTCAGTGCCCCAGAATAATTGGTTAGCATTCTTTAGTCTAATAAAGCCCAAAAAGGTAAAAAGAAGAACCCAATATCTGCTATGCTAGTTTGTTCACTTTTAAAGAGAGAACTATGTGAAAGTTATAGGTGAAATTGGGCTTTTCGTCATTAAAAGATTTTGCTCTCTGAGCAAAGATGTCGTTTGTACTGCCTCTAGATTAAATCAGCAATCCTGAGTTCTGCGGTTTCTCTAGGCTTTCATAGGTTTCTGTCTGAAAAGAAAGAAGTGCCAGACATTTCTTGCCAAGCCCTCTGCTTTCCTACCTAGTATCTAGAGAGGAAGATTTAATTCAATGTGCATTTATCTAATACCTAGTATGGGCAAGATGCTGTGATAGCTGGATTACAAGTATCTGTCATTTTTCTTGGTTTATATGTAACTAAAATGTCATGATCAGAAATCCGTAAGTTTGAAAAAAAAAAAAAAGATGGGGAGTAGATTTTGGATAAAATCCACCTATTTATTTGTGAGTAAGTTCCTGTTATGGCACTGTAGGATCAGTTTGAACTGCTAATCACAAGATTGGTGGTTCAAACCCACCATCATTCCTTAGAATCCTTATACAAGTTTGCTATGAGTCAGAACTGACTCCACAGCACTTAATGACAAAAACAACACCAACAGGCTCCTCAGTTAAAGAATACTTTCTGCTTTCTTGAATATAGGTTTGATTCATAGTCTTTACCCTTAGTCATAGAAAAAGAAAACCGGCATTGTTCAAATGACCAGATAGCCCTTTCTATGGGTATATCAGGAATTTCATTTAATTTACCTTTAAAAATATTTGCTGCGCATATGATGAAACTCTGTGCCAGGTCCAAGTGCAAAACAATAAAGAAATAGTCCCAGTCAACTCTCAAAGTTCTCACAGCCTAGTATCTGAGCTCTACGAATTTGCCTTTATTTTCATGCCTGTCTTCAAAAGAACTTATTGTTGTTGTTGTTAAGTGCCGTCGAGTCGGCTCTGACCCATAGCGACCCTGTACAGGGTTTCCGAGGGTGTAAATCTTTACGGGAGCAGAACTCCTCATCTTTCTCCCGCAGAGCAGCTGGTAGTTTCGAACCGCTGACCTTAAGGTTCACAGCCCGATTTGTAACCACTACGCTACCAGAGCTCCTTAAAGAACTTATAGATGGGAACAAACAGATGTACAACACAGGAAAAGAACGTATATTAAAAACAAATGAGAAAGCTAAAGCAAAGGAAAAACAATGACAGAATCGTACAATAGAGGCAGGCTAACACAAAAATAAACACAATGAAGACCTACCCATATTGACTAAGTTCTACCTCGAATCTGACTCTTAAGTTTTCAGCAATCTATGTAAAAATAGAAACATGTTCAGTTACACACTCCACAGGTTCCACCAAATACAAATTGACCAATGGCTTAAGAAAAGCATGACTATTCCTGATATAAGGCCTCTCAAAATAAGTATGTAAAAAAATTTACCCAGGATCCTTCAAAGGCATTGTTGTGTGATGAAGAACATAGTCAATCATCTTCTTACTGTAAAACTAGTGGGGCTGTTTCTTACAGCGGTTCACAGTATGGGTTCATGGCCTATCAGTGAAGTCCAGTTCAGTAAAAGCAATTTGACAGGGGCTCATATAATCAGACAATTTCATTATAATGTGATAAGTGCAGTCATACATATATATATAAAGTGCTATGAGAGATCAGAAGGCAAACAGCTATAGTTTCATTATTCAAAGTCGTAACAAAAATCATCAAGGTAAAATTCTGGCAACTTCTATTTAATTTCCAAAGGAAATATAAAAGTCTTGCTTCAAATACCTAATTTTGTTGTTGATGTTGTTGTTGTGGTTGTTGTTAAGTGCCATCAAGTCGGTTCCAACCCATAGCGACTCCATCTAGGGTTTCCAAGGAGCAGCTGGTGAACTTGAACTGCCAACCTTGCAGCTCAAATGGCTTTGCAGACTGGCACTTTAATCCACAGTGCCACGTATCCCCAATTTTTATTATAGATGAAATGTTGTTTTAAAAGATTTACTCATCTTAGTAAATATCATATAAAAAATTTTAAAAACACCTTTAATTGAAAAATTCACATTTTATTTGCACTTTACATATGTTAATCCACCTTTAATATTAAATATAATTAATACTAAGGAGCTCTGGTAGCGTAGTGGTTACGAATCGGGCTGCGAACCTTAAGGTCAGCGGTT
>NW_006408531.1:10742373-10744252 GCF_000296735.1 Chrysochloris asiatica
AGATGAGGCTTTCTACTCCCGTAAGGATTTACACCCTCGGAAACCCTGTACAGGGTCGCTATGGGTCGGAACCGACTTGACGGCACTTACCAACAACCAACAAGTTAAGAAAAGCTGTTCTACCTACCTGATGAGTGGCTGCCCAGACAACTGATGATATGGATTAGAATTATAGAGCATTTAAATTAGTCCATTGGCAATCCAAGACTACAGAACAATAGATGTTCTTTTATTATTAGAGTTGTTTTCATCTTGAACTGCATTTGAAAAAGTGATATGGCCAAGAATTAAATTTCTACCTAAAATAGAAAAATAAAGAGTACAAAGAGGAAAGGAAATTTTAAACATGAAATAACCCACATATCTGGTATCAAAGAAAACAGTTTAGATTTTTAATCCACTCAATCAATTGTAGTAGTAATATTTGTCTTGAAGTGGAAAAAAAAAAGAAACTAGTAAGAATTTTATATGTTGCTAAGGTTAGTTTATGGAGCCCCTAGGTAATGAATATGGTTAAGAACTTGACTGTTAACTAAAAGGTTGGAAACCTTATGGTGCACAGTTCTATTCTGACACTATTTTAGGCTGGGTTCTCTAGAGAAGCAAAACCTGTGTAACGTGTATATGTATATATATATATTTGTTGTTGTGAAGTGCTATCGAGTCGGTTCCAACCCATAGCGACCCTTTATAGGGTTGTCAAGGAGCAGCTGGTGAGCTTGAACCGCCAACCTTACAGTTCAAACGGCTTTGTAGTCTGGCGCATTAACCCACAGCACCACACCAAGACTCCATGTATATATATATATATCCATGGGAGAAAGATGAGGCTTTCTGCTCCCGTAAAGATTTACAGCCTCGGAAACCCTGTACACAGTCGCTATGAGTGGGAATTGACTCCACAGCATATATATATTTTTTGCTGTTGTTGTTGTTAAGTGCCGTGGAGTCGAGGAGCAGCTGGTGATCTTGAACCGCCAACCTTGCAGTTCAAATGGCTTTGCAGTCTGGCTCATTAACCCACAGCGCCACACCAGGTCAGATGAACCAAGATCAGCAGGCAGACAGGCAGACAAACAATAGAGCAGGCTACTGGCTCAAGTCCAGAGGTTGGAGGATGGCCCATATGCAATCTCCTGATCCAGCAGAAAGCAAATGACCTTTGCCAGAGCGTCCATTATATTGATAGTGTCAACTACACTGTTCATAGCCAGTCATCATAGAGTTAACTACAATGTATTAAATCTCACAAGAGGATAACCGTATCTCTACTGCCAAACCACTGGGTATCCTGGCCCAATCAAGTTAACACAAAACCTTAAATATCACAGAGACACGTGGAATTGCCATGAGTCAAAATCAACTTAATGGCAACTGATTTCTGGTTATAGTTCTTTTTATAAAGGTGATGTTTGTCTTTAGTAGAAAGGGAAAGTGGAATTCCCTAGCCTCTTTATACAGAAGCTTATTCATAGCAATTTCTTGATACTATGACTAACTTTCCTTATCAACAGAGGCCTGCTTTGAACTGAGCATACATGTGGTAGAAAAGGCTTCCATAGCAATGTGATTGGAACAAATCCCAGTGCACAAAATGGCATCTACCATCCCTCCCTCAACATTCTCTACTCAGCTGGGTTACTAACTCACTGCAATGGCCACACAAAACTCAGAGACAATACTCACAGTTATGGGGTTTATTAGGGAAGTTAACAGATTACAATTCTGAACCTGACCTATACTCAGAGAGGTTGTTACTCTAAATACCTACAGAGAGGGAAAGAGTCTTCACACCAAGTATCAGTGCTATCTGCTCTGTACACAGGGTAGATAGGGACAGGCAACTTAGACATTGGCTACCTAAAATGAGGGGGCAATA
>NW_006408531.1:10745886-10768177 GCF_000296735.1 Chrysochloris asiatica
AAAGAAAGAAAGAAAGAAAGAAAGAAAGAAAGAAAGAAAGAAAGAAAGAAAGAAAGAAAGAAAGAAAGAAAGAAAGAAAGAAAGAAAGAAAGAAAGTAAGTTTCAGGGAATATTTCTTCCATCCAGGACAGCCTGTCCTCAGCCATGTCCATAGGAAGGCCTCTCTCTACCTGGGCAATATTGCAAAGCTCTTTTAGGACTGTTGATAAATGCTCATAGAACAGACTACTCTACCATAATCCTCAGCTGAAGGCACTTGGTTCTAGCTCCATGGATCAGGAAACCTAGCTCCCCTAACTAAATGCTTGGAGGCACTCCACTTGCAAGCAAGCCTCCTGCCCAAACTCGTTCAGCCTTATTTTCTCTGTGGGCTGGGAGGTCACTCTGTCTTGTGTTCTGACACTTGGTTCTGCTGCTGTTGCTCCTCTGCCACTCCTCCAGTGTTACTGCTTTCTGTCCCTGGATTGAGGAGTTTCAATACACATGGTCTCTCGGTCCAAAAGACACACTCCACTCCTGGCTCTTTGTCTTTGATGGTAATGAGATGCTTCCCTTCCTGATAAACTTTCAAGTTTTTACAATCAGAATGAACTCTTAACCACTCACAATGGAATTATGTAATCCTATCAGCATCTTCTCCCACCTTCTCTTACCCATACTCAGCAGGGCAAAACTGTTGTTTGATGAGAGTTACAAAGACTTTGGATAGAAGAGCCATGTGAAGTAATTCACTGCACTGCACACAAATAACTAAAGATAATGTAAAATCTCAACAAATTAAAATGCACACAGTGAGAATGATCCACACACATAAGAAATCTGACAGGATGTTACTTGCCAACCACCACTTGCCAGACAGGGAGAATTCAGAAATGTTTGCATTGATTTCTTATCTACCTCTGAGCACTTATGATGGTTTGCCAAGAGGACAAACGATATTAAAAATTGTAACTGAGCAGTACTTTAACTATTAAGGTTGACAACATTTTGCTGTGCAACAGAAGTAAAGAAGAGGCTTTAAAATCCATCTGTCACACTGTGAAGAGTCTGGATCTTTCAGCTAAAGGATCTTCTGTTTTCTGAGAATAAATGAAGTCATCCTCAAAGTTAGATACACTTGAAGACAGTGCTAAGTGATGGGTGAGGAGGAGTTGTGGTGGGATACATGTCAATGCATAAGAGAGTGAAAAGATGGATGGAAAAAGAACAGGAAGGGAAGGAAGCTAGAGGTTGCCTGAAAAGGAGGGAGAGGAAACACAGAGAACAAAAGTCCCTTCAAGTGGGAGTTGAGGAAAGAGACTTGGGGATGAAGACCCAACTCACAGAGTGAAATTTCTTGTCCTGCAACTGCGTCCCCCTCCATTTCCCACACACCAAAAAATCTACTGTCACTGAGGTGATTCCAACTCACAGTGAGTCTCTAGAGCAAGGCAGAGCTGCGCCTAAGGGTTTCTGAGACTATAAAGCTTCATGGGCGCAGACAGCATCATCTTTCTCCTGCAAAGCAGCTGGTCAGTTTGAGCCACCAACCCTGCAGTTAGTAGCCCAATGCTTAATAAATCCACATTCACACATATAAAATTGCAAGGAAAATACCAATATCTCAGTTCCTTCTGTTGAGGGTAGTGGAGGTGGTGGTGTGCCGTGGAGTTGGTTCCGACTCATAGTGACCCTGCATAGAGTTTCCGAGGCTGTAAGTCTTTACGAGAGCAGAAAGCCTCATCTTTCTTCCGCAGAATGGCTGGTAGTTTCTTACTGCTGACCTTGAGGTTAACAAGGTGACTCATAGCCACTATGCTACAAGAGTTCCTTCAATTATCTTGTGGGCTGGATTTTATTTTGAATAATGTTTTTAAATGGTCATCGAGTTAACTTTGACTCATGAAGATCCCATATGTCAGTAGAACTGTTCTCCATAGAGTTTTCAATGACTGAATTTTTAGAAATAGATCACCAGACCTTTCTTTCAAGGTCCCTAGGGGTGGACTTGACCTCCAATCTTTTGGTTAGCAACTGAGATCATTTGCAGTGCCCAGGACTCCAGAGAATCCCTCGTCATGTTCTATCCTACTACAGAATCGGAAGGAGCAAGAACAGAGGCTGCCAGAACAGGACAAGCACATTTCTCTGCTGGGATTTGTGACTTGCCCAGAAACAGAATTGAAATGCTGCAGGCATCTTTGACTCCATTTTACTCTTGCTCTTGTATGTACAAATTTCCTGCTCATTTATCCTCGAGTTTCCAGGCCCTGTGGAATGCTGCCTGGATTCTACTTCCACATTTTCAGTACATCCCCATCCATTCTTTTCCCACTGCCATGTCTCCTCTGTGACGTTTCTGACTTCCCATGAAAATAAAATCTCTCCCATCCTTGACACACATCACACCTTTCTGTTCTTGAGTCACCCCACTGGGTGCATCCTAATTTATGTTCGGGTTCTTCGTGAAAACATTGTATCTCTGTGTGCAACCGCTGCAAGACGGCTGCTTTCTTCTCAACTTTGTAGAAGGCAAGACTTTGCATATAGATGGTGTTTAGGGATTTTCTGGGAAAGCAAAGGAAAAAGATAAAAGGAAGGAAAATGGAGCTAGAAAGAAATGTAAAGGAATGGATTGGAAGGGGAGGAAAGCAAGGGAGTTGTAATAGCATTGTTTTGTGTGGAGTATATAAAATCCTCACCACTGGACCAATAAATAACATGATAAATGAGGAAAAGATTGAAGTTACCAAAGACTTCATATTGCTTGGATCCACCATCAACACTCATGGAAACAGCAGCCAAGAAATCAAATGAGTGACCTGGCTTCAATGGCTATAAGATCAGAACTCAAATAAAGAAAGAAAGTAGAGGGGAAAAAGAATAATCTGCTACAATTTGATGAACTTGACCTAAACTTATGGATGTAGTATCTCAAAAGTGGGAACAAATCTTTACAGTGAGTATCATTCTCACTCCCTCGGTATACAGGGTTGACAGAGATAGGCAACTTAGACATTGGCTACCCAAAATGGTAGGGTGGGGGGTGGCTACAAAAGCATGAAGTGACTGGCTTACAAACTTTCAAGAGGGAGCCTAGTTTCAGAGGGTGCGGGGGAAGGTAGAATCTCCACTGAGTGGTTTCCAACCTGTCTGGACAGGGCTGGTAAAAGGAGATGGGGATAAGACTCTTCTAGTTCAATAGTGAATAATTGCTATCAGGACTGACTGTGAGTGTTGCAAATGTAAAAGTAGATATTTTGTAACAAAAGGAGGGGAATGGTTGATCTTGCAGCCCAGGAGTGGAGGACCCTGGGACCATAAGAGAGAGGAGCGGAGTGCGGGACACTATCAAGAGACCAGTGATGCCAGAGATGGAGGCAGAGACAATGAAGTGGAGAGATGGAGCAGCTGGGGACTCTGGATTCAGGGAAGAAGAGGGGCTGTGTGCTGATGGCTGGGGGACAGGCTTGCGGGGTATACCCTTTGGTTGTTTGAATGGTTATATATTCCTGAGTGCTTTGGTGTACATCCAAAAAAAAAAAAAGAAACCGAGTTTCCCACCCACCCACCCACCCCACCCACAAATAAAAGCTAAAGAGGATAGAGAGAAACACTGTTAACTGATGATGTATGGAGGGGATTATAATCAATGTAATGAAACAAGTCATATGAATGGTTGAGTGTGAAACTGATGATGTGCCCTATAAACTTTCACTCAATCCACAATAAAAACCTTAAAAAAATAAAATAAAAAGAAACCGAGAGAATGGAAATAAATGCTGTTGAATGATGATTCATGGAAGGGATTGCAATCATTGCAATGAAACAAAATACAATAGGATGAATGTAGAGCTGATGTTCTCCTATGTAAACTATCACTCAATTCACAATAAAAACTTAAAAAAGAAATCAAATGACATATTGCATTAGGCAAATCTGCTGCACAAGATTTCTTTAAAGTGTCAGTTTGAAGACTAAAGTGTGCCTGGCCCAGCCATGGTGTTTTTAATAACCTCATAGGTATGTGAAAGTTAGACAATGAATAAGGTAGACAGTAGAAGAATTGATGCATTTGAGTTATGGTGTTGGAGAAGAATATTAAAAAGTACCATGGACTGCCAGAAAAACAAACAAATCTGTGCTAGAAGAGCCAGAATGTTCCTTCAAAGTCAGGCTGGCCACACTTAACCTCTCATACTTTGGAAATGTTATAGCAGGAGGAATCAGTGTCTGGAGAAGAACATCATGCTTGGTAAAGCAGAGAGTCAGCAAAAAAGAGGAAGAACCCCAAAGTGATGGATTAGCAGTGGCAGTAGCAATGGGCTCAAGCATAGCAATAATTGTGAGAATGACGTAGGACCAGGCTGTGTTTCATTCTTTTACGCAAAGGGTCGCTATGAGTCTTAGCTGACTCAACAGCACCTAACAACCACAACATATAATGTTGTGGTTGTTAAGAACCGCGGAGTCGGTTCTGATTCATAGTGACCCTGCACAGGGTTTCCAAGGCTGTAAATCTATATGGGAGCAGAACGCCTCATCTTTCTCCTGCAGAACAGCTGGTAGTTTCGAACTGCCAACCTTAAGGTTAGCAGCCTGATTCATTACCACTATGCTACCCGAGCTCCTTATAATAGGGCAAGTATAATTTTATTTCCTTTAGAATAATATTTCCCTTCTTCTTTTCCTTCTTTTCTTAACTAGATCCTCATTTTATTGGAGATGAATGTCCCTGGGTGGCACAGAGTTAGGGGCTAGACTACTAACAAAAGGTTCTCAATTAGAACCATCCAGAGGTCAGGTTTTCACTTCTGAAAGGTCGCAGTCTTGAAAACCCTATAGAGTACAGTCCTACCTGAACCTTAGGTTAACATGGGTTGGAATCGACTCAACAACTGTTTTTGGTTTGGGTAGATTTTTACAGGTCTGAACTGTACCTTCAAAGAACTAAGATCACACAGCACTTTAACATCTTCGAATACCAATATTTATTCCCATGTTTTTGTCT
The DNA here is from genome assembly GCF_000296735.1 of Chrysochloris asiatica. NCBI lineage: Eukaryota > Metazoa > Chordata > Mammalia > Afrosoricida > Chrysochloridae > Chrysochloris > Chrysochloris asiatica. The sequence continues at coordinate 10,750,877 of NW_006408531.1, forward strand.
TATTCAAACACCTCTTCTATTTTGTTTTACTCTGCAATCAATATTATTTATTCATAAAGTAATTTTAAAAAGCAAAATAAATAGTTTGAAGACTGTTCGAAATAATTTCATTTTACAGTACACTTCAATTCTCCTTCCTGAGTATCTGAGGTATTTCATGAGGAATCGAAAGTTATCTATCTGTGTAATGATTATTTTCTCATTTCTGTGACTCTAAATAACCTGATAAGGACCTCTGCAGCTGCACTGGCTATAAAATCAGACTGTGATCCCCAGCCAGGTGCAAGGACAATGGTCGTCTATTAATATCCCGCACCGCCTATTCTCCCAACATGTGCGGAGGACTGTGTTTCCATCTGCAGGCTCCCTTTTTGTTAAGGAATAAACTTTTCCATCAGTTCTGAAAAATTAAATTAAAAGTAAATAATGAGTTAAAAGAAATAAAGCTTGTTCCATGCAATTTTTAAAAATTGAAAGCACCGAGACCAAGACTCTTCATGGCCACCCTAATGTCTGAGTAGGAGACACAAAGCATAGGACTTCAGGTGGCAAAGACTACTGGTGAATTTATGTGTATGATTTCACTGGAGTCTGCAATGAAAATCAATCTGCAATGAAAGTACCTTGTAATTGCCTATAATTGACACAAGGAAAAAGTGAAACATGCAACAGGAGGACATTTTGGCAGATAAGATGTAAGGGGGACGAAGGGAACATATGTAAAAGGAATAAAAGACAAATTAAGCTGGGTGATATTTCAGTTTGTTAAAAGCCAACAGCCTTATACCAACAGAAACCCCAATGCAGTGCAAAGAGGCTTCAGTGCTCGAATACGTCATATCTTCAGTCTCTTGCTTTTGAGATACTGCCTTATTCACAAATACTGGACAAACTGAAATATCGACTAAATAAGAAAGGTAGCAGAAACCAAAGTATTCTGTGTCTCGGTGATTTTATTTAAAACCATGTTGTTGTTGGGTTATTATGTGATATCTAGTCAGTTCTAACTCACAGGGCCACTATGCATAACAGGAGGAAACGCTGCCCGCTCCAGTGCCATCCTCACAATCATTGTTATGCTTGTTGCTATGACAATCCATCTCATTGGAGGCCTTCCTCTTTTTCGCTGATGCTCCACTCTACCAAGCACGATGTCCTTCTTCAGGGGCTGGTCCCTCCCGATACATGCCCTGAGTATGACAGACAAAATCTCTTCATCTTGGCTTCTATGGAGCATTCTGACTGTACTTCTGACACAGATTTTTTTGTTCTTCTGACAGTCCCTGGTACTTTTAATATTCTTTCCAACACCATAACTCAAATGCATCAGTTCTTCTCTGGCCTTCCTTATTCATTGACCAAATTTCACATACATATGAGACTACTGAAAATACCTTCACTTGGGTCATGCCTATTTTAATCCTCAAACTGACATCTTTACTATTGAACATTTTAAATAGGTTTGTGAAGCAGATTTACCTAATGCAATGTCATTTGATTTCTTGACTGCTGCTTCCTTGAGTGTTGATGGATCCAAGCAAAATGAAGTCTTTGGCAACTTCAATCTTTTCTCCATTTATCATGATGCTATTTTTTTGTTCCGGTTGTGAGGATTTTGGGGGTTTTTTACACTGAAGTGCAAACCATACTGAAGTCTGTGGTCTTTGACCTTCATCAGTAAGTATTTTAAATCCTCTTCACTTTCAGCAAGCAAAGTTGTATAATCTGCATGTCACAGGTTGTTAATGAGTCTTACTTATCCAACCCTTATGCCATGTTCTTCATATAATCCAACGTCTCGGATTATATGCTCAGCATACAGGTTGAATAAGTATGGTGAAAGGCTGCATACAACCCTGGCTCACATCTCTCCTGATTTTAAACCATTCAGAGTCCCCTGGTCTTTTGGTCTATGTAAAGATTCCTAATGAGCACAATTAAGTGTTTTGTAATATCCATTCTCCTCAATGTTGTCCATAGCTTGTCATGATCCACACAGTCAAAAACGGGTAAACATCTTTTTGATATTCTCTGCTTTCAGTCAAAATCTATCTGACATAAGCAATGATATCCCTTGTTCCTCATCCTCATCTGAATTGGGCTTGAACTTGCAGCAGTTCCCTGTCTATGTACTGTTACAGCCATTTTTTAATTACCTTTGGAAAAAATTTACTTACATGTAATATTAATGATACTGTCCAATGATTTCTGCATTCTATGGGGATACCTCAAGGTCATAGAATATGATATTGGGAATAGATCATCCTACTGTTGAGCATTGAAATTTCTCCCACAACAACCTCAACTGCAGTGTTAGATCACCCAATAAGCGAAGAAAGCATGGGCTTACTTATTAATCTGAAGTGCTGAAGCCCTTGACAAACTGAAAGATTGGCTGTTCAAACCCATCCCGAAGCACCTCAGAAGACAGGCTGGCAATCTTTTCCTGAACGGTCACAGCCTTGAAAGTCTACTCAGCACACATGGGGGTCGTCATGCATCAGAATCCATTTGATGACAACTAGCTTTCATGCCTAAGTAAAACCACCCAAATGTCCATTTGTGGTACACTGGTCGTTTGCGTTTTGCTATGCTACTGGAAGCTATACCACTGGTATTTCAAATGCCAACAGGTTCACTCATATAGGATAGGTTTCAGCTGAGCTTCTACACTAAAAAAGATTAGAAAGAATGGCCTGGCAATCTACTATTGAACACTAGCCAATGAAAACTTACTAGCACATAACAGAATATTTTCTGTCCAATGCAGTTATGTAGGGACAAGTAACATTATACCATGAATCAGAGCTGATTCAATGGTAACTAACATCACCAACCACCACCTAAGTTCAATGTGGCCCTTTGTTCTAATGAGCCAGAACCTTCATCATTCAATTGCTGTGGTGATCTAGTTCCTATAATCTCCTTAGTCTAAGGTCAAGCAAGTGAAAGACTTTGAAGTAGGTGCTGGAGTTTAGTGTCGTTGAGTCAGTTCCAACTCATATCGACCCTGTATAGGGTTTCTCAGGAACAATTGGTGAGTTTTAACCAACAACTTTACAGTTCAAACTGACCTTGCAGTCCAGTGCTTATCCTACAGTGCCACAATAGGATTTAGGAAAATAATTTTCCCCTGTAATTATTGGGGCATGGACTTTTTTTTTCACTTTTATTGTCAGTTCAAATAATAAACTTGACAGTGAAGCTGTCTCTTACAACCAGGAACTTTGGAGACTCTTCAGACTTTGCAAACAATATGTCAAGTCTCTACCACTTCCTGTGTCTCTGGGGTGAAAACCAAATGTTTACCCTCATTGTTATAGCTAAGATTTGATCTTCACTTGGTTTCTTATCGCTGATAGGCTGCCCTGGAATCTCTCATCAGGGGTGGGGTCAGAAAAGTACTTTGATACTTGCTTTCCTCTTGTCTCAAACTGAAAAAATGTCTTCAGGGTCGTGCACACACCTGCATAAACAGAACGCTAGTCTCTCTGGGGTCTTGAGGCCCACACCGACACTATATTTCTAACACTTCTTCACCTGTGATGGATAAACCACCCACAGCTCACGGCTTCTGTAACCATAAGTTCATATCAGAGATCTGGTCACCTCAGGTGATGAGTTGTTCTTCTTCTTCCTCTAAACAAATGAGAAGAATATATTTTAAACATCACAGATGATTCTTTCACAGGTTTCTAATACTCTAAGTTCTTTGAAGGCAATCAGTGGTACAAATACTGCAAAGAATATAGCCGAATGAGTGCCAAGATATTCCCCAGATAAACTTGCTGAATTCAAATGGTCAGCTGAAGTTGTTATAGTGGGAATCTTGAGACATTTAAAAATTATTAGAATTGACAGAATGAAAAAATGCTTAATCAAATGCAAAAAGCTTCTTTTTATCTTTTCAAGTCAGTGAAAGAAATTTCTCACAGTTTTACAGCTCTTTAAAATACGGAAACCAACTATGCTATCATGCAGTGGTGAGTCAGTGAAGAATTGTCACCTTCCATCTGGTAGCGTAGTGGTTACGAATCGGGCTGTGAACCACAGGTCAGCAGTTCGAAACTACCAGCGGTTCCGCGGGAGAAAGATGATGCTTTCTGCTCCCGTAAAGATTTACAGCCTCGGAAACCCTGTGCAGGGTCGCTATGAGTCGGAACCGACTCCACAGCACTTAACAACAACATGCTTAGGACTACCATGCAGGGCGCCCAGATTTGATTCCCTAATGTGCAGCCACCACTCATCTGTCATTGGAGACTTGTGTGTTGCTATGATTCTAAGCAGGCTTCAGCAGAGCTCCCTCAAACTAAGACTGGGAAGAAAAGCTAATGATCCACTTCCAAAGTAAGCCAATGAAAACCCTGTGGGTTCCATGGTCACATCTGCAGCTCATCATAAGAATGGCATGGGGCTGAGCAACATTTACTGCCAATGTGCAGGAATAGCCAAGAGTCCAGACCAGACTCTATGGCAAGTAACAATAACAACATATACCACCCATTTCCATAAATGTTTATTCAATTTAATCCTTAAAGCAAGCCTGCAGGCATTGTTCTCCACAATTTTCAAATGAGAAAACTCATTAAAGCTTAAGAGGAAGAACCAAGTCATACCCAATACCCCAGGAGAAAAACTTGACTGGGTTTCCTGACTTCAGAGCCCAGAATTACCCATTATATCATGTACCCGACCCAAACCATGGTATTTTCAATAGCCTCATATGTACATGAAAGTTAAACAATAATTAAGACGGAAGAAGAATTGATGTCTTTGAATTATAGTATTGGCAAAAAATATTAACTATACCATGTATTGTCAAAAGAACTAACTAAATAATTATCTTCCAATTGTCCTTAACTTAGTCTTGAAATTTTCAAATGGTGCTTCACCTGTTTGCCAGGTAACATAGGGCCTTTGTAGGGGTATTCCTACAAATACATTGGAAGAAATTAAGTCTAAGATATGTTTCAACACAAAAGCCTATGATTCTATGGTGTCATGCATTCAATCAGCAGAGAGAAATAAATGTATGAGTAAGTCAAAAAGTATTGCTATAAAATCATGGACCAACAACTAGACTAAGACAAAATGTGAAGCCATTGTTCCTTGACATATCCTCCATCTAGATTTATATACTTCTGAAGGTGTCTCCATCTCTCAAACCCTCCCCAAAGAATTCTGTGTTCTTTGGTTTATACTACATCGAAAGGACAGTTCTGGCATCATTTTGGAACACTAATCGTGTTCCTTTTAAATGTTCTTTGAGTTTGTGGAACAAAGTGAAGTCTGAATGGGCAATATCAGGACTGTAAGATGTATAGGGTAAGATTCCCCCAATGAAATCCTCATAGGACAGTCCTTGATACCCTCAAAGACTAAGAAGGTACATTATCGTGATGGAAAAAATTCCTCATTGCAAATTTCCTGGCTTTTTCTCACCAATGTAGTTTTCCATTTTCTTAAACTTTCTTCATAATAAGTCCCTGTGATCATCCTGTGTCCTTTGAGAAAATCTATCAAGATTACTCCTTTGGAATTCCAAACTAGTCAGCATAGCCTTCTGAGCTGACCTCTCTGCCTTGGATTGAACTTGCCCGGCAAATCCCCTCTGAAGCCACAGTTTTGATCGGACCTTGCTCTATGGATCATATTGGTAAACCCTGATACATCCCTCATTATGATCCATTCCATGAAACTGTCTTCATTAGCTTCAGTCATGCTTAAAAGTCTGATGGAAAAGTCATCTCTTTGAGTTAACTGATCTTCGTGCAATGCTTATGGCACCCATCCAGTCAAAACCAAGCTGAGGCCAAGATCTTTGCTTAAAATGGAAAATGCTGAACCACATGAGATCCAGCTGCAGTATCTCTGGCACCAATGGGAGTTCTATAGCTTTCTTCCACCAGTGTCTGAACTTTAGCCACTGTTCCTTCATTTGTTGAAATTGATGGTCTTTCCTCTCTTGGCTCATCTTTGAGGTCTTCCAGACCTTCCTTACAATGCTTGATCCATCTAAAAACTGTTGTTTCATGTGGAGTAGCATTCCTGTAAAGTTTCAATGATTTGGGAAATTGTCCATTTGAGTTTAGTTAAAACTTTGATATTAGCCTTGACTTCAAAGTCATTTTTTTCCCATGGAAACAAAAAATATCCTTTCTTTCTTTCTTTTGTTTTAAGGCATCCTGACTAGACTAAGGAGTCCTGGTGTGGTGCTGCGGGTAAATATACTGGACTCCACTTAACAACAATTAGACTAAGATAAGTATATTACTGAGCGAACTTTTCTTCAGATAGCCACTGATCACAAAGACATATTTAAAATGTTTTGTTTGGAAAAACCCTATGCATGTATGAACTGGAATCTTAGTACCAAGACTTTTTGACTTAACTTATATACTTAAATAAATAGAGATGTATACGGGTACGTCAAAAATACTGTTAATGGGCAACTTATACATTGACTACCTAAAATGGGGGGAGGGAGGGCAGTAAAGGCACAAAGTGACTGGCTAACAAGTTTTCAAGAGGGAGTTTAGATTCAGAGTGTGTAGGGGAAGATAGAATCCCCACTGAGTGGTTTTTATCCTGTCTAGACAGGTCTGGTGAAAGGAGATGGGGACAAGACTCTCATGATTCAATAATGAGTTATTGTTATCATGACTAATTATAATTGTTGCAACTGTAAAGGTAGAAGTTTTATAGCAAAAAGGGGCGAGTGGTCAATCTTACAGTCCCAGAGCAGAGGACCGTGGGACTATCAAGGGAGAAGAGCAGAAACACAGTGTGGGACCCTACCCAGAGAACCAGTGACACCAGAGATGGAGGCAGAGATGATGTCATGGAGAGATGGAGCAGCAGAGAACTCAAGACTCATGGAGGGAGATGAGATGTGTGCTGGCAGATGGGGGCAGCAGGCTTGCAGGAGTGTCCTTTGGCTGTTTGAACGATTGTATATTCCTGAGTGTTTTGGTGTACATCCAAAAGAAAACAAAAACACAAAAAAGCAAAGACAGAGAGCATCGAAGCAAATACTGTTGAATGGTGAAGCATGCAGGGGATTGTAATCATTGCAATGAAACAAATATGATAGGATGAGTATAAAACTGATTTTCCGCTTTGTAAACTATCACTCAATTCACAATAAAAACTTTTTAAAATAGCAGAGGGAATAGAAGCAAATACTGTTAAATGACTATGCATGGAGGGAATTGTAATCATTGCAGTGAAACAAACTACAATAGGATGAGTGCAAAAGCAATATTCAACCATGTAAACTATCACTCGATTCAAAGCTTAAAAAAGAAAAATAGCACTGTTACTTGGGCATCCAAGAGCACAGTATTCTTCTGGGAAGGGTTAAAGAGATGGAAACACCTCCTTCATGAGTAGTTTAAAAGCCCAGCAGAGAATATGTTGAGAATCAATGGCTACACATTTTTATGGTTTTGTTTTAATAAAGCATTTTATGGTTTTTGTAGCATTACTTTTTGATTTACCCTTATATTAGAGCATGTGGAAGTCCTGTTTTGTGCAAGATGAATGTCACCCCTAGATAAAATTAAATTGACAAATGACCTGAAGAATTTTTTTAAAGTGTGGGAGTCCCATCCTCAGAGGTTATTTTCAGTTACTCTAGCAAAGGGCTCACAAAGTAAAAGTTCTTCTAAAACACATTAATAAAATAACTTCTTAAAAGTGTTCCAGATCATTCTAATGTGCAGCGTGGGTTGAGAGCCATTTATTCATGGTGCATGGGGGTGTCCAGCTTGTGGCTCCATGTGATAAACACTGGACTGTGAACCACAAGGTGAGTAGTCCAAGTCTACCAGCATCTCCACAGGAGAAAGATGAAGCTTTCTGCTCTTGTGAAGATGGAAAGCCTCGACAGAGTCACTGTGAGTTGGAACCAACTCTTAACAACTTAACAGCAACAAATATTGGGACTTGGAGAACCTGAGCTGGGCCAGGGACTTAGCACCTTTCCCATTCCTGTTATAAGAGTTCTGCTTACATTAAAGAGATTGTGGAAATAAATACCACAACATGCCTCTATTGGTATTAGCTGGGAAGTCTTATTAAAGGAGTTGGGGCTTAAACACAGTTTTGAAAGAGAATAATTTTATAACTAGAATAGAAGAGGAAAGATAAGGTCAGGAATTTAGAAGTCTAACAGTGAATTATGTTCAGGGCTGGAACAGAGCTGTTAACTGAGAACACTGAAAGGAGGACCAAGAAACCCAAGATCAAAACTTTGTTTCCTCTGGCACACAGGAAGTTGTAATTAAATTTCATTTTAATTGAATTGAGATAATCTTAATGGAAAACTATTAAGCGGCAAGGATTTAGTTTGTACTTATCACTATATCCGTTGAATCCTGAATCTGCTCTCAAACATTTAGAAATATTAAGAACTGGGAATCATTCTGTTCACTGTATCTTCCCATCCCATGCTATCTTTCCAGCAGCACAATGAACAGAAATACATTCTATTAGCAACTTTCATCTTTTATTTTCAGCAAACCGAGTGCTACCCTGAACCCATTCAATGAAAGATAACATTGAGATCTCATAAAATTTCAACTATATGTAAAATCTACCAGTATCATACCATGGTCAGGTTTTTAAGAGTCCTCTGATCATGGTCCCATGACCATGAGGAAATAAACAATTATAATAATCATGTTCACGGAACTTTAGAGTCTAATCATACATTGAGGTCTACCTAGTTCCTTTTACAAACATTTTTCATCCTATTTTAGATATTCTTTTTTATTCCCAATTGAGAGTTGAATCAAATGTAGATAGTTTGTGAGATATATAAGGAAACTATATACTGGCTAATTAAGTTAGAGTGAAATTTTAATGAGAATTGCTTGAAAATCAACATGACCTTTCTGTAAATTCTCTCCTTGGAGATTCTGCAATCCGTCCTTGAGGACGGGCAACTAGAACCACAGCATCAAATAAGCTTTTTACCAGTACTCATCATCCATAGTCAGCAAGCTGTGGTGGAACAACCCAGCATCCTTGTAATCTTTAGAAGGAGACACGTCATGAGATATGCAAGACTCATTAATAGCCATTGTAGGGATAGTGTAATAGTTGACTTTGAAAAATATTGAAACAGTCCATTTGTCTTTAGTACCATTCACAATCATAAATCCATTCATTCTCCCAGTCATTCATTCAACCAACATTTACTGAGACTGCCAGTATATTCCAGATACTGTAAGCACAGCAGGCTTATTTTCTGTTCTCATGAAATGGAGTGGGGAAGATTAGTAAGAAACAGGTAACCAAGTAAAAATACATCATTAAAATACTTTAGTAAACACTATGAAGGTAATCAAAAGTAGATTATATAAGAGATTTGTATGTGAGAGAAGGAGCCAGCCCGGCACACTGTCAGGAGGAGGGCACTTCAGTAGACGGGAGGAGGTTTTACTGGGGGAAAGAATGGGATGAGTTCCAAGAAACAGAGCAGGTCAGTGTGCTTAGAACGAAGCAGTACTAAGAGACGCACTCTGGATGAGGCTGAGAATAGAGAGGTCATGCCAGGCTTTATAAGACCGCTTTCTTATTCTGCCTGGATCCTACCTGCTACCCACTACCAAGAAGTCCCAAACACCCTCTGCAAGTCTCAACTGAGCCTGTGCCTTCTTGACACATTTGTGCAAACTCTTCTGCAGCAGATTCAGTCTTGCACTGGATGTACGCTGGAGAGCTTGTGGGTGGTGTTGGTGCTGTTGGGGTGTGTGTGTGTGTGTGTGTGTGTGTTAAAGGGGAAGTACTGCTAGCATAGCTCAGATTTCTAAAAGAGTTCATTATTTTTTTCTTCTCAGTCATGGACTTACAATTTTTCAATAAAACCACATGCATGATTTTTTAAGTATTGCCTTTCTGGGCAGCGCATACTTATCAGCAGTGTGGAATTCTCCCTAATGAGTTACATATTTTGTCTCATTCATCCTGTGGGTAGTTGAAAGGACGGAATAAAGGAGTTCTATAACAATAGCTTAAGGAGCTCTGACAATGCAGTGAATTACGAGCTGAGCTACTAACTGCAAAGTCAGGAGTTCAAATCTACCAACTGCTCCATGGAAGAAAGATGAGGCTTTCTGCTTAGTAAAGATTTCCAGGCTTGGATAAATGATACAGGGTCACTGTGAGTTGGAACCAACTTCACAGCACATAATCACCACCATAGCAAAAGCTTAAAAGATTACGAAACATCTCAACAAGGTAGGGACAGTGTGACAAGTAAGTCTATGTGACAAATCAGCTCTGGTGGCTGCACTCTTTAGCTTTAACATTCTCAGCCTTTTTAAATCAGTAACCTCTTTGATAAACATAACTCATACACACCTACTATTCTATCTAAAATCTAAATATAGATAGAAAAGTAACTCCCTGGGTGTCTGCAATCACTTTAAAATAAAAGTACAAAGCTAAACAATAAATGAAAAAAGCATGAGTGAAAACAAATCAAAGCAATTAAAATATTAAATATGCATTTCTTTAGAAAAGTATATGATCCATTTAGAAAATTAAGAGAGTACATCAAAAGAAATTTAAATTACCCATAATTCTATTACCAATAAATAGCAATTTTAATGTGAAAACAAATAAAAAATAAGTATTTCAACTACCCATTCCTGATATTCATCACGATGAGAGGCTATCCTTCCCTAACATTGCATGGTTGAGAATCACTGCTCTAACTTCTCTGATTGGTAAATGACTAAGGAGGTGGGGAAAGACCCCTGGTGGCACCATGGGTTAAGCACTAAACTGCTGACTGCAAGGTTGGTGATTCAAACTTACCAGCCACTCAGTGGGAGAAAGCTGAGGTTGTCTGCTTCCATGATGCTTTATTCTTGGAAAATCTATGAAGCGGGTTAATGCGCTGGACTGCAAAGTCAGTTTGAACCACAAGGTCAGTGGTTCAAGCTCACCAGTAACTCCTTGTAAAAACCCAATATGGGGTTGCTATGGGTTGGAGCCAAGTCAGCGTCACTTAATAACATAGGGTTGTTATGAGTTGAAACTGAATCAATGGCAGTGGGTTTGATAAGGAGGGAACAGGAGCCTTTGTGGTACCGTGGTTAAAATGCTTGCCTGCTAACCAAATGAGCAGTAGTTCAAACCCACCAGTCATTCCATGGGAGAAAGACATAGGAGTCCACTTCTGTAAAGGTTTACAGCCTTAGAAACCCTTTGAGGCAGTTCTTCTCTGTTCTCTATATAGGGTTACTAAGGACTTCTGGAGTGGCACTGTGGATCAGCACTGGGCTGTGAATCAGTTCTGATCTGTCAGCAGTTCAAACCTACCAGCTGCTCCTCAGAAATCATACACAGGATTGCTATGAGTTGGGACTGACTCGACAGCACTTAACAACAACAACAAGAGTCAGACTAGACTGTATGGCAATGGGTTTGGTTTGGTTTAGTTGGTTTGATTTGGTTAGATTAGCTTTGGTTTGTATTGATTAGGTTTGCTTTGCTTTGGTTTAGGGAAGAAAGACTTAGCCAACCAAATTTCCTTTCAGCCCGAGGGGAGTCCTCCACGAAAATATAATTTGGGGAAAAGGTAGTGGAATTCTATTCAATACCCTACCTAAAATCTCTGCCTGATGATGTCCATAAAATACTACAGCAGCCAACTAGACAAGTGTACCCACCCTTAAGCATAAGATTCTGGGAAAACATCCAACTTCACAAAAGAGGGAGATGGAGAAAGATATCTTTACTCCATCTTGGCACCAGTCCTAGCATGTCATAAAGTGGGGAATTTCATCTTGCTTTAGAACTAGGGTTATGGATACGATACTAGCCTCTTCATACTATGAGAAATTAAGAACATTAGTAAGGGCCTGATCCAGCAGATCAACTACTCAACCATTCAAAACAAAGCTGCCATGAGGAGAGACTGCAGAGGTGCTCTCCCTACTAGAAGAGTCAATATGAAACTACCTTCATGTCCCTGTGTTCCTAGGGAAAATTAGACTAGAATTTTCCTTTCTTATTCAGCACTTAAAATCAAGGTTTCATTATTCTTATAAAATGAATTGGGGACCTGTCACAATTTTCTTATCTTCTGGAATAATATGGTAAAGATAGGAATGATCTGTTCTGTTACTTGAAGATTCAGTAGAAGTTGCTTATTTTCTACCCCAGTGTTGAACTTGTGACATTTTGTTTTGTTTGTAGGCGTCTTTTTCTGAATTACGGATTCAGTTTTTTAAATGGTCTTAAAAGATGGATTGACACAGTGGTTTCAATAATAGCAGCGGCTGTAAGATGGCACAGAATCATGCACTTTTCTTCTGCTGGGCATGGGCTTGCTGTGAGTCGGAAGTAACTCAGAACCATCTAAGAGAAATGCAATAAAATAGAAGCCGATTGTTTCTTTTTTGAACTAGTTTTTGTACATTAAGTTTTCTTCACGTCTTGTCTACCACTTTGTCCTACTGTAGTGACTTGTGTGCTGCTATGAAGCTGGAAGTTATGCTCCTGGCATTTCAAATACCAGTAGGGCCACCCATGTTGAACAGGTTCCAGTAGAACTTCCAAACTAAGACAAACAAAGAAGGGCATAGTGATTTACTTCTGAAAAGTTTGGTCAATGACTACCTTATGAACAGTAGCAGAACACTGCTAGAAGATAGGCCCCTATAGTTAGAAGGCACTCAAAATTGGACTGAGACAGAGTTGCCTCCTCAATCCTAACTGATTGGAGGGAGCAAAGGTTTGGGACCTTCATTTGGTGATGAGGCATGACACAAAATAAATAATAAATAAATAAAAATAGATAATAAAGAGCTGCAAACATCTTTGGAATGTGGGATGCACAAAGTATTAATCTAGAAAAATTAGAAGCTGTCAAAATGAAATGGAACACATAAAGATAGATCTTGTAGGCATTGTTGTTATTGTTGTTGTGTGCCGTGGAGTCGGTTCCAACTCATAGCGACCCTGCACAGGGTTTCCGAGGCTGTATATCTTTACGGGAGCAAAAAGCCTCATCTTTCTCCCGTGGCATTAGTGAGTTGAAATGGATTGGTATTGGCTATTTTGAATTAGACAATCATACGGTTTACTATGAATGAAGAAGACTTAAAATATTTACTGATGAAGATCAAAGAGCACAGCCTTCAGTATGGATTGCATCTCAATGTCAAGAAAACAAAAATCCTCACCACTGGACCAATAAACAACATTCTTATCAACAGAGAAAAGATTGACGTTGTCAAGGACTTCATTTTTCTTGGATCAACTATCAACATTCATGGAAGCAGCAGTCAAGAAATCAAATGACGTATTGCATTAGGCAAATCTGCTGCACAAGAACTTTTAAAGTGTTGAAGAGCAAAGATGTCAGCTTGAAGATTAAGGTGTGCATGACCCAAGCCATGTTATTTTCAATAAGCTAATATGCATGAAAAACTGGACAGCGAATAAGGAAGACCGTAGAAGAATTGATGCTTTTGAGTTATGGTGTCGGAAGAGAATATTGAAAGTGCCATGGGCTGCCAAAAGAACCAACAGATATGTGTTGGAAGAAGTGCAGCCAGAGTGCTCCTTGGAAGCCAGGATGGCCAAACTTCATCTCTTATACTTCGGACTTTGGACATATTGTTAGGAGGGACCAGTTGCTGGAAAAGGATTTCATGTTTGGTAAGGTGGAGGGTGAGAGAAAAAGAGGAAGACCCTCAGCAAGATGGATTGGCAAAGTTGTAGTATCAATGGGCTCAAGCATGGCAACATTTGTGAGTTTGGCCAAGGATCGGGCAGTGTTTCATTCTTTTGTGCATAGGATTGCTATGAGTAAGTACCAACTCGATGACACCTAACAACAACAACAATGGTTTACTATGCCAAGAATGACAAATTGATAAGGAATGGCATCACATTCAGCATCCAAAAGAACATTTCAAGATCTTGATGTACAATATTGTCACTGATAATATAATATCCATAACCTATATGGAAGATCAGCTAATATGACTGTTATTCAAACAACCACAAGTGAAACATATGAGGAAATTGGAGATGTTTACTAACTTCTTGAGCCTGAAATTGATTGCAATCAAGATGAATTGGTAATTTCTGGTGATTAGAGTGTGCCTGTTGGAAAAAAAGAAGGATAGGCAGTTAAAAAACATGGACTTGGTGATAAAAGTAATAGAATGCAGGGAAGTGCCTAAAATTCAAGCTGGATTCAGAAGAGGACGTGAAACAAGGGACAACATTGCTGACATCAGATGGATATTGGATGAAAGTAGAGAACACCAGAAACATTTTACCTATGTTTCCTTCACTATACCAAGGCACTGGGCTGTGCAGATCATAACAAATTATGGATAACATTTGAAGAATGGAAATTCTTAATTATGCTCATATGGAACCTGTTCATGGAAAAGGAGTCAGTTGTTTTAACAGAAGAAAGGGATACTGAATGGTTTAAAATAAGGAAAGGGGTACATCAGGGTTGTATCCTTTCAAAATAACATATTCAATCTGTCTGTATTGAATACAGATTCAAGCTGGACAATATGAAGAAGAACATGGCATCAGGACTAAAGGAAGGCTCATTAACAGCCTGTGATATGCAGATGACACAATCTTGCTTGCTAAAAGTAAGAGGACATGAAGTACTTACTGATAAAGATCAGAGACTTTATCAGTATGGATTATACCTCAATGTAGAGAAAGCAAAAATCCTTATAACTGAACCAATAAATAACTTCATGATAAACGGAGAAAAGATTGAAGTTGTCAAGGATGTCATTTTATTTGGACCCATAATCAATGCCCATGAAAGCAGCAGTCAAGAAACCAAATAGATGTGTTGTACATTGGGACTCCTTTCTCTATAGCTGTTTTTGGATCTCATTTGAAAAGATCCCTCTTCCTCTAAGCTTCAGGGCAAGGGACCAAAAGCTTTGTACTTAATATGCAAACCTTGCCACCAGCCTTCCAACTGTTCTTCCTGCATCAATACTTAAAAATCCCTTTATTTTTTTCATGCTCTGTCCTCCTGCATATGGGTTGCACATTTTTATCACAAATCCTATCAGATACTATAAACTATTTAATGAGCTTTTTAAGCAGCTAAGTTAACTACAAAATACAGACATGAACTTAGGGCTGATAGTAAACACCATTTTTCTATACCATGAGATATTTATAAGGATTTTGATAATAACAAATTGATTGGTATATGCTTATTTTAATACCTCCCTTCCCAAAAAATATGATCTCTTAAAAAATTTAAGCACAATACCAGTACAAAAAATTTCACATTGTTTCCTAGTTATTCTATAAGAGGAAAAAGAATAGCTTTCATTTAATGAAAACTTATTTTGTGCCATGCTCTGCACTAAGCACTCTACAGACATTATCTCATTTAGTCCCCAGAAATCTGAAGAAGTTGATATTATAATAATAATTGCCAATAAACAAGCTGAAGCTCAGAGGAGATCAGTTACTAAGAGTCCCATACTCAGGATTCACTGGAGCTTGGTTCCAAAGTGAGTCTTAAGTATCTAGTAGCATTACTTCCTAAAACTGTTGTTGTTGTTGTTGTTGTTAGGTGCTGTTGAGTCTAATACAACTCATAGCAATCTTATGCACAACAGAACGAAACCCTGTGCAGTCCTGCAAAATCATCAAAGTAGTTCAGCTTGAGTCCATAGCTGCTGCCCATGTGCAAACCCATCTCACTGGGGGTCTTTCTCTTTTTCACTGATCTTCCACTTTACCCAGCATAATATCCTTCTCAAGGAACTGGTCCCACCTGACAATCTCACCATCCTGGCTTCCAAGAAGCATATCGGTTGAATTTCTTCCAACACTAATTGGTTTGTTCTTTTAGCATTCCATAGCACTTTTAATATTCTTGTCGAACACCATAACTCAAATGCATCATTTCTTCTATGGTTTTCCTTATTTGCTGTCCAACTTTCACATGCTTATGAGATTGTTGAAAATTCCATGATTTGGGTCAGGCTCACCTTAGTTCTCAGTCTGACATCTTTGTGGAGGCCGAAATGAGGACATGGAGAGATAGAGCAGCTGAGGACTCTAGACTCATGGAAAGAAAAAAGGCTGTGTGCTGGCGGCCAGTGGATAGGCTTGCAGAATGTGCTCTTGGGTTGTTTAAATTATTATATATTCCTGAGTGTTTTTGTGTACATAAAAACAAAAACAAACAAAAAACAGAGGGAATAGAAGCAAATAAACTATCACTCAATTCACAATAAAAGCTTAGAAAAGAAAACAAAACTGATATCTTTGCTCTTGAGCACATCAAATAGGCTTTACACAGCAGAATCCTCCAATACTGAAAGTCAAGGCTTGAGTAGTTTCCTTAGTCCTTCAGCTTGAGAAATGATGAGCATGTTCTTCCCTTTTGGTTTTCTAACTCCAGGTCTTTGCACATTTCATTATAATGTTTGACTTTGTCTTCTTGAGCTGAACTTCAAAATTTTCTACTAAGCTCTTTTACCTAATTTCTTCCATTTGCTTTAACATCTTTACACAAGAGTGCAAGTTTCAGAGTCTCTTCTGACATTCATTTTGGTCTTTTCTTGCTTGCTTGCTTGCTTGCTTGCTTTCTTAATGATCTTTTTGTATGATTTTCTTGATGTCATCCCACAAGTCTTCTGGTGTTTGATCATTTAGTATCTAATTCATCAAATCTGTTCTTGAAATGGTCTGTAAATTCAGGTGGGATATGTTCAAGGAGCTCTGGTAGCGTAGTGGTTACGAATCAGGCTGTGAGCTGCAAGGTCAGCAGTTCAAAACCACGAGCGGTTCTGCGGGAGAAAGATGAGGCAGTCTGCTCCTGTAAAGATTTACAGCCTTGGAAACCCTGTGTAGGGTCGCTATGAGTCAGAACCGACTCCACGGCAAACAACAACAACAACAACATGTTCAAGGTCATATTTTAGCTCTCGTGGACTTGTTTTAATTTTCTTCAGCTTCAGCCTGAACTTGCATTGAGCAATGGTGGTCTGTTCTACAGTCTGCCCGTGGCCTTGTTTGGGCTGATGATATGGAGATTTTCCACTGTCTCTTTCCACAGATGTAGTCAATATGATTTTTGTGTATTCCATCTGGTGAGGTCCATGTGTATAATTGTCTTTTATGTTGTTTAAAAAGGTATTTGCAAGGAAGAAGTCATTGGTCTTACAAAATTCTATTATACAAATAATAGAGCATCATTTCTATCACCAAGGCCATATTTTCCAGCTATTGATCCTTCCTCTTTCTTTTCTTTTCTTTTCTTTT
>NW_006408531.1:10770329-10778136 GCF_000296735.1 Chrysochloris asiatica
TGATGGGCACTTTGGCTGTCTCCACCTTTTTGCTATGGTAAATAGTGCTGCTATAAACATTGGTGTGCATACATCTCCTCTTTGTTTTCAAGCTTTGCATTCAAATCACCAGTAATTATCAATCATTATCAATCTTGATCTCATGTTTGATCAATTTCAAACTGAAGAAGTTGATGTTGCTGTTGTTAAGTGCCTGCCATAGAGTCAGTTCTGACTCATAGCAACTCAGTATAGGGTTTCCAAGGAGTGGCTGGTGAGTTTGAATCTCCACCCTTGTGGTTCAAACTAACCTTGCAGTCCTTGTTGATAGAATTCTTAAATTTTATCATAGATGTTGGTGCACAAATTTGAATAATAGTATTATTAACTAGTATTCCTTGTAGGTGTATGAATATTATCCTTTCACAGACACCATTATGCCTCAAGACAGATCTTGAAATGTTCTTTTTGATGATGAATGTGATGCCATTTGTCTTCAATTTGTCATTTGCAGCATAGTAAAACGTGATTGTCAAATTCAAAATGACCAATACCAGTCCATTTCAGCTCACTAATGCCTAGGATAACAATGTTCTATTTCATATCAGACAATTTCCAATTTTCATATTTTCATATCTCTTATATTTCATGTTCCAATAATTAATGGATATTTGCAGTTGTTTCTCCTCATTTTGAGTTGTGCCCCATCAGCAAATGTTAAGTCTCAAAAGCTTTACTCTATTCACATCATCGTGGTGAACTCTACTTTGAAGAGGCAGCCCTTCCCCAGTCAAATTTTGAGTACCTTCCAACCTAAGGAGCTCATCTTCTGGCACTATATCTGAGAATATTCTGGTGCTAGTCATCGTGTTTCAGTATTCAGTATTACGGTGCTATCAGACAGTGTTTCACTGCTATTCATGAAGTTTTCAATGGCTAACCATTCAGAAGTAGTCGGCCTCTCCTTTTTCCTAGTCTGTTTTAGTCTAGAATCTCAGCTGAATCCTGTCCACCATGGGTGACCCTGTCAGCATTCCAAATACTGGTGGTAGAGCTTCCAGCAGCACACAAGCCACCACAGTGAGACAAACTAACAGACTAGGGGTGGGTTGTCGTTAAGTGCCGTAAATCACTTCTAACTCATAACAACCCTTTATCAGCTTTCCAAGTTGTGGCTGGTGGGTTTACAACACTGACCTTGTAATTAGCAGTTCATCGCTTATCCTATGGTGCCACACCAGGACTCCTAAAACTAGTGAAAGATAAATATATATGTGGCTGAGCTCTTTCTTTCTTCACCATCATGTGAGTGCTGCTACGTTACAACTTGGATGCAAAAGCTGGACAGTGAATAAGGAAGATCGTAGAAGAATTGATGCCTTTGAGTTGTGGTGTTGGAGGAGAATACTAAAAGTGCCATGGACTGCCAAAAGAACCAATGGATCTGTTTTGGAAGAAGTGCAGCCAGAGTGCTCCTTGGAGGCCAAGATAGCTAAACTTCGTCTCTGGTACTTTGGACATGTTGTCATGCTGGGTAAGATGGAGGGTCAGAGAAAAAGAGGAAGACCCCCAATGAGATGGATCGGCCAGGTGGCATCATTGATGGCGTCAAGTGTGGCAACGGTAATGAGGTTGGCCCAGGATCGGACATTGTTTTGTTCTGCTATGCATGGGGTCACTAAGAGTCGGTCCTGACTCGGTGGCACCTGACAACAACAACAACATGTCTTCTCATAAAACTTTCAGATCAAGAGATTTCTGTCGAAGAAACAAGAGCAAAATAGTCCCATTCCCAAATGGATTCGAATGAAAACTGGTAATAAAATCAGATACAACTCCAAGAGAAGACACTGGAGAAGACCCAAGCTGGGTCTCTAAGGAGTCGACATGTAATGACACAACACATAATAGACCCAGGTCCTAGCACCCTGCCATAGCAAATTCAATTTTGTCAAGATTTGATCAATTGAACATGTTTTGCAAAAGTTCTGGTTTCTTCCTTTATTTTTATGCTTCCGCATTTAAAGAGGTTGGCTAATAAATATGTGAGAACTTTGGTTTTAAAATATATATACTTTTTCCCACAATAAAAATGTACCTGTATGTGTGTGAGTGAGAGAGACAGGCAGACAAAAGGGGGCGATTCAGAAAGCAGACCTCCTAGAACATAATAAACCTCAGAGTCTAATTAGAGTGTTTTTCTCAGAAGAAATTTTCGTTCTAATTTCAAACCATTTACATATCCTAAATTTAAAGATATGCTGGCATTTCTGTTCATATTTATATAATTTCGCAAGATTTCAAGATAATATCTTAAGATATGGTACTAACAGTCAGGTTTATTTTGATTATGTAAATGTGGTCCATGAGAAACAAACCATCAGGGAGCCAGATAATCCCTTAAATCCCAATCAGTTGTTAATGGTAAGGTTCCCAGGAAGTTAAATGAATTTTTTCCCATTTTTCAGCCTACAAAATTACCAGTTGGTGTGTTGCCACTTCAGAGTGACAAATAGGCAAGCATTTGACCCAGATTTCATTGTAAAGAGGGTTGTAATGTTAATAATAGCATGAGTCATGAGTCATCATGGTAGGAGCAGCAGCAACAGTGTAATCACGAGGCTCTATTTATTATATGAAGATGGCGTTATTAAATCTACAAAACTGGAACATGGCACCTCCATTTCACCACCCTGCCATTTTATCAGGAAAGAAGCAAATGCCTCTAGCTCAACCATAGAGTAGGTCCAAACAAAAACCTAACTCTATTGCTGTGGAGCTGATTCCAACTCATAGCCACACTCTAGGATTGAGTAGACGTGCCCCATAGGGTTGGTTTCTAAGGCTGTGATCTTTATGGAAAAGAGCCCTGGTTGTGTAGTGCTTATGAGCCGGGCTGCTAACCTCACAGTCAGCAGTTTGAATCTACCAGTCACTCCACAGGAGACAGATGAGACTTTCTGTTCCTGTCAACATTTACAGCCTCACAAACCCTATGCAGGGTTACTATGAGTTGGAATGACATGGTGTCACACAGCCACCACGACCATCAAACTTTATAGACGCAGGCTGGTGTATCTTTCACCTGCAGAGGGGTTGGTGGGTTCAAACTGCCAACCTTTCTTTCAATAGCCAAGAGTTTAACCACTGTGTCACCAGAGTTCCAATAGTAGGTCCTGATTTGTCCCTAAACTGATGGTGAAGTGATGTGATTGTTGTTGTTAGCTGCCAGCAAGTTGGGCCAAATTCATAGTGACCTCATCCACAAGCGAATTGCACTATTGTGATTTGTAGGATTGTCACTGACTGACATTTTTGGAAGTAGACTGCAGCCTCCACTGAAAGACAGATGGCTGGCTACACAGAAGCTACATTAACAGGGAATCAAATCTGGATGTCCACTATGTCTATCACTGAAGCACCGGTGCCCACTGATACGGTGAAAGGTTCTCTTTATATCCAATCTGATTTTGCCTATCCAGTGCATAAAAATAACACGGAAGGAATACACAGGACCATAGGACCAAAAAGAACTGGCCGATCCTCAACCATTTTGTTGTTGTTAAGTGCTGTTGAGTAGCTTTTGACCCATAGCGACCCTATGTAGGATTTCCGAGGAATAACTGGTGAGCTTGAACTGCCGACCTTGTAGCTTAAAGTGACTTTGCAGTCCAGCTCATTAACCCACAATGCTACATCAGAACTCCTCAACCATCTTAAGAGGTACGAAATCATCAAGAACTGATGATGTTGAAGGAACAAATCTAAGCTGCACTGAAGTCACTGGTGCAAAGCATGGGTTCAGGAATTGACGGAATAGCAAACATTGATGCGGCACTAGAGGTGTTCACTATTAATGCCAAGCAATTTGCAAGCCACCTACTCAGTCAATTGATTAGAAAAGATCCATATTTATACCCATTCCAAAGAGATGTGAGCAAATGGAATGTGGAAATCATCAGACAATATCATTAATATCACATGCAAGTAAAATTTTGCTGAAGACAGATAATTCTATAAAAGGTTGCAGCCGTACATCTATAGGAAGCCGCCAAAAATCCAAGCAGGATTCATAGACATGGAATGAAGAATATCAAAACTGACATTAAATAGATCTTAGCTGAAAGTAGAGAATACCAGAAAAAAAGTGTTCTTACCTGTACTTTATTGACTATGCAAAGGCTTTCAATGCAGAGAATAACTATCCCAGAACACCTAATTGTGCTGATGAGGAACCTGCCCATACATCAAGAGGCAGTAGTTCAAACAGAACAAATGGACACTGAATGGCTTAAAATTAGAAAGGTATATGCCAGGTTTGTATTCTTTCAACATAATTATTCAATCTGTATGCCAAGTAAGTAATATGAGAAGCTGGATTTTATGAAGAAGAATGGGGCATCAGGATTGTAGGAAAGCTCATCAAGAACCTGTGATATGCAGATGATATAGCCTTGCTTATTGAAAGTGAAGAGGATTTCAAATACTTACTGATGAAAGTCAAAGACCACAGCCTTCAATATGGGTTGCACCTCGATGTAAAGAAATAAAAATCCCCACAGCTGGACCAGTAAATAGCATCATGATTTATGGGGAAAAGATTGAAGTTGTCAAAGACTTCATTTTGCTTGAATCCACTATCAATACTCATGGAAGCAGCCATCAGAAAATCAAATGACATATTTCATTAGGCAAATCTACTGCACGAGACCTCTTTAAAGTGTTCAAGAGCAAACATATCCATTTGAGGACTAAGAAGTGCCTGACCCAAGCTATAGTATTTCCAGTAGCATGCATGTGAAAGTTGGACAGTGAATAAGGAAGACTGTAATGGAATTGATCCATATGAGATATGGTGTTAGAAAAGAATATTGAATGTTGGCGTGCTAGAAGAACAAACAAATCTATGTTGGAAAAAGTGCAACCAGAAAAAGAAGAAGACAACCAATGAGATGGATTGATACAGTAGCAGCAGCGATTGTCTCAAGCTTAACAAAAATTGTAGGATGGTGCAGGACAGGGCAATGTTTCATTCTGTTGTGCATAAGGTCACTGAGAGTGGAACTGACTTGATAGTACCTAACAACAACAGGGAAAGAGTGATTGGACTCAGTTGGTGGGAGTAAGAGTATACACATTTAAGAAACCAGATGGGAAAACTGTGACAAAGACTAATTGTCCATCAAACCATTTTCCCCTTTAATGACACATCTCCCAAGTTCTACAAAACATAATCACCACAGTGTATAACACATCTCTCAGCATCCCCTACATTTTTATGTGTCATATTATTAAACTCTGGCCAAAGGAATGTATATAGAAGTGATTTATAGGTCTTCAGAACAGTGGCCCCCAAATGGAAGGCAATATGTGCTATAGGATAAGCACTAGCCTGCTAACCACAGGGTTGATGGTTCAAACCCACCAGCCACTCCTCAGAAACCCTATACAGTGTTGTAATGGGTCGAAACCAACTCAACAACACTTGACAACAACAACAATAACTCTTTCACCTTTCTATTTTCTGGGAGGTGAGAAGCTTTAAGAAGCAGAAGACGTTTATCGAAAAAGGCAGAGCCTTCCACCAGGTCTGAACTGATTAATTCTGCCCATTATATGACAGAGAATTATACTGTTGTTTTATTCAAGTAGCTGCATGTTTGAATTGTTTGGTTATAAAAGCTTGTGTTATATTATAATATTTGTGTTTTACTTTGCTAATGTAGAAACCAATAGAAAACTTAATAACTAACTGAACCTAGGATAAAGTCTAGCCAAATTAAAAATAGAAATTAGAACCATATGTAACCACTAACAGTTGTTATTATTACAACCCCTGGGACTGGCATTTCTGTGACATCTGCTACAATCCCTAAGAAATCTGTATTTCCATTTCTCGTCTTGTATTTTAATGATTTTCCACCTTCTCCTTCTCTGGGCCCATTAGCATAAATGAAGTATAGAAAACAACTCATATGTATTAAGCACTTTTCCATTATTTACCATTTATATATAAGGAACCGACTCGACGGCACATAACAACAACAACAACAAAGTCACTTGAGTGCTGGTAACCTTAGGGTAGGCAGTTCAAACCCATCAGCTGCTCTCAGAAACCCTATACCAGGTCACTATGAGCGGAAACTAATTAGACAGCAAACATGAACAACAAAAGTCACTTACGTAGGAACTGGTGGAACCTGGATGAAAATCAGTCTCAACGACTTGAAAACTTCATTATTACTGTTAGGTGTCGACAAGTCTGCTCCAATTACTGCCAAGCCCATGTACAACAAAGCAACCCTGTCCATTGTGGCTGTCACTGTGCCAGGCCATCTCATTGGAAATCTTCCTCTTTTTAATGTCCCTCTACTTTACCAAAGGAGCTCTGGTAGCATAGTGGTTACAAATCGGGCTGTGAACCACAGGGACAGCAGTTCGAAACTACCAGCTGTTCCATGGGAGAAAGATGAGGCTTTCTGCTCCCATAAAGATTTACAGCCTTGGAAACCGTGTACAGGGTCGCTATGAGTCGGAACCGACTCCATGGCACATAACAACAACAACTACTTTACCAAGAATGTCCTTTTTCAGGGACTGGTCCCTCCTGATAATATGTCCAAAGTACATGAAAAGAAAGGTATTTGCAATGAAGAAGTTGTTGGTTTTGTGAAATTCTATTGTGCAATCTCCAGCATTTCTATCACCAAGGTCATATTTTCCAACTAGCCAATTCCTCTTCTTTGTTTCAGTTTTCACATTCCAATCACCAGTAATTATGAACAAATCTTTACTGCATTTTTAGTCAATTTTAGACTGCAGACATTAGTAGAAATCTCCAATTTCTTCATCAATGACTTTGGTGGTTGGTGTGTGTCTTAGGCTGGGTTCTCTAGAGAAGCCAAATTAGTGAATCTTACATGTGTATATATAAAGGAATGTTTATATAAAGAAAATGGCTCACTTGGTTGCACAGGTGGGCAAGTCCCAAATCTGTTAGTAGGATATCAGGCTAGAGGTTTAAGACAAACATAGCTGCAGGGTTGATGAACCAAGACTGCAGGTCATATGGCAGCTAGGCAGGCAGGCAGGTATGGTAGGTAAGAAGGCAGGCTGCTTACAACCCCAATATGGGCAACCCTGCTGGTATTTGAAACACCGGTGGCATAGCTTCCAGCATCACAGCAACACGTAAGCCATCACAGTATTACAAATTGGCAGGCACGTGGGGAATATTAAAACTTAGAGGCATACAACTATTCACAACTTGTGCACACAGCTCCATTAGTGTAATCTCAGATCTCATTATTTCAACAGAAAGGCAGATTTCCTATTTGTGTTCTATGTGAAGCCCTGAATCTGACATAAGAATATTCACACAGTTTAGGAAGCACTTTCAACACCTTTGGGAATATTTAATTAATATAGTAATGAGGTCAGTATGATTCAAGTGGCTGTGGGATGACATGAAAAACATCAAACAGGAAGAAAGCAAAAGGTCATTTAAAAAAACAGGAAAGAGAACAAACAAGATGGTAGATCGGTGAACGTATAGCAGAGAGCTTCACCAACAACAACACAGAATACCCGACCAAGCAGGCTCAGGGGACGGTCCCAGAACTCTGAACCACATATAAAGGAATACTTAGAGGGTTGGGAGGCTCACAGCTGGGGGAATTTGTGGCAGAAGCAAGAAATCTATTGCTTTCTACTCCGGGACGCTCGGCTGCTCCAGGAGACGCCATCTTGGGTGAGACCACTTGGGGGAAGGATCAGAGCAGCCACAGACGCCTGGCAGAACCGCTGAGATAAAGGTGTGGACATTCTT
>NW_006408531.1:10781188-10787909 GCF_000296735.1 Chrysochloris asiatica
AAAAAAAAAAAAAAAAGACTGTAGGAAGATTCATTAACAACCTGCAATATGCAGATGAGACAGCCTTGCTTGCTGAAAGGGAAGAGGACTTCAAATACTTTTGGTAAAAATCGAAGACCACGGCCTTCTGTATGAAGTGCACCTCAATGAAAAGAAAACAAAAATTCTCGCAACTGGACCACTAAAAACCATCATAAAATATGAGAAAAGATTGAAGTTGTCAAAGAGACTTCATTTTGCTTGAAACCTCAATCAAGGTTAATGAAAGCATCAGTCAAGAAATAAAATGATGTGTTCCACTAGGTAAACCTGCTGAAAAAGTCCTCTTTAAAGTGTTAGAGAGCAAAGATGTTACTTTGAGGTCTTAGGTGCACCTGACTCAAACCCTGGTATTTTCAATTGCCTGACAAGTCAGCAGAAGTTGGACAATGAATAAGGAAGACTATAGAATAATTGATACATTTGAATTAAGGTGTTGGTGAAGAATATTTAAAGTACCATGGACTGCCAGAAGAACAAACAAATCTGTGTTGGAAGTGCCAGAATGTCCTTAGAAGTAAGGATGGCAAGACTTTGCTCACATACTTTGAGCATGTTTTCAGGAGGGATAAGTTCTTGGAGGGGAATATACTAATTGGTAAAGAATAAAGTCAGCAAACGACAGGCTGTAATGGTAGACTCAAATATAGCAACAATTGTAAAAGTGGTACAAGACTGAATAGTGCTTCGTTTTTAGTACATAGGGTCACTTTGGGTCAACTGGCTCAACAGTACCTAACAACAGCATTAAAATAATGATACATCTCTTAAAATAATTGTATCACTCTTTTAAGAGTAATCATTGGAATAGAAAATCCTAGCTACTTAATAACCACAGTATGTGTTTTTAAAAGCTTTGAACAGTCAGAAATTTTACTTTGATCCTGCTAATGCCATTCTACTTCCTCCACATAAATTATCCAAATGTAGTATCATTCTATGATTAAAAACTTATAAATTACTATGCTATGCTATCTGGTAAGATGGAGGGTCAGAGAAAAAGAGGAAGATTCCTCCAATGAGATGGATTGGCAAAATGGCAGCATCAATGGGGTCAAGCATTGTAACAATTGTGAGGCTGGCCCAGGACCGGGCAGTGTTTTGTTCTGTTGTGCATAGGGTCGCTATGAGTCGGTATGGACTTGATGGCACCTAACAACAACAACAACAATGTTATCTGCAACACAAATGTGTATGTAAATTAAACAAATTGAACTCTATATGTTCATATACTCTTGGACATGTTAAAATTTCCTGTCATTACAATTACTAACACACAGTTGATCAAAACAACATAAATATGCTGCCATTTTTAAGGAAAATTGTTACACAGAAACAATTTGGGAAAACATCATTTAAATGAAATGAACAAGGCTGTGATTTGAAAAGTTGTTCACACATCCATCTATGAGTGCTA
The DNA here is from genome assembly GCF_000296735.1 of Chrysochloris asiatica. Lineage (NCBI taxonomy): Eukaryota > Metazoa > Chordata > Mammalia > Afrosoricida > Chrysochloridae > Chrysochloris > Chrysochloris asiatica. The sequence goes on from NW_006408531.1 coordinate 10,782,645, forward strand.
CTTATTATTAAGATGAAAACTACTTGGCATCATTTCTGTTCCTATTTTTTCATTCTTATAGATATAAAGACTAAGAAATGTTGTTTACATAGATAAGTAAATGGGAACAGAAAAAGTTTTGTTAAAACAAAGTCACTCAATTCTTTCAACTCCTACTAAATTTTATGTCAAAAAATCACCTAGTGATTTGTTATAAAAACATTTTTCATGTTCTATCAAATGACAGCTTGATTAGGCCTGTCATCAATTTTGTTGGAAAAGAATTGGAAGCCACCTGCTTTGCAAAAGAAATTTTATCTAGTCATTAGGTCCTTCAACAAAAGGACTTTGTCAAAACTTATCAAATGACTATAAATTATGTATGCTACTCTTTACTTGTTGTTATTAAGGGCCATCAAGTCAGTTCCAACTCATAGAGACCTGTATAGGGTTTCCAAGGAGCAGCTGGTGGGTTTGAACTGCAACCTTCCTGTAGCAGTCCGGAGCTTGTCCTAGCACATCACATCAGGACTCCACTCTTTACTTAGAGGTGCTTTAAAAAATCAGATATAATACAAAGGGTTGGGAAAGAAAATGTATTTATTTTAATGTACTTTTAGCCAATTAATGTGAGAAGATAAAAATAACATTTGATAAGATTATTTTTATCTTTTCACATGTTTTAAATATTTTTTTTTTGTCAAAAATTCAAAGGCACAGATTGAATTCACTGAATTAGGAGAAAATGTTTGTCATGTAACCTAAATGGCAACAAATGATTATGTCAGGCTTACTTTATCCAGAACTTGACTTCTGTTTTCAATTCAAATAAATAGTTTAACATTAATTCTACAGAATATTATGAAAACCATTTGTTTTAGCATCTCTGCGCTGGAGAGCAAGTTTCAGGTTCTCTTCTGACGTTGATTTTGATCTTTCCTTTCTTTCCTGTCTTTTTAATGACCATCTGCTCTCTTCCTCTACGATGTTCTTAATGTCATCCCACAGTTTGTCTCATCTGTGGTCATTAGTGTCTACTGCATCAAATCTGTTCTTGAGATGGCCTCTTAATTCAGCTGTGATATGGTCAAAGTCATATTTTGGCTCTTGTGGACTTGTTTTTATTTTCTTTAGCTTCAGCCTGAAATTGCACCTGAGCAATTGATGGTCTGTTCCACAGTCCACCCCTGTCCTGTTTTGGCTGATGACTACAACCCAGAGATGTAGTCAGTTTGATTCCTTTATATTCCAATCTGATGAAATCCATGTGTATAATCACCTTTTCTGTTGTTTAAAAAGGTGTTTGCAATGAATAAGTCATTGTTCTTATAAAATTCTATCATGTGATCTTCAGCATCATTTCTATCTACAAGGTCATTATTTTCCAACTACTGACCTTTTGTTTCTACCCTATACATTCCAATCACCAGTAATTATCAATACAAGTTGATTATATGTTTGGTCAATTTGAGACTTAAGACTTTCATAGGATTCTTTAATTTCATCATCACTGGATTTAATGATTGGTGAATAAATTTAAATAGTGATATTAACTGGTCTTTCTCGTGGTCATATGGATATTCTCCTATCACAGACAGCATTATACTTTAAGATAGATCTCAAAATGTTCTTTTTGATGATGAATGCTACGCCATTCCTCTTGAATTTGTTGTTCCCAGTATAATAAACCATATAATTGTCAAATTCAAAATGGCCAATAGCAGTTCATTTCAGCTCACTGATGCTTAGGATATCAATCTTTATGCATTTCCTTTCATTTTTGACACTTTCCAATTGCTCTAGATTCATACTTCATACATTCCCATTATTATTGGGTATTTACAGCTGTTTCTCTTCATTTTGAGTTGTGCCCCATCAGCAAATGAAGGCCTGAAAACTTTACTCCATTAGCGTCATCACGGACAACTCTTCCCAGTTGTATTTTCAGTGCCTTCTAACCTGAAGGGCTCATCTTCATGCACTATATCTGATAAAATTCTGATCACCAGACCTTTTTTCTATGGTTCTGTTGGATGGGTTTGATCCACAATTCTTCAGGTTATAATCAATTGTAAATCACGTCTCCCACCCAGCCATCTTAAATGGAACACTAGGTCCTGGAATAAGATCTGGTACCTGCTTGCACTTCTGGACTCACTTCTTTTCTTTCTTTTTTTTTTTTTAAACTTTATTGTGACTTGAGTGACCGTTTACAGACAAGATCATCAGTTTTACATTCGACAAATCATACACTTTGTTTCATCTCAATGATTGCAATCTGTTCCATAAAACAGCAGTTATCCCGCTTCCTCTCTATGGCTCCTGTTTCCATTACACGCTCCTTCCCATCCCATCTAACCTTGTTCTTAGGTAAATATTGTCCTTTTGATTTTGAATGATTGACCACACCATGAAGAACCTATCTCACTAGTAGTGTTGGACCCCCTATATACCTACCAACAACTTGACTGAACATTGTTTTTATAGATTATCTTATGCCAATTGACTAAGGGATCCATGAGACGACAATCCTCAGTCCAGGTCCAGCAACTCATTGCCTTAAGATGTTTGCTAATATCTAAGAAGTTTTCATCATTTTTCCAACTGTATGTTTCACCACATTTATAGTTGTGTTTGCAAGAAAGATAATTACCCATGTACATATATTCTCTTCAAAACTCAAATGTTTGTGGGTATACACAAACATCCCAGTCTTCCTCTCCTACCAATCACTAGTCCAGAACACTCTTGTTGCTGGACAGATTTCTTCCACACTTCTCTCACCCTTTGTTCTTGACAAGCTGAGCCACATTAAGTTGTCCGATGTTTTTGGAATTTTCTCTAAAATACTTTTCATCTTTATATTCTCATGGAAGCTCTCTTTTTTTATCACTCAAGTTACATTGCTCTGGAAGGCTTTCCTGATTCCTGATTCCACCCTGCTTGCATAAACACATAAAGATAATTGTTGTTGTCAGGTGCCATCGAGTCAGAACCGACTCATAGCGACCCCATGCACAGCAGAACGAAACAATGTCCGATCCTGGACCAACTTCACTACCGCCGCCACACTTGATGCCATCAATGATGCCACCTGGCTGATCCATCTCGTTGGGGAATTAATAAAACTTGATAAAATAATTATTATATTGTTTTCTGAGAAATGTTAATTCCAAATGCTACTGTGTACTGTATGAATGTAGAAAAATTGCTTCTAGTGGATCTATAGAACCAATAGAAATCTTAAATTACACCCTAAATTAATCCCAGTACATAATGTATTTTGAGTTTTATGTTTTGTTAAAATTAATATTTCAATAGGAAGGAGCTAGGGGTCAACTGGAATCAGTTCAGTAATTTTCTAAATATACCATTCCTACTAACTAGCATCAGTTAGCTAAAAGTGTGTCACATTTTTTATGAATAGCGAATAGTGCCTGGGAGGTTACCTGTCTGATTAATTTGCTTTTTATAGCTTCTAATCACAGCTTATCAGTGTCAGCATTTAATAAACATTCAGAGATAATAATTGTATACTAACAATGTGAATTATACATTCAATCATCATAAAACAGACACCATTATGCCTTATACATTGATTATGTGCTCAGTGTTGAGACAAGATAATGATGCCCAGAGTTTTGTTTGACAATATTAAAATAAACACTGAGTTTGAAATATCTGGCCAGTCTTTGTTTCCCTATAATATGCAAAGATTAGTAACTTTTTTAAAGTTCCTTTCTAATAATGCCTAGAAAACCTAAAATGAAGTAACAACCAAGAAGTTAGCACTTTAGAACCTATTTCCTTAGTTTTGTTGTTGATAAATGCCATCAAGTCGATTCCAACTCAATTAGGCTTTCTGAGGAGCAGTTGGTGGTTTTGAACCACCAACCTTGTGGTTTGCAGTCCTGGGTTGATCCTACAGTGATTTCCTTAATCTGGTTGGGCATTATTTTCAATTGTCATGTAATTTACTCCATTGAAACACATCTGCGAAATGAGACAGGATGCAACGATTTAGGAACGTGGAGTAAAATATATAAAGAAAACAATGGCCACTCCCCTTGCCCCTCAGCATACTCAGTTTGCAACTCGCTGTTGTGGAGTTGACTCAGAGTTGAACAGAATCTCACTTTCTTTCTTTTTCCTTCCAAAGATAGTCATAGCTCAATGTGTGCCCTGTCACTCCTCACGTTCCCCATCAACCACACTTCCCTGCTTTTAATCCAGATCAATTGAGTATTAAGGAGCAAGGGCTCCTGGATTGCATAAATGAGGGTCTGGGAGCAGGGAGGAGGGGGGCAATGGGAGGGGGAAGTAGGAAGAAGGGGACAGGTAAGGAGGGGGTGTCAAGTAGAGGCAAAAAGTAAAGTACTACTCTTCCTCCACTCACTTTGCTTTGTGACGAGGAGTGACCCTCAAAGAATAAGAAGGGATTCAAAAAGTAAAAAATGTTCCCCACTAGAAGCCCCTGGACCCTGTCCCTCAAAACTGCTTCACAGGACCCTGTTCCAAACTCCATCCTCCGGAGCCCTGGCCACAGTCCTGCTCCAACTAAGACGCTGGGACAGACATTCATCTCCACACCATTCCCAGGCATGTAACCAGTAGGTCTGAGAGGCTCCCACTGTCTTGTTGGTGGGGAAGTTTGCTGCCTAGAAGATAGTCAGGAGAGAGAGGGAAATAAATGAAAGGAAGGAGAAAGGGCAGGAGAGGGTAAAAAGAAGGATGAAGGGAAGAAGAAAGGAAGGCAGGCAGGCAGGCAGGCAGCAAATGAAAAAGTGAACTAAGTGAAGCATCCTGATAGTGACCCCCCAGAGGGTTTAAGGAAGTACACTATCTCTCACAACACAGAAGGATTTGTCACTACTGGTACAGGACAGGGTGTATTCCTACGCAAAAGCTTTTGTTTGTGTGGGTTATGACAAACTATGGAGAACATTGAGAAGTATGAATATTCCAGAACACTTAATTGTACTTCTGAGGAATCTGTACCTGGACCAAGAAGCAGTTGCTCGAACAGAGCATGGTAACACTGAATGGTTTAAAATTGGGAATGGTGTGCGACAAGCTTGTGTTCTTTCACCATACTTGTTCAATTTGTATGCTGAGCAAATAATATGAGAAGCTGGGTTCTATGAAGAAAAACGTGGCGTCAGGATTGGAGGAAGACTTATTAACAACCTGCGATATACAGATGATACAACCTTGCTTGCTGAAAGTGAAGAGGACTTGAAACATTTACTGATGAAGATCAAAGAGCACAGCCTTCGATATGGATTA
>NW_006408531.1:10788764-10790791 GCF_000296735.1 Chrysochloris asiatica
GGAAACCCTGTACAGGGTCGCTATGAGTCGGAACTGACTCCACGTCACATAACAACAACAACAATATATACATATGTAAGATTTACTGGTTTGGCTTTTCTAGAGAAGCCAGCCTAAGACAGGTGGTATGAAGAGTGGGATCTAGAGACCTAAAATCACAAGGATAAGTTTTCTAAATTGGTTCTCAAGTCTGATTAACTTTAAAAGCTCTAACTCTACCTCCACTAGTAAAAAAAGTTGTAGGGTGGAGGCGTTGACAGCATGGATCTACTGATCTACTCATCCACCACTCATCTGTCAGTTTGTCGTACTGTGGTGGCTTGTGAGTTGCTGTGATTCTGGAAGCTATGCCACCTGTATTTTAAATACCAGCAGGGTCACCCATGGTGGGCAGGTTTCAGATGAGCTTCCAGATGAAGATAGACTAGGAAGAAGTGACAAATTACTTCCAAATATTTAGTCATTGAAAACCTTATGAATAGCAGAGAAACACTGCCAGATACAGTGCCAGAAAATGAGCCCTTCAGGTTGGAAGGCACTCAAAATGCAACTGGGGAAGAGATGCCTCCTCAAAGCAGAGTTGACCATGATGACATGAATGGAGCAAAGCCCATGGGACCTACATCTGCTGACGGGGCACAACTCAAAATGAAGAGAAACATCTGTAAACATCCATTAATAATCAGAACATGGAATGTACAAAATAAGAATTTAGGAAAATTAGAAAGTGTCAAAAATGAAATGGAATGCATAAACATCTATATCTTAGGCATTAGTGAGCTGAAATGGACTGGTATTGGCCATTTTGAATCTGACAACCACATGGTTTACTATGCCGGAAATGACAAATTGAAGAGGAATGGTGTTGCATTCATTGTCACAAAGAACATATCCAAATTAGTTATGAGGTACAATGCTGTCTGTGATAGGATAATATCTGTGCGCCTACAGGGAAGACCAGTTAATACCACTATTATTCAAATTTACACACTAACCACTAAAGCTAGTGAGGATGAAATAGAAGAATCCTATCAACTTCTTCAATCTGAAATTGATCTAACATGCAATCAAGATGTATTGATAATTAGTAGTGATTGGAATGCAAAGGTTGGGAGCAAAGACAAAGGATCAGTAATTGGAAAATATGGCCTTGGTGATAGAAATGATGCTGGAGATCACATGATAGGATTCTACAAAATCAATGATTTGTTCATTTCAAATACCTTCTTTAGACAGCATAAGAGACGACTATACATATGGACCTCACCAGATGAAATACATGGAAATCAAATTGACTACACCTGTGGAATGTGACGATGGAAAAGCTCCATATCATCAGTGAAAACAAGGCCAGGGGCAGATTGTGGAACAGACCATCAATTGCTCATATGCAAATTCAGACTGAAACTAAAGAAAATGAAAACAAATTCACGAGAGTCAAAATATGACCTTGAATAACTCCCACCTGAATTTAGAAATCATCTGAAGAACAGATATGATGCATTAAACACTAAAGACCAAAGACCAGAAGAGTTGTGGAATGACATCAAGAACATCATACAGAAAGAAAGCAAAAAGTCGTTAAGAAGACAAGAAAGAAGGAAAAGGTCAAAATGGATGTCAGAAGAGACACTGAAACTTGCTCTCCAGCATAGAGATGGTAAAGCAAATGGAAGAAATGAGGAGGTACAAGAGCTGAACAGAAAATGTCAAAGGTCAGCTTGAGAAGACAGAGTCATATATTACAACAAAATGTGCAAAGATCTGGAATCAGAAAACCAAAAAGGAAGGACATGCTCAACATTTCTCAAGTTGGGGGAACTAAAGAAAAAATTCAAACCTCGACTTTCATTATTGAAGGATTCTCTAGGCAAATTATTTATTTATTTATTATTTATTTTTATTTATTTTTATTGTGTACTGTGTGATAGTCTACATGGGGGAACATTAGTTTTACATTCATTCCATCATACATTATCTCATTGCCATAGTTACCATCCCGTCCATGCATCATCACCCAACCAAAG
>NW_006408531.1:10791642-10792423 GCF_000296735.1 Chrysochloris asiatica
AGAAGATGGAAGGAATACACAGGGTCACTATACCAAAAGGAAATGGTTGATGTTCAACCGTTTCAAGAGGTAGCATATGATCAAGAGCCAATGATACTGAAGGAGGAAGTCCAAGGCGTATTAAAGGAATTGGCAAAGAACAAGGCACCAGGAATGATGGAATAAAATTTGAAATCTTTCAAGAAAGTGAGGTAGCACAGGAGGCACTTATTCATCTAGTCCAAGAAATTTGCAAGATAACTATTTGGTCAACTGATTGGAAGAGATCCATATTTGTGCCCATTCCAAAGAGAGGTGACCCAATGAAATGCAGAAAACATCAGACAATCTCTTTGATACCCCTGTGAGTAAAGTTTTACTAAAGGTAATACAGAAATGGCTGAAAGCACACATTGACAGAGAACTTCCAGAGGTTCAAGCCGGATTCAGAAGAGGCCATGGAATGAGGGATATCATTGCTAATGTCCGATGGATCTTGGCTCAAAGCAGAGAATATCAGAAAGATGTTTATCTGTGCTTTATTGACTACGCAAAGGCTTTCGACTGTGTGGATCATGGCAAGCTATGGACAACATGGCAAAATATGAGTATTGCGGAACACTTAATTGTCCTCATGAGGAATGTGTATCTGAACCAAGAGGCAGTTGTTCCAACAGAACATGGGAACACTGAATGGTTTTAAATTAAGAAAGCTGTGCAACACGATAGTAGTCTTTCACCATACTTATTCAACCTGTGTGTTAAGTAAATAATTCGAGAAGCTGGGTTCTATGAAGAAAAA
>NW_006408531.1:10794400-10795444 GCF_000296735.1 Chrysochloris asiatica
GTCATGATCCACACAATCGAAAGCCTTTGCGTAGTCAATAAAGCACAGGTAAACATCCTTCTGATATTCTCTGCTTTCAGCCAAGATCCATCATAGCGACCCTGTATAGGGTTTCCGAGGCTGCAAATCTTTATGGGAGTAGAAAGCCTCATCTTTCTCCCACAGAACAGTTTCAAACTGCTGACCTTCAGTTTAGTAGCCCGACTTGTAACCACTACACTACCAGATTAACCCACCCAGCTAATTATCTGAGGAATTAAGTAGCTGAGACCGCCGTAAAGGTAAAATGTTTGAGAAAGTTTATTGCTTGATTGTTTCTTTTTCCAAAGAATGCTATGTTGATGTTAAAATAGATGAAGTATACATCCAAATGTAACTTACCCTATATAATGTTCCTGTTCTTTTTGAAAGACAGGACAGTCTTGAGAAATTATTTTCTCCATCCTCCAGACTGCTGGCTTTCTGCTAATAAAGCGTGGATTGGATCTGTCCCCATCTCTGTGTGATTGACTACAATGACAGGCGGCAAACCCTCGTTTTGGTTTGGCAACAGCGTGTCTGACCTCCACTTCACAGAAGTCGACCTTATGCTGATTTTGAGTTTGGTTGTCTTTCCCCCTTATGAAGTCAGACATGGCCCCCACAAGGTTTTTGTAATTTGCTTCAGGAATGGGATTCACTGCAATGACGCCAGACTTGAAGTTTTGTAAGAGAAAAAACCAAGGAACATGGGAAGTAGAACTTTTGACTTTTAGATGGTTAGTTCTGATTTTGTTACCTGTAAAGGAGTAACAAAGGTGTTGAAGAGCAGAGATGTCAGCTTGAGGACTAAAGTGCGCCTGACCCAAGCCATGGTATTTTTCAATAACCTTATATGGATGCGAAAGCTGGACAGTGAATAAGGAAGATCGTAGAAGAATTGATGCCTCTGAGTTGTGGTGTTGGAGGCGAATACTAAAAGTGCCATGGACTGCCAAAAGAACCCATAGATCTGTTTTGGAAGAAGTGCAGCCAGAGTGCTCCTTGGAGGCCAGGATGGCTAAG
>NW_006408531.1:10796179-10830083 GCF_000296735.1 Chrysochloris asiatica
GAAACTACCAGCCGCTCCGCGGGAGAAAGATGAGGCTTTCTACTCCCATAAAGATTTACACCCTCGGAAACCCTGTACAGGGTCGCTATGGGTCAGAACCAACTCAACGGCACTTAACAACAACAACAACAACTGTTGTAAAATAGACATACATATGTGATGGAAATGAAGATTGAGAATTAAGATTACAGAGAGTTTGTAAACTCACCTTCAGCCTATACTTGATTGGATTTGCTAAAAGGAGGAATTAGAATTGGCCCAGAAAAAAACAGGTTCTTAGTTCAGCCTTTGCAGAGTATGTGGCCTTATGTAGACTCCTGAGCCCCATCCAGAACCTTCAGGGTTGGGATATTCGCATTTGAAAAGACCTGCAGACCAACCCAGAAAATGCTGGGAGAACAGGAGATTCATGATTGCAAGAAGCACCTGCATGAAAAAAAAAGTGGATTGTTGGTTTTCGAGTTTCAAGCAAGATATTTGCCTTGGAAACATCAAGGCAAGAAAAGTTTGCCTGTTGGATAAATTCCCCTTCTAGAATTGAAAGTTAAAAGGAGCTGGTGAGCAATCTAGTATGCTTGCCAGTGACCACCCGAGTCTGCTTGTTGAGTGGAAGTGGGGGAAAGCAGCAATGAAGAGACAAGCTGAGTTTGGACATGTTCCATTGGCTCCCATTGACCTTGAGATGAGAGAGAGAAAAGGATGGAATGACTGGTCTAAAGTTTAGGGAGTTGTGTGAACTCCTGAGCCCTTGGGCACTGACCTAGCCTCTGGGTGGAGCTGATTTAGTCATTGAGTCGCAAGTGATGACCCTGCAAATGAGGAAGTTTATAGATTGGTTGGGATGACCTTATGGTCCTAGAAGGAGGACAGGACAAGGAGACTAAGACTTGCTTAAACCCACCCAGATAGTTATCTCAGGAATTAAGCTGCGGAGACCCTAAAGGTAGAATGGTTGAGGAAATTTGTTGATTTATTGTTTCTTTTCCCCTAAAGGTAGAATGTTTGAGGAAGTTTATTGCCTTATTGTTCCTTTTTCCAAAGAATGCTGTTTTGATGTTAAAATAGATGAAGCGTACATCTAAATGTAACTTACCCTATATAATGTGCCTTATCTTCGTGAAAGACAGGACGGTCTTGAGAAATTATTCTCTGTCCTCCAGACGGCTGACTTTCTGCTAATAAAGCTTGGATTGGATCTCACCCCATCTCTGTAATTGACTACAGTGACAAGTGGCAAACCCTCATTTCGATTTGGCAACACGGGAGCTAGGGCTAAGTGAAAGGGTCAGCTAAGAATAAAACTCTGAATAAAGTAGACAACAAGCCCCTGCTTTGGTGTTTCTGTTCCAATCTGAGGGATGGAATTTGTGTAGCAGATGAGAATGTTATGAGACCTTTATGAAGGGGTTATAGGAGAACCTTAGGAAATTCTCCTAAGTGAGCCCTGGGGTTTCTCCTTCCAGCAAGGACAGCATAGATGACCTACAGCCACTGTTAGTAAGAGAGGCAAGCCAAGATCTTTTTGCACCATCCTAGGAGGCCGACTGCATCAATGAAAGCAAAAGCATAGCATCCGCAAATCCCACACTTAAACATTCTCTTAAAAGAAATCCTTCATGCCCTTTTGGTATCTGTGTCTGTAACTAAGTTGGGATGAAACTTCTCCATTCATATCCCAAATGAAGTAAAGAAAAATCAAGATCAAGTGTCACCTAGGCCCATCATTTCTACACGTGGGAGATAAAAATCAAGGATCGTAAGCCTCCTCACATTGCTGGAACAGTTGGCCACTCCCACAAAAGCCATGGGCACAACTCTATATCCAACTGTCTCTCTCTTTCTCTCTCTCTCTCACACACACACACACACAAAATGAACCACACCTGACCTGGGGTTCAGGACTGTAGGGTGCTCCACTTTTGGGAGAGGGCAGAAATCAGAGCAGATAATGTCTGAATATTTAGCATTCAGTTTTATGGGAAGTATAAGGAAAAAAGAATTCCTTTCACAGCTGTTTCTCAATTTTTGTCTTATTGTAGCTAAAATAAACCAGAGTCTACCCCAATCTGGGGAGTCATACTATGAAAGAGAAAGGATTATTTCTTGCCTTGGTGGCCCTTTCCTATTCTTTGGTTTAATTATTTTTTATTTTTATTTTGGGCGGGGGCAGGAGTAAGGAGTTAGGGTTAGGACTGTGGCTAGTGTGAGAAACGTTGTCAATAACCCAGATATTGCCTCAGTTCCTCTTGGCAACTGGAGGGCCAGTATAAACCCCTGACTAGGACCTTACCCCATGGTCTTCAGTGGGAGAACTGGGACAGACAGCCTTTTCCCATACAAGGTCACCAATGAGTTATTGAATGCTTACTTATAAGCCCATCTTACTACCCTGGAATGGAGTCTAATGCAGGGTGAGCAGTGATCACTTCCACTCTTTGCCATAAATCGTTCTAGATGCTCTGGTTACTTTCAGTACAATGCCAAAGAAATAATAGTAACAATTACAATCCTAACAAAAATAATGTCCATGCCAAAACAAATAACAGCAACAACTAAAATTTATCAAGCAATGAACGTATTAATTTTGTTGTTAAAGACCGTCGAGTTGGTTCTGACCCACCGTGACCCTACGTAGGGTTTCCAAGGAGCAGCTGGTGAGCTTGAACCACTAACCTTTTGGTTCAAACAGACTTTGCAGTCCAGCATATTAACCCATAGTGCCACACCAATCCTTATAATAACCTTGAGCTCTTGTTAAGTACCATCAAGTCAGTTCCAACTCATAGGGTTTCCAAGGAGCAGTTGGTGGGCTTGAACCACTGGCCTTGGATTCAAACTGACCTTGAGGTCCAGTGCTTATCCGACAGTGTCACACCAAGACTCTAATCCTGAGCTAGGCACTATTATTTCCCCCATTTTACACATGAAAAAAGAACAAGACATCATTAGATTGACTCAGTCCTACAATAGTAAACCAACGATATGTTATCTTGATCTGCTGAGAGCTTCCTGACTACAGTAGGATAGTCCTGAACTCTGATTTTACTCCAATTTAAAAAACACCTCAGCTTTACCATGGGTCCTTGGTACCCTTTACCTCTCTCTGCAGCCAGCCATAACTAAACTACTCCCTGATGATTACAGCAACAGAGAATAAATATTGAATATATGTGTAGACTGTTTACTATTCTAATCAAATAGAGCATTCCACAAAGTTAATATCTCACTTATTTAATGAGACATAATTGTTATTGAATTGCATGGCAATTAGACAAAGCTGTTCCAATAAATGTCTGTAATCAGTCCTCAAATAATTCTTACAATAGCTATTCTCATTTCAAGTGACAGTGAGTGTCACTTCCTGGTATGATGTGCGAGTTCTCCTTTCCTTCTTCCTCTTCCTCTTCAGAATAAACTCATATGAAATAAAATATGAAGAGTCTATTCTCACAGGGGTGAGACTTCTCTTGGTGTCCTACACCTTCTTTTCTACTCCTCATCTCTAAACAAAAACGGCTGGAGCCATGAAAAGAGTTGAGTGAGACAGAGAAGAGAAGGCACACCAGAATCAACCTAGTAACTCCTTCCCACTGACGAGGCCGCATCCTGTAGTCTACTGAAGCACAATCTCAAAAGCATCTAAATTTCGAAAAGCCTAGGAAACCTCTTTCAATATTCTTGATTAGGAGTGGCTTGTCTTTAAAGGCCCAGCGCCTTAGACTGTGTCTTTCTTGGGTTTCAATGAAGTCCCGTATCTTCCTCCATATATATGTTGTTGTTAAGTGCCGTGAGTCGGTTCCGGCTATACAGAGCAACCCTATATAGGGTTTCTGAAGAGTGGCTTGTGAATTTGAACCTCCAGCCTTGCACTGCAACCCAACATTGTGATCCAGTGCATTATCCCACAGCTCCACACCAGGACTCCGTAAACATACTGCCGGTAAATCCTCTTTAGCTATGCAAGTTTCTATTTTTTCTAGCCAAGTGTAGCGAAAACATTCACGAAAAGGAAAACTTCAGAAAAGCTGAAGCTGCTTGAGATAACAAAAACTACGAACGAGGTTTTCATATGGAATAATCTTCTAGAGACGTTTGTTTTTTGTTTCTGATTTCTCATCATATAATGCTCCTGAGGAACTAGTTTTCTTTGAAGAGTAATTTGTATCTTTTGTCAAGAAAAACGAAATTCCAAGATTGCTTCACTGCAAAGGTATGTTTCCTTCTAGACTTTTTCTAGATACTGCTGTTATTGTTAATTGCCATCAAGTCAGTTCCAACCCATAGCAATCCTAGGGTTTCTGAGGAGCAGCTGTTGATTTTAAACTGCCAACCTTGTGATTCAAACTGACTTTGCAGTCCAATGCATTAAACCACAGCGCCACACCAGGACTGACATCGCATGTTTGGATTTTGTCTGCCAGTTTGTAATTCTTTTTTTTTATCTCTACTGTCTGGAACTATACGTAGGAAGTAGGGAGATCAGGATGTCAGTGCTTAAGACAAATTCCTCAAATTAATATTTCAATTACTTAGTTTTAAATTGATTCCTGGGCAAGAAGGAGTGTTTAAGGAGCTCTGGTAGAATAGTGGTTATGAATCGGGCTGCTAATCTCAAGGTCGGCAGTTCGAAACTACCACAGGAGAAAGATGAGGCTATCTGCTCCTGTGAAGATTTATGGCCTTGGAAAACCTGTGCAGGGTCACTGTGAGTTGGAACCGATTCCACGGTACTTAAAAACAACAAGGGGTGTTTGGATTTCTTATTATGGGAACATAAGGAAGTTTGAGTTTGTGAAAGTAGCAAATTTAATCAATTTTCAGTTATCTGTCATTTACAATAAATATAAGAAATGATCATTATTGTTGTTGTCAGGTGCTGTAGTTGGTTCCAATTCATAGTGACACTAAGCACACCAGAAAGAAACGCTTCCCAGTCCTACGCCACCCTCACAATTGTTGTTACTCTTGAGCCCACCCGTTGCTGCTGCCTCTGTGTCAATCCAGCTCCTTGGGGGTCTTCCCCTTTTTTGCTGACCCTCCATTTACCAAGTATGGTGTCCTTTTCCATGGACTGGTCTCTCCTGATATAACATGTTTGAAGTTTGAGAGTCAAAATCTCACCAGCCTGACTTCTCCTAGCTTCTAAGGAGCATTCTGATTATACTTCTTCCAACACAGATTTGCTCATTCTTCTGGCAAATCTCAATATATTTGTCTTAGTTTCTCACTGCTGTTATAACAAAAATACAGTGAATGAGTTTACGATGTTAGAAGTTTGAACCGAGGCTGCCAACCCTAGGGAGAGTTTCTATTTGCTCTGGAGGAACAGTCTTGTCTACGGTTTAGTAGCTTTCCTTGATCTTTTTGTGGCTGGCATCTTCTCTGTTTTTCCAGCTTCCTTCGCTGTGCTTAATGTGCTCTTTTTCTATCTCCTCATCAACTTGTATGATGAGGAGATATAAAATTCATAACAAAGATAACCCTATCCCCAGTGAGATTACCCCAGTACTGTTGTTAGATGCCATCAAGTAGATTCTGACTCATAGTGATGACGTACAGGATCTAGAGGAGTAGCTGATGGGTTTGAACCGCTGACCTTGTGGTTCAGTGCTTATCCAACAGGACCACACAAGTACACAGTTTAGAATTTGCAATTTTGAGGGATAGAATTTAATCCATAAAACTACTAAAGGGCAGTTATAGGATTTACGAATTGCAGTTACTTCTTAATTGTTGTTATAAAGTATTGACAAGTCACTTCAGACTCATAATGACCCTGTGCAAGGGTGGGAAAACTTTTTTCTGCCAAAATCTATAACATCATTCATGGGCCATCCAAAATTATCAACTTAAAAATTAGCCTGCTATATTTGGGCAAATATTTAGTGTGATGGCTGGAACTGCGGTTGCCTTGGCAGGGCCAGACCAAATAATTTTTTGGTGTGGCGCTGTGGGTTAGTGCACTAGACTGCAAGGTTGGTTTGAACTGCAAACTTGGTGGTTCAAGCTCACCAGCCGCTTCTCAGAAACCCTATACAGAATCACCATGAGTTGGAACTGACTCCACGACACTTAACAGCATATAGCACTGGACGTCCCCTACCCCTGCTATAGGGGATTTCCAAGGAGCAGGTAGCTAGTGGGCTTGAACCACACAGACCTTGCATCAGCTAGAAATCCATTGCTTATCCTATAGCGCCACACTAAGGACTCCTTAATTAGTGATGTTTATCACAGTATTTTATGCAAGCACTTCAGTTTTTTGTAATTTATCATTATTAAGAAACATACTTGGAAATCTATTTTTATCCTTAGGGCTAACAAGGAAGGGTTCCACCTTCTTTTCAGCCTCAGTTCTCAACACTCCTCTTTTCTCCTTTACCTCACATGGCTTGCATTTTCTCTCCCTCTCTCTATGTAGTAACTACTCCCATGAACTACTTCCCCTAGTCTTCTACAAGAGCACCAGTGACCCTGTAGGATAAGCACTGGACTGCTAGTAACATAGTTAGCAGTCTAAGCCTACCAGCCACTCTTCAGGAGGAAAATGAGGTTTTCTGCTCCTGTAAAGATTTACAGCCTCAGAAACCCCATGCAGGGTCAGTATATGTCAGAATTCACTCCATGGCAATGAGTTTGGTATTTGGTTTTTATGATTTTATTACTTTTAGGCCCAATCAAGCTATCCCTTTCCTGTGAAGGCACCCAAGTCCTCCAGGAAAAATGTATTATTCTTGTGCCTGCATCCATATATCATTTAATCAAAGCTGCTTCTATATTGTGTCATGTGTATTCTACTAACTATTTTTCTTTGAGACTGAATCATTTTATGAATTCTTACTTTCCTTAGTTTTCATAAATCCAAGTGCTTAGCACATTGTCTTGAATAAAGTAGTCTATACACTTCCAATTCATGAGTGAAAGAATTTTTGCGTACAACTGTTAATAACTTTTAATTAACATCTACCCATAGCCGATGGCATGCATTCCTGAGTTCATTAGAAATCTGATTATTCACCTTAAGACAAGGATTCAAGTAAGAATTATCTACATATAAAGTTGTGATGAAGAAATTCACTATCTTAACTCTGAGAACAAATACATAAAATTAATATCATGAATGTCAGTGGTAGAATAGGAATGCCATTCTGCCAATTCTCTGAAAATAATTAAGCAATCATATCGACACACCCTTTTCTAGAAGATAATTAACAAATTTTAAGTAAAGTTTTGAAATTTTGAAACTTCACTTAATACCCACCAAGAAGTCCTGGTGAATAAGCACTGAACTGTTAACTGCAAGGTTGGCGGTTCAAACTTACCTGCCGCTTCTTGGAAACTCTATACAGGGTTGTTATGAGTTGGAACCAATGCAATGGTACTCAACAAGAAGAAGCAAATACTAAATAAATTGTTGTTAAATGTCGTAGAGTTGGTTCCAACCCATAGCAATCTTGTATAGGCTTTCCAAGGAGCAGTTGATGAGTTTGAACCGCCAACCTTGTAGTTCAAACCGACCTTGCAGTCCAGCACATTTTATAACTATTTCAATTTATTTCTGTGAATGTTTTCAAAGTCTTGCCCAAGCATATCAGAGGCCAAGGGGTTATGTGGCTGAGAGGTCAAGGATGAGCACGAGAGAGAAGTGTACTTGATGTGTGGCTGAGAAGAGCTCTTAGCCAGAACTACTGTATCTGGAATTGTTTCTGATCTTGAATTGTACTGTTAAGTTTCCTAATACATCCCATTGTTTTTGTTGTTGTTAAGTTCCTTCGGGTCAGTTCCAACTCATAGTGACCCAAAGAGTAGCTGGTGGGTTTGAACTCCAACCTTGTGGCTCCCAGTCCATTGGTAATCCTACAGAGACACACCAGAAGTCCATTAACTACCATAATTGTGAGTATAATCTATGAGTTCTATGTGGTCACTGCAATGGATTACAGAACCCAGAAGTGAAGTAGAATGGCATGGCAGGGATGGTTGCTGTCAGACTACAGAAGGATGGGGGATGGAGGTACTTCCAACCTGGGCTGATAATGGAGATTCTCCTCCTTACCTTTGTGAAGCTGGAGAAGGTCAGACACAGCCTCCAATTCTGCAGGTTCTAACACTCTGGTTGATGTTTATCTTCATCACCTTTCAATTATTACCATCCCCAAAAATGTCTTGAGCAACGGTTTAGTTGGCTTGTTTGACACTGTCTCCAGTCTCTACCAACTATCCGAATTACTAGTCACGGGGCAATATCACTTTCATTGTGGAATGTCTCTGTTCAGACTCCTTTTCCTGGTTTTCCATGTTTTACTTTAAGTTGTTGTTGTTGTTGTCAGGTACTTTAAGTACCCAAATCGAAATCTGCCACTTCCTACCATTCGGGTCAACCTCATAGTCTACTTTGCCTTGTTCATTCACATCACTCTGCTATATCTTTGGTGATTGCCTTTACCATTGATCTTTACCCATCGAGGTAATTGGTTCCAATCATTCATCAAGACTCATGGAAATTCTGCCCCCTCTGCGGTGCCTTCTCTAGGCATTGTGGCTTTCAGATTTTTACCCCCTGCATTTTCAGTTCTGCGGTACATATTGCAATAAGTAATTATAGACCATTGTATACAAAAAAAGAAAAAAAAATGTATTTTTTTCAGGTGGTCTAACTAATTCAACTTTAGGATGAATTGAGTTCGGAGGAAGGTGGCAGCATGAGTAGATAGATGCCTGTTCACCCCCAATAAACATCCAAAAACAGAAGCAGACACTGGCAGAACCAACTTTGTTAGAACTCTTACAAGTCAGCGTTGCAACAACTAAGCAAATGCTGAATCAAGCAATCAAGAGAAAGGTGAAACATAACTAGCAAGAATCTTTGGTGTTCTGCACCCCACCCCTTTACCTGGTCCAGTAGGGCCAGCAACCTATACTGTTCTCTGGCTCTACAGGGTGCAGAGCAGCCGTTACTCACAAATTATTGGGTATGCCTGTTCTAACTTATTTGGAGTGATGCCTGAAGAACTGAAGCAAAGTATTCATTTCAGTTTACCTTGTGTCAGAGCTCACAAAAGGCTTAGGAGCTCACAAAAGGACTGAAGGATATAACTGGTGGTAGCTTGCTGGGGCTAAATAAAGAGCAGGATTGAGATACACAACAGGTCCCTAAAGGTTTTTAAGAGCACTGTGTATACAAGGGGACAGAAGATTGCGTTGTTGTTAAGTGCACTTGAGTCAGTTCCGACATATGTTGTTGTTGTTGGGTGCCAACGAGTCAGTACTAATTCATAGCAATCCTATGCAGAACAGAACAAAACACTGTCTGGTCCTGGGCCAACCTCACAATTGTAGCCACGCTTGAGCCCATTGATGTTGCCACTTTGCCAATACATCTTGCTGGGGGAGGGGTCTTCCTCTTTTTCTCTGACTTACCTTACCTTCCCAAACATGATATCCTTCACCAGGGACTGGTCCCTCTTGACAATATGTCCTAAGTATGAGAGACAAAGTTTGGCCATCCTGGCCTCTAAGGAGCACTCTGACCGCACTTCTTCCAACACAGATCTGATGGTTCTTTTGGCAGCCCATGGCACTTTCAATATTCTCCTCCAACATCATAACTCAAAGGCATCAATTCTTCTATGGTCTTCCTTATTCACTATCCAGCTTTCGCATGCATATGAGGCTATTGAAAATATCATGACTTGGGTTAGGCACACCTTAGTCCTCAAGCTGACATCTTTGCTCTTCAACACTTTAAAAGGTCTTGTGCAGCAGACTTGCCTAATGCAATACATCCTTTGATTTCTTGACTACTGCTTCCGTGAGTGTTGATGTTGAAGTCCTTGACAACTTCAATCTTTTTTCCGTTGATAAAAATGTTGTTTATTGGTCCAGTGGTGAGGATTTTTGTTTTCCGTACATTGATATGCAATCCATACTGAAGGCTGTGCTCCTTGATCTTCATCAGTAAATATTTTAAGTCCTCTTCACTTTCAGCAAACAAGGTTGTATCATCTGCATATTGCAAGTTGTTAATGAGTCTTCCTCCAATCTTGATGCCACATTTTTCTTCATGGATTATTTGGCTTCTTGGATTATTTGCTCAGCATACAGGTTGAATAAGCATGTGAAAGAATACAACCCTGTCGCACACATGTTGCCATGTTCTATTCGAACAACTGCCTCTTGGTCCAGGTACAGATTCCTCATGAGCACAATTAAGTGTTATGGAATACTCATACTTGGCAGTGTTGTCCATAGCTTGTCACAATCCACACAATCAAAAGCCTTTGCATAGTCAATAAAGCACAGGTAAACATCTTTCTGATATTCTCCGCTTTGAGCCAAGATCCATCACACATCAGCAATGATATCCCTCATTCCACATCCTCTTCTGAATCCAGTTTGAACCTCTGGAAGTTCTCTGTTGATGTATGGTTGTAATGTATGATTTATATATTGTTATATAAATCATGGCCTACGTGACTTAAAAGCTAAATTCATTAAACGTAAATATGTTGTTGTTGTTAAGTGCTGTCAAGTTGATTCTGACTCACAGTGAACATGTATAGAGTTTCTGAGGAGTGGCTGGTTAGCTGGAACCACCAACCTTGTGGTTTAAACTGGCCTTGTAGTCCAGCAGATTAACCCACAGTGCACACAAGTATAAAGATGTAATTTGTGACAACAATATAGAGCAGGGAGAGGAATAGAATAAGAACAGAGTTTTTCTATGTTATTGCGTTATGCTGTTGGTATAGAGTTATGTTCCGACTCCTAGTGACCCTGTATAGGGTTTCTGACTGGTATGGATTAAACCAGATTGTTTACATTCATTTAGTATGTTAAATATACTACCCACAATAGCTACAAAGAATATATCTAAAATATATACACAAAAGGAAATAAGAAGAGAATCAAAATGGTGTACTGCAAAACAATGAACTAAGCAACAACAAAAAAAAGTAGGCAACATTGAAAGAAATGATAGACAAAAAGAAGACAAACAGCAAAATGGTTTAAATGTCAATGAATGCAATTTTCCAATCAAAAGACAGAATGAATAAGAAGCCATAATCTGTCTATAAGTTGTCTACAAGAAACCTACTGCAGGTACAAAGACATACATAGTTTGAAAGGGAAAGGATGGAAAATATATTATATGTAAATAGTACCAGATGACCCAGTAATTCTACTCAAGGTATACACCCCAAAGAAATGAAAGCAGGGATTTAAATACATGCTTGTACACAACTCACTGTTCACTGCAGCAAAATTCACAATTACCCAAAAGGTCAAAACAACCCAAATGCCCATCAACAAATGAATGGTTAGACAGATATAGTACATATTATTCAGTTATAAAGAGACATTCTAATACCTGCTACCACATGGATGAATCCTGAAAACATGTTAAGTGAAATAAGTCAGGCACAATCGGGCAAATACTGCATGATCTCACTCATATGAAATATCTAGACTAGGCAAAAGTCCTGTTAGTGGCTAGCAGCAGAGACTAGGGGTCTAGGGAACGAGGACTAATTCCTTAAGAGATACTGACTTTCTGTTTGGGCTAATGAAAACTCTTGGCAATAGACAGTGGTAATTTAGTTGCACAATATGGTGAATATAATTAATATCACTGGATTATTTATATATTTACAAAATTATATGTTTACAAATAGCTAAAATGGCAAATTTTTTGTTATATACATTTTACAACAATGAACTTTAAAAAGAAAATGAAGTTTTTAGGTTACTTTTTTGACATTTCCCTAACTTAAAGGTAGGCACACAAGAGACACGAAAATAAGTATTTCATAGGATCAAATCATAATACTCTTCATCTTTTTTAATTCTGTACTTTGCAAGTTTTCTTCTAATTAAGCTCTAACCTTTACTGAAGTTATCTAATCTTAATGCAAAAACCAATTCTAATGTGCACATAAAATGCTTAAAAGACAAAATATGGCAATTTTAAGATACTTGCATGGCTTTATTACATATATATTATAATATTCCTGGTGGAGTTGTGTCTCTTACTTTCACAAAATGGCAAATATCTATAAAGTTGTCTAAGAATTATTTATGAAACAAACACTCCCCCCACTAAAAAAGCCTCATTGCCTACAGTTTCTAACCAGAGTCCTGAGAAAAAGAAGAGGTTTTTATCTAGTTTACAGTGTAATACATAACTTTTCTTTCCAGATATAAAAAAAAAGAGCAGACTTCTAAAATATGAGTCTCCTTTTGTTTATAAAGCTCTATAAAAATACATTAAGTATTCTTACATGTTTGTTCTTTGATTTAATAATCCAGTTTACCAGAAACAAATCATAGCAATACACAAAGATTTGCAAATCACATTAATCTTGCAACAATACAATATCAACATCATCATGAACACCTTGCAAAAGTAACTCTCCTGGATATGTAACGATCTTCCTTCGTTTTGCAGCTTTGAGAGTTCCTACTAGTGCTTCAAAGAGGTTGGCACATTTGTCATCTTGGAAGAGGACGCCAAATTTCACACTTAACTTTCCATCAGCATCTAATTTAAGAAAATACAATGTTAGCAAATGCAAACCCTTTTCTTGCCCCCACGTATGGCAGCTTCACAAAATCGTTAATAAACATCTACAATGGGTTAATAAGATTACAATTAGTCAACATAGCCTCTTCCCAGATTAAAAAAGTGATGAAATAAAAATAATACATGGTAGACCTTCTAGTCTTATTGTTGTTGTTGTTAAGTGCCTTCAAGCTGGTTCCGACTCATAGCAACCCAGTATAGGGTTTCTGAGCTTGAACTGCCGACCTTGTGGTTCAAACCAACCTTGCAGTCCAGTGCATTAACCCACAGTGCCACACCACGATGCCAGTAGTCTTAGTATTACTGAATAAAAACTGGGAGAAAACCCCAAAACAAGTGATTCATGTGTTACATCATGGCTATACCAAACCATTTGCTGTCAACTGTGACCCATGGCCATCCCATGTGTGTCAGAGTAGAACTGTGGTTTTCAGAGTCGAGTTCTTCAGAAGTAGATCACCAGGTCTTTATTCTGAGGAACCTCTGGGTGAATTCACACTTCAACTTTTCAGTTAGTAGCTGAGAGTATTAACTGTTTACAACACCCAGGGATTACTCAATCTGGATTTCTGCATTCCCAGATTATCTAGTTTGGAGGATGTGAAAATTTAAAGTAAACAAAAAGTGTGTCTGTTGTTAAAAATATCAGTCGACTACAAAAGACAAACATTCTGATTTAAAAACAGGCAGAGAAAATGAACAGACACTTCACCAAACACATGAAAAGATGCTTGGGATCATTAGCCATTTCACACCCAAAAAACCAAACCCACTGCTACATAGTCGATTCCAACTCATAGCAACCCTATATAGGGTTTCCAAGACTGTCAATCTTTACAAAAGCTGACAGACTCATCTTTCTCCCACAGAGCGGCACATGGATTCGAGCCACCAATCCTGTGGCTAGCACCCAGTGCTTATCCCACGGCACCACCAGGGTTTATTAACCACTGTCATCAAGTCCATTGTGACTCTTATGGTTTCTGAGGCTATAGTCCATAGGAGCTGAATGCCTCTATTTTCTCCCAATAAGTGGCTGGTGGGTTTCAACCGCCAACCTTGTGGTTAGCAGTTCAGTGTTTATCCTACAGAGCCACATCAATACCTCACCAGGCATACTTTTGTTGTTGTTAAGTATTGTTGAGTCAGTTCCAAGCTACAGCGACCCTGTATAGGGTTTCCGAGGAGCGGCTGGAGAGCATGAACTGCTGACTTTGCAGTTCAAACTAACTTTGCAGTCCTGTGCATTAACCCACAGCGCCATACTAGGACTCCACCAGGCTTATTGCTGTTGTTGTTAAGTGCAGTCAAGTCGGTTCCGACCCACAGTGGCCCTGTATAGGGTTTCCAAGGAGCAGCTGGTGAGTTTGAACTGCCAACCTTGCAGTTCAAATGGTTTCGCAGTCTCATGCATTAATCCACAGCACCACACCAGGACTCCGCCAACCTTATTGCTGTTGTTGTTAAGTACCGTGGAGTCAGTTCCGACTCATAGTGACCCTGCATAGGGTTTCCGAGGCTGTAAATCTTTATGTGAGCAGAACGCCTCATCTTTATCTCATGGAACCGCTGGTAGTTTCGAACTGCTGACCTTGAGGTTGGCAGCCCAACTCGTAACCACTACACTACCAGAGCTCCTTATTGGAGAGATGCAAATCAAAATTACAATGACACTTATCATAAAAACAGAACAGCAAATGCAGCAGGCTGTGGGGAGGCTGGAACTCTTATACATAGCTGGTAGAGTCCTGTGTGGTGCTGTGGGCTAATGTGCTGGACTGCTAAGTCAGTATGTATCGCAAGGTCGGCAGCTTAAGCCCACTAGCCGCTCCTAAGAAATCCTATACATGGGTTGGAACCTTAGCAACAACAATATACACACAGCTGATAGGACTGTAAAATGGTACAACTACTGTGAAAAACTATATGTTGCTTATTAAACAGCTAGAAACATGAGTACCGTAGGATCCCATTCTTAGGTATATATATATATATCCTAGAGAAATAAGAGTGTTGACATGAATAAATACATGCACACTCATATTCATTGCAGTATTATACACCATAACAAAGAGATGGGAACTACGTAAGTGTCCGCCGATGGATAAACGTATAAAGAAACTGAGGTACATACATATAATGGAATATTATTCAACAATGAGGAATAATGATAAATCCATGAAACAGCTCACAACACAGATGAATCTGGAAGTCATTATGCTAAGTCAAATATGTCAACCACAAAACAGCAAATACTGTATGAGGCCACTATTATAAAAAGTCAAGAATACATTTACACACACAAAGAAACATTTCTTGCTTGTTATTAGGTATGGGCAAGAGAAGGAGGGAGAATCACTAATTAGATAGTTGTTGTTGTTGTTAAGTGCCGTTGAGTCAGTTCTGGCTAATTGCAACCCTATATAGGGTTTCCAAAGAGCGGCTGGTAAGCTTGAACCATTGACCTTGTGATTCAAACTGACTTTGCAGCCCAGCGCATTAACCTGCAGTGCCACATAGTGCACAAGTATAAATTCTGGTGAAGGAAAAGGCAATACGTAATATGGGGGAAGTCAGCACAATTCGAACAAAGCAAAGGGAGACTTTGAGAAGTACTCCTGGTGTGGCGCTGTGGGTTAATGAGCCAGATTGTAAAGCCATTTGAACTGCAAGGTCGGTGGTTCAAGCTCACCAGCTGCTCCTTGAAAACCCTATGCAGGGTCGCTATGGGTCAGCACCAACTCGACGTCACTTCATAACAACAACAACAAGAATAAAGGGAAACTAAACAGTAAGTGTTATGTGCAAACCTGCCACAAGAGTAATAACAAGTAATAATAACCGACTCGACGGCACTTAACAACAACAACAACAGACACATAGATAAATACATATGCTAAATAGGTTAGGATGGTCATCTGGACTACATCACATTCACACATAGCTATGGTTATAGATATTTCTACAAATATATTTGTAAATACTGGGTGTATAATATATATTATAGACCATATGGGAGGCACAGATATAGAAACTATTTAGACTGAACTGCTAGACTGAAGGCTTAGGATCATAGTCTCAGGAGACATTTAAGTCAATTGGCAAAATACAGTTCAGAAAGATACTGTCTTAAAATCTAATCTAGTAAACAATGTCTAGCATATTAAAAGCTTGTGAGTGGTTACTGGTCTCATCTAATACGTGGCTCCCTATAACTTACTGGTCTCTTTCTACCTGAAACATCAGAGAATGAAGAAAATCAAAGGTTCAAGGAAACTATTAGTTCAAAGGGCTGATGGCTACCATAAATCACAGCTTCCTCTAATCGAGAACAGAAAAAAACTAAATGGTGCCCAGCAATCACTACCAACTACTCTGACCAAGACCAGAAATCCCAGTTAGGACAGGCAAAAAACGTAGAACAAAAGTCAAAGGTTTAACTTTTCAGTCTAGGAGCGGAGGTCCCTGGGACCATCAATGGAAAAGAGCAGAGAGGAGGACCCTACCCAGAGAAGCAGTGATGCCTGAGATGGAGGCAGAGATGATGACGTGGAGAGATGGAGCAGCTGGGGACTTTAGACACAGAGAGGGAGAGGGGCTATGTGCTGATGACCGGGGCACAGGCTTGTAGTATATATCCTTTGGTTGGTTGATGATGCATGGAGGGGATTGTGACCATGGCAATGAAACGATATATGATAGCATGAATGTAAAACTAATGTTCTCCCATGTAAACTATCACATAGTTTACAATAAAACATTTAAAGAAAAAAAAAAAGTCAAAGGTTTAAAAAGAGAGAAAGGAAAAGAGTGACTGGAGGAATCCCAAGACTGTTACCCTCTGACAACCTTCTAACTTGAAAATGAATATACTCACTGAGGCCACCTCTCAGCTAAATAACAGACCAGCCTATAAAATAACCAATAACACCTGTGAAGAAAGTGCTCCTTAGAACAACCAACTATAAGAGAACAAAGTGCAACATTTGCACAAAACTACAGATGAGAAGGCCAGGAGGGACAGGGAAACTGAATGGAAATGGGGAACCTAGGAAGGAAATGAGGAGAATGATGGCACATCGTAGGGATTACAACAAATGTCACAGGCAATGTGTTTAAGAATTATTGATTGGAAAACTAATTTGCTATTAAAGTTTCACATAAAGTACAATGAAACGTTCAAAAAATCAACCAACTGAAAGCTTGGATATAAGGGTGATTTAGGATACCACTGTAGTTGGTTGATTCCTTTAAACTACCTAGCTGAATTCCTGATTCCTTCTTCCCACACTCTGCAAATTCTCCCTCCCAAAACTATGTCCACTGTGGAGGTATTACAAGAAGATGGCCATCACAGTAAGAGAAGAACCATTCCTTGGGCAAAGTGTTCTTTCTGGAGTTCCCATGGTTCTCTGCTAGAACTTCCAACTTGATATTTCATACTGTGAGTACAGCGCTATGCTAGCCACTATTTAAAGAAACACAGACTTACTCTGTAGCTTTCAAAGAAATAGCTTTGATTCCCATGAAGAAATAAGAAATATACACATAATAAGTAAAGAAACAGTACAAAGCAGCATGTCCAATGAGTATCAAAGATATTTGTCCTATCGTTTGGAGGAGAAAAGATGGCTTTAAGAAGTACAATGGTAATACAATGGTAAGTGTTCAGCTAAAGACCTGAATCTGCTCCTAGGAAACCCTATGATGGTGATGGTGCCATGGAGTCGGTTCCAACTCACAGTGATCCTATATAGGGTTTCCAAGTCTGTAAATCTTTATGGGAGCAGAAAGACTCATCTTTCTTCCATGGAAAAACTGGTAATTTTCAAATTGCCGACCTTGAGGTTAGCAGCCCGACTCATAACCCCTACACTACCAGAGCTTCTTAGGAAGCCCTATAGGGCAGTTTTACTCTGTCCTATGGAGTGCTGGTGTGGTGCTGTGGGTTAATGCGCCACACTGCAAAGTTGTTTGAACTGCAAGGTCGGTGGTTCAAGCTCACCAGACGCTCCTAAGAAATCCTATACAGGATCGCTATTGGTCGGAATCGATTTAACAACACTTACCAACAACAGAGCCATTTGAACTGCAAGATCGTCGGTTCAGCTGCTCCTCGGAAACCCTATACAGGGTTGCTATGGGTCGGAATCAACTCAACGGCACTTAACAACAACAACTAGTTGTTTGTCCTTAGATAAGCATTGGTTTCCTCATATATAAAATGAGGATCTTAAAACCTCTCACACAGTGTTGTTGAGGGCACAGTTGTAAAGCACATGGCACAGTGGAGAAATGGAACGAGATAGCAAGCTGTAAGTACAGGAAAAAACAAATAAGGTACCTGGAAGAAGAATGATTAGAACAGCCTACCTGAGGAAACCATTTAAAATGAGAAAGAATAGATTAAAGGAGCACACTGAATTCAGCCACGCTGGGCCTAGAAGGCCAAGATGTGCCTCTTTGGTTTTTAAACTTCTAGTCACACCAAAGGGATAATCTTGCACTGACTACAACCATAAATGGAACTGCTAGGTAACCTCAGGCAAAACTCTCCTGGCTCTTTGAAGAACAACTAACTCACCCTTAACATGAGGGTAAAAATATTCCCTCTCCATAGTTAAGAGTGGCTGTGAGTAGGAATCTACTCCATGACAATAGATTTACAGGTGATGTCTCTCATAGAATGCTCAACACATAGTCAAATTCTCAATTTAGGTTAGATTTTTTTTTAAGGAACATGAGGCAGGAACCTGGGCACAATCCTAAAATTTTATTCATTTATCCCTCAGTTTTTACTAATGTCCAGGAAATTTCACCGTCTTGGCCTCCTCTGTAGCTCTAATCTCTCTTCTCCATTAAAAATTAATCTATTGGTTCAATTGAACAACTGCAAGATTCTTTACCAATCCCCCTTTCTTATCTTTGCCCTTCAAGATACCCATCACACTGGTGTGGTATGAGCTTTGTAAGACACAAATCTGACTGAAACTCTTCTACTCAGTCTTTCCGCGGCTCCCTATCACCTTCAAAGTAAAGTGAAGTCCTTGATCTCACAGATAAAGCTCATCATGCCCTGGTCCTTGCATGCTTGCCTGGTCTCCTACCATATTGCTCCATGCACTTTCTGATTCAGCCTCAACTGCTCGCTATTGTCCAGAATGGCATGCATGATCCTGCCTTGATAGAGTGCTGCCAATGTTAAGCCATGTGCCCAGCATCCCTGGCCCCATTTCCTGGCTAAATTCGTTTTCCTATGAATAAATTCGTTTTCCTATGAATACAATCAAATGTCACCTTCTCTGAGAAGTCCTCCATGGTGCCCCTGGTTGAGATCATAACTCTCCTTAAAAAACTGAGCATATAATCAGGCAAAGCATTCCACATCGGTTGTAATAATTAATAGCTGACCTTTACTGAGTTTGTGCTACTTTCTCAGAACTGTTCAAAGCATTTTATACTCATTAAACTCACTTAAGCCTCTTTTCATTAAAGACAAAATTGATTGCAAGAAGAACCATTGCTCTGTATTCCAATTAAGCTGCCAATTTATTGTACAACATGTATTATAATAACCTGCATTCTATTTCAGAGAATTTAAAGTGTGGAAAAAGTTTAAAGTGCACCATCAAAATAGATTATTATTATTATCAATCAAGAAACCGAAGCAATGAAAAGTGTAGGAATGTACCCAAGGTCACACAGCAAGTATGGACAGGGAATGGAGATTCATTCCTAGAGAATCTTCTCCAGAAGCACAAGCTCTTACCCACTTCC
The DNA here is from genome assembly GCF_000296735.1 of Chrysochloris asiatica. Classification (NCBI taxonomy): domain Eukaryota; kingdom Metazoa; phylum Chordata; class Mammalia; order Afrosoricida; family Chrysochloridae; genus Chrysochloris; species Chrysochloris asiatica. The sequence goes on from NW_006408531.1 coordinate 10,815,540, forward strand.
CAGCATGCAATTCCAATGTTTCTGTATTTTTCAGCTACCCAAAGATATACTCAAGAATTGAGCAAATTTTATTTCTGTATTTCCAGCACTTAGCAACAAGGGGACACTCAAAGAAATACTTGTTAAGTAAAGAAATTTCAGTCTCCAAATCATCTTTCCCTACTTCATTTTTTGCACTGGATGGAGTTTGATTTAAAATGAAAGATAAAACTACACAATTTCTAACTTGAAATTCTTTGAGTTCATATAGTATACATATATTAGTCAAAATTATTCCAGATATAAATTCAATAACTACTATAACATGTCAGAAGATAACATATCTCTCCATATATGGTTTCTAATTCAATAATTCATCATACATGACAGAAAGACTGCAATATCTGGATGGGCAGTAGGTAGTCACAAGGGTCCTAGAAAATGGCAGAGGTGGGGCTGAAGAGGAGGCCTCAGTGACAAAATGTGAAGACTCGTCCTGCTCTTGCTGACTTGGAAAATGAGGAATACGGGTACCCTCTAAACGTTGGAAAAGACAAGGAAAGGAATTCTTCCTTAAAGCTCCAGAAAGAAATGTACCCAACCAACAGAATCTGAGACCTCTGTCAGACTCCTGATCCTGTTGTTAAGTGCCATTGAGTCAGTTCCAACTCATAGAGACCTTATATGGGATTTCCATGAAGCATCTGGTGGGTTTGAACTGCCAATCATGTGGTTCACAATCCAGCGCTGATTCTACAAACGCCAAACCAGAGTATGATCTATAGACCTATTGAAATACTAAATATGTATTGTATCACATCATTAAGTTTGTGGCAACATCTTACAATACCAATAGAAAAATAAAACAAGAAAAGTTTAACATTACAGTATTTGCACGCAAATAAAACATTCTTTTTTTTTTTTTTTGCCAGTCACCTCCATATTTTCATAAGTACACTGTGCCATTTTTTTTTTACTATTAAAAGAAATTAGCATAGTGCCCATACAAAAGTACTTGGAGGACCACAGCAAGAAACATTCACACACACCCCCACACACAGAGTGGACGGAGAAGGGCAGCTTGGACATTGGATACTCAAATGCAGAGGGGGAGACTACAAAGGCAAGAAGTGACTGGCTTACAAGCTTTCAAGAGGGAACCTGGTGCTAGGGAGCATGGCGGAAGGCAGAATCTCCAGTAGGTACTATTCAATCTGTCTGGGCAGAGCTGATGAAAGGAGATACAGATGGGTAACTCGTGATACTGTAGGGAATAATGCTTATCAGGACAGATTATGAGGGTTGAAAATGCAAAAGTAGAAGTTTTGTAACAAGGAAGGGAGTGATTAATTCTCCAGGATAGGAGCGGAGGTCTCTGGGACCATCAACAGAGAAGAGCTAAGAGCGGGACCCTACCCAGAGAAACAGAGATGCCTGAGATGGAGACAGAGATGATGACGTGGAGTGATGAAGCGACTGGGGACTTTGGACCCAGAGAGGGAAAGGGACTATGGGCCGAAAACTGGGGGGAGGAGGGGGAAGTGTAGGGAGCGGGTTCCTGGGATATACCCTTTGGGTGGTTGATGATGCATGGAGGGGATTGGAACCATGGCAGTGAGATGATATTCGATGGAATGACTGTAAAACTAAAGTTCTCCCATGTAAACTATCATATAATTTTCAATAAAACATTAAAAAAAAAAAAAAAGTACTTGGAGGAAGGGGGGTGGGACCTGACTGGTAAATAAACACAGACTATGTGTGTTATTTGCATAAAAAAAAATAATGGCTTAATGTAATTTTCAAGTATGACTTATAATTTCATAGGATGTGCAATTCATAAGCAGACATAGCTAAAAGTAGGAAGAATCAAGCTATTAACTACAAAATAATTCTTTTGAGGTCTTATTTTCATATATCTTGTCTGTTGTTGTTGTTAGCTGCCATCAAGTCAGTACCGACTCATAGCAATCTTATGCATAAGCAGAATGAAACACTGCCCGATCCTGGGCCAACCTCACTACTGTTGCCACACTCGAGTCCATCAATGCTGCCACTTGTCTGAGATATACTAAAATACCTTCAGTAGTAAGTGTAATAGTGATTTTCATTACAACTTAGGCAAAGGGTACTGATAATACCAGTTAGTGGGCTCCTGGTATAGTGCTATAGGATTAGCGCTGGACTGTAAACCACAAGATTGGAAGTTCAAATCTGCAGCGGCTCCTCGGAAATCCTATACAGGGTCACTATGAGTTGGAACAGACTCAACGGCACTTAACAGCAACAATGACGAGTATCAATTAGTATCCTACTAATACTAATGCAAAAGAGTCCTAGAGGCACAGTGGTTAAAGCACTTGGCTACTAACCGAAAGATCAGCTGTTCAAATGCACCATCTGCTCCAAGAGAAAGATGTGAAAGTCTACTTTGGTAAAGATTTGCAGCTTGGGAAACCCTGTGAAGCAATTCTATTTTGTCTTGCTGAGTCACAAGCAAGTGACAGCAGTGAGTTTGGTTTTGCAGTAGATCACTTTCACCTTGGAGTCGGTGTAGCACTGAGGGTTAATGCACTGGACTGCAAGGTCAGTTTGAACCACCAGATCAGTGGTTCAAGCTCACCAGCAACTCCTCGGAAACCCTAGACAGGATTGCTACATGTCAGAACCGATGTGATTGCACTTAACAATAGCTATTGGTTATGAATCGGGCTGTGAACTACAAGGTCAGCAGTTCGAAACTACCAGCTGTTCTGCGGGAGAAAGATGAGGCTTTCTGCTCCCGTAAATATTTACAGCCTCGGAAACCCTGTACAGGGTCGCCATGAGTCGGAACCGACTCCATGGCACATAACACAACAACATCACCTTTAAGGAACCCTGGTAGCATAGTGGATTACAAACTGGACTGTTAACCACAAGGTCAGTAGCTTGAATCTACCAGTCACTCCGTAGGAGAAAGGTGAGACTTTTTCTGCTCCCGTGAAGACTTACAGCTTCAGAAACCCTATGCAGGGTGGCTATGAGTCAGAACCAACTCCACAGTACACCACAACCACGACTGAGAACCAACTCAGGGGCACACCACCACAATTATCACCGTTATCAATCATGGTGGGCTGCTAACCACAGGTCAGCAGTGTGAAGCCACCAGCTGATCCATGAGAGAAAGAGGAGGTTTTTTGCTCCCATAAAGATGTACAGTCTCTTAAACCCTGCACAGGGTCACTATGAGTCAGAAGTGAATTGATGGCAATAGTGAGTATCTTTATGGTGCCCACCTATTTAGAGCTGAATAAAAAAGAAAGAATTTAAAAAAAAAAAAAAACTATCTATGTTGTTGTTAAATGCCATTGAGTTGGTTCTGATTCATAGAGATCCTGTATAGGATTTCCAAGGAGCAGCTGGTAGGTTTGAACTGCTGACCTTGCTGTTATTAGTCTAGTGCTTATCCTAAGTGCCACACCAAGACTTCTGTAGGGTGACTTAGCTTAGTTATATGCACATAAATACTGAAGTCCTGGTGTGACAATGTAGAATGAATAAGCACCGGACCACAAGTTGGTTTGAACCGCAAGGTCGGCAGTTCAAAGTCACCAGTCACTACTTAGAAAACTTATACAGGGTTGTTATGAGTCGGAACAACAACACACAAATACTAATTATACAAAGTCAAGGATCTGCAGAAAACAAAGACAATGTTGTATAATTGTAATCTAAATCCATGGCATTTGAAACTTTGTAAAATGGTAGGATTGTATAAGCAGCAAAAATGAACCTTAATAGTGTGACAAATGAAAATTAAAACATGATTCAATGATCAGATTTCAAAATGGCCAGATTCAAGAAGGTTGGCAATCATCTGTCTGTTTGAATATCTCAAACCATTCTTTGTACCTGAACCACAATACAGTAGCTCTGTGTCTTCAGATACCACATCAGGGAATTACACTGAGGCTGAGGGCAGAGCTCCCTAATTGGGTCTGAAGCCCTGGCTAATTCATTCACAGCTTTCTACCAAACTGCTGGTCCTGCTGCTCAGAGGGAAAATGAAGAAGAAATAAGATGTACGTGTTAAGAGTACTTACTTTTTGAACCCAAGCGATGAATTTCCTCCACTAAGAGGTTAACCTCATGATCCACATTCATTGCTGCCTGAGAGAAAAATGTGTGTTTGTGTTAGTATCGTTTTTTTCATACCATTAAGCACATCTTGCCAAATCTGAGGATCTTTTCTTTTTTCATGGAGCATTCCTTACTATCAATGTACCATGTCCTTCTTCTGAAAATTATGTTTGTGATCTACGTGCTATAAAATACTTCCGTGTTTCCCTCTATTTCTATAACTGCCTTTCTTTGATGATCCCAGTATTTTCTACACTGTCTGTGAGGGAGAAGACAGCCACTATCTTTACTGTTAATTATCACAGTCAGCTCTGACTCCTGGTAACTGTATGCATAACAAAACAAACTAGTGTCTTCACAGTCATTTGTATGCTGATTCCAATGGTTCCGGGCTGTAATTGAGAGTTTGTGGGGCAGACAACTATCATCTCTGTGTATTTTGAATGCCTTCAGATCTAACTGGGAACCATCTTCCAGCAATCTATCAAACAATATACTCTGTTGTCATCTATTTGTTGGGTTTTCATTGGCTAATTTTTGGAAATAGTTCATCGGGTCTTTCTAGCTCATCAGTCTTGGTCTGGAAGCTTTGCTGAAACCTGTTCACCATGGGTGACACTGCTGGTGTATGAAACACAGATGACAAAACTTTCAGCATCACAGCAACAGCAACACACAAACCACCACAGTATGACAAAATGAAAGACACATAGTAGATTATCCTTCTGTTGCTAAGTGTGGCTGAGTCAGTTCTGACTCATAGAGACCCTATTGAGGGTTTCAGAGGAGTCCTTGGAGGGTTTGAATTACCGACCTTGTGGTTCAAACTGACCTTATGGTCTAGAGCTTTATCCTAAAACACCACACTAGGACTCACGCTATTAATTGTAAGCAAGTCCTCTTTATGGTGCTCGGCTAGGCACCAAAGTTATACAAGTGAGTATCTTCCCTCAGACTGCTCAGTCCAGTGGCCAGAGAAAGGAATGAGTGGCAATGTGGCGAGAGCTCTTCCGTGGTAGGTACAAGCGCAAGAGGAGCACCGGATACAGTCAGAGAAACAGTTTCTGGAGTTCACTAAGAATGGACCAAGTTGTCAGGTAGGAAATGGGTGTTCTACTTGACCCAACAGGGGATGCAAAAGCATGAAGGCAAAGGAGAGAAGTGTGGCACTAAGCTAGGACCCTAGAGAGCCTGTAGTCTAATGGGAAGGCAGGTTAACAGAGAGGTAACTTTAACACTATCAGGGCAGTGCAGTGATGGCTTGTGGGTCACATGGAAGGGCATCTTGTCCTTCTCTGGGAAGTTCCGGGCTGTAATTGAGAGTTTGTGGGGCAGACAACTATCATCTTTGGATAAGGAGAGGTCTGGAACGTGACAGAAACTGTGCGACTTACCATGCATGGTTCACTAAGTCTCCCAGGAAGGAGCTGGGTTCTGCCTGCTGTTTCGGCTTCTTCCACTCTACCTCCTAGACTTCAGCTTGCAGGTAAATGTCATGCAAGGCTTCCTTCTATTCATCAGACGTCCCTCTTTCAGCTCCAGCCTTCATGCATACTGTCCCCTCAGCCCCGCAAAGCCGTATTCATCTTTCTTGTGGTTAAGTCCCACACATCTAATCTAGCCCCAGCTAAAATCTAACTTCCTCCAGGAAACCTTCCCAGTACAATAGCAACTTTCTCCCTGGGCTCAGAGAAAACTCCCCCACTGTGTGTTCCCACAGCACTGTGGGCTAATCCTCACAGCACTTGACTGGAATTAAGGGAAACTCCTCTCTGCAGGGATCTGACTGTGTCACATCTGGTACCAGGAGTGGACATTCCACTAACGCTGGTTCCATGAACTAAGGGGATGAGCAAATGCATTGGAGAGAATGAAACTACAGATGGAGAAGTTGTCGCCAGAGAGCTGCTGATTTAAGTGAGGAACAGAGGCAGAAAAGAGAAGGCAAAGAGGCTGGCAAACACCACAAATGGGGAGGGGAGAGGAGAGCAACAACAGGAAGGAAGCAATGCAAGAACAAGCCAAGATGAAACAGGAGAACCTCAGCAATGTGTGTCCAAGAAGTTTAGGAAGAAGCACGTTTCCATGAGGCAGTACTCTGCAATGAAACAACACGAGGGCGGGAAACTATAAGCAAATGGGTAGAACATGTATCTATTCCATCTGTTTTCAAATTATGAATGTTTCCAGTCAAATAAGGGACTAAAAGAGTGGGGCTGAATATATGATTTGCTTTGGGGTAATGATTTGGAAGAAACAACTTTATCCAGATAAACTATAACTAATTTCCAGAAGCTTTTAAAAAAAAAAAAAAATAGCCACATCTATAACTATATTGTTGTTATTGTAAAGTGCTGTTGAGTCGGTTCCAACCCATAGTGACCTTGTATAGGGTTTCCAAGGAGCAGCTGGTGAGCTTGAACCACTGACCTTGCAGTTCAAACGGCTTTGCAGTCTGGCTCATTAACCCACAGCACCACACCATACCACCTGCTTAAATGACAATGACTGGGACCCCACGACCATCTGCTACATTATTTGTGTGAACATTATAATTAAAGGAGCTTGTATTGCAATAAGATGCAAAATCTTAAATACATGTACATAAAACTCAGTATCAAAAATTTTCATGTCTGAATACTCAGAACTTAGTGCTGATCAAGACAAACCTATAACAGTATGAGATTGTGGTACTGGGGTTCCAATTCATACATCCAAGAGTTTATTCCAAACAAAACATGTTTTGATCCGTGAAAACACACACAAAAAAACAAAAGTCCATCACAACAGTGGCTTCCGAGGAGATATGCTGTGACCATGAAGGTTATGGTAACTGTTTATGGGATTCCGAAAGGATAATCTTGATAGATTTTCTCAAAGACAGGACCGTCAAAGGTGCTTATCGGACATTTTGAGAAAATTAAAGACTGCATTGGTAAGAAAAGGTCAGAGAAGATGTGCCAAGAAATTGTTTGCCCCATCACAACAACACACCTGCTCATTCTTTAGAGGTCGTGAGCGTTGTTCTACAAGAACTTCTTTGGGAAACTGTACCCAATTCATCCTACAACCCTGATCTTGCCTCTTCAGACTTTTTTGTTTCCCCAAACACAAAAAACATTTAAAAGGAATAAAATCTGAATCTTTTGAGGATGCTGAAACTGCCGCTTTGACATGGTGTAAAATACAAGTGTGCAGAATTGTGGGGAAAGGTTACTGCTGTTAGGTGCCACAGAATCGACTCTGACTCAGGGACCCTATCATGCACAGTAGAAAGAAACACTGCCTAATCCTGAGACCCCTGTGGCAGTCACTGTGTTAATCCAACTAGTTGGGGGCGGGAGGGGGCCAGGTCTTGCTCTTTTGACCCTCTACTTCGTCAAGCATGCTGTCATTTTCCAGGGACTGGTCCCTCCAGATAACAATTCCAAAGTGCCAGACATGAAGTCTCGCCATCCTGACTTCAAGGAACATTCTGGCTATATTTCTTCCAATACAGATTTGTTTATTCTTCTGGCAGTCCAGGGTACTTTCAGTATTCTCCTCCAGCACCATTATTCAAAGGCATCAATTCTTCTTTCCTCTTTCTTAGTCATTGCCCTGCTTTCACATGCATATGAGGCAACTGAAAATACCATGGCTTAGGTCAGGCATATCTTAGTCCTTAAAGTGGCATCTTTGCTCTTTAATACTTTGTTGTTGTTATTAAGAACCATCTAGTGGGTCCAGACTCATAGCGACCCTATATAAGGTTTCCAAGGAGTGGCTGGTGAGTATGAACCACCGACCTTGCAGTTCACATCGACCTTTTGGTATATAGTGCATTATCCTGCAGCGCCATACCAGAGGTCTTAAAACAGCAGCTTTACCTAATGCAATGCTTAATCTGTCTAAATTATTTGATTTTTTGGATGGGTGATTCCATGACTGTTGATTATGGATGCAAGCAAAATTAAGTTTTTGACAACTTCAGTCTTTTCTCTGTTTTTCATGAAGTTGTTTATTGGCCCCGTTTTGAAGTTTACCCTTTTCTTTTTGTACAATGAGGTGCAAACCATCCTGAAAACTGTAGTCTTTGATCTTCTTCAATAAGTACTTCAAATCATCTTTGCCTCCTGCAATCAAGGTTGTGTGTCTACTGCAGATCACAGGTTGCTGGAGTCATCCTCCAATTCTAACGTCATGTTCTTCATATCATCTAGCTTCTCCATTCATTTGTTTAGCATACAGACTGCTTAACATACAGGAGCTCTGGTAGCGTAGTGGTTACGAATCAGGCTGCGAACCTTAAGGTCAGCGGTTCAAAACTACCAGCCGCTCTGCAGGAGAAAGATGAGGCTTTCTACTCCTGTAAAAATTTACACCCTCGGAAACCCTGTACAGGGTCGCTATAAGTCGGAACCGACTCGACGGCACTTAACAACAACAACAACAGACTGAGTAAGCATGGTAAAAAGATATAACCCTGACATACACATTTCTTTTTAATTTATTATACACCAGATTCCTTATCTCTGTTAATTTATTTATTTCTAAGAAATCTGTAAAGTACTTATTATTTATAGCCATGTTATAAAGTATGACCCTAAGCTCAGAGGGGTTGATGCCCCACAATTTAAAGACATCTTTTCACATCATTCTGGTTTTTTCATTTCTCTGCAGGTCATTATGCAAACTGGTCTAAATAGAACAGTGAGTTGTATTTCTATGAAATATTACATGCTGGATACTGCTAAGACAGAATATTTACAAAGCAAGGCTCCCTGTCCAGATCCTTACAAATAAAGTAACTGGTTTAAACACCATGGCTAGCATACATAATTTGGCTTATTTATGTATTTTATCATCTAGGGGGAGGCAGCAGGAACCAACTGTTAAACAAATACCTTGGAAGGCCCATGGCCTTTTATAAGGTGAAAGGACAGAGGCCTGGGATGGGAGTGAGACCAAGAACAAAGAGGACAGGTCATAGAAGTCTAGGCGGAAGCAAATGCGCATCGACAGAAGGCATCTCGACCAGAAGAAAAAGAATCCTGAAGGGAAGAGGCTTGGGCCAAGGGGGGAACAGATGATAGCCGTTTACTTAACTAGGCAATGTGCCAGTGAGTCGCTAAGAAAGCGGAATGTTGGAGGATTGGAGCGTAGGCTAAATGCTCCACCATCAGTATTTAAGTACCTTCTTATAGCTGTTATGCTTGTTTCAAGTTTTCAGGCAATATATGGAGATGTGCTAAGGTCCAAAGAAATAAAGCTCCTAGGATGCGGGGATCTGGTCTTTAGAAGCCAACTTTGCATACTGGAGCCGGGACACCTTCTTGCAGCCTTTCCTCACCATCACAATCACTAGCTGGTCAAAGGCTGACTTGGGTGGATTCCTTCCTGCCTCCTCGCAGGCGCTCACACACTCCATATTTGGTCATGCTTGCTCTAAGTTTGGGATACAGCCCGGAAGGGGTCCCAAGATGCTTCCCCCGTCAAGTCACACTACCGTTATCACCGCATTGTGCTGAGCTGGGGAGCACTACGCTCTGACTGCTCCGGGATCACCAGGCGGGCTGTGGGCGGTCTCCGCGGGAAGAAACGCGTCCCGGAAGCCTTTGTCTCCGCAAATCGCGCGCGCCCACAGCCAGTGCGCCCCGGCGCTCAACAAGAGCGAACACCCAGGAAGGGCAACGCAAACAGCCCCAAGCCCCTAGTGTCCTCTCTCGTGCCTCTCCCCACCCCAACAGCACACAGAGCTGCAGCCACTTCTGGTACTGTAAAGTCCCCAGCCAGCAAATTCCTCGGGCAGCCTATCCCCTCAGCTTTCCCCACCCAGCGCTGCAGAACAGGCTCCTCAAGTCACCGCCGAGAGCAAAAGAGACACGTTGCACTGCAGTAAAAACCGTAAGATTGCACCTCACTTCCCGGGTTGTCTCTGACCGGTAAAATGTCACGTGTGTGCGCGGGGTGCGGAAGTCTGCTACAGAGGTTTGCCACAGCATCCAATCTGCTCTGCCTCAGCCAGTGCTAACCTTGACCCTTTTGGGGCCCCAGGCTCTGCAGCCGCACGCCACCCTTCCCCCCGGCTTCTTGCCCACAAACAGATAATCCCGTCCCTTTTTCATATTTGCCCAGGGGACTCACTCACCTCTCTGCCTGGGTTTCTTATCTGATGAATCACCGGTGCCGTGTGGTCCCACCCCGTTATCTTCCTGAATACACTGGGGAGGCGGAGGCTGCAGGAAGGAAGTGACTGAGGCAAAGAGAAAGGCTGGTGTGGAGGAGGAGGGTGGAGAATAAAAAGTAAGAGTTTAAGCGCTCTGGAAAGAGGCCGCCCACAATGCCAGGGACAAGCCTATGAGGAGGAAACTTAGGGGAGGAGACTCCCAGGAGGGGCCAAGCCCCAAGCAGGTGGCACAGCGCCTGAGGCTTCCAGGATAAAGGACCCAGACTTTCAGTCACCTTTCCTCCTCGCTGCTCAGATCCTGTACACCCCGCATCTGTTCCTGGGGCTTGATTCCCTGCCAAGATCTCTCTCCAAAGAGGAAAACCAAAATACCCACAAAAATGCAGAATACAAAAGTCTGCTAGGAAGGTTATGGCACTGATTCGGTATGTGTCAGGAGCTAGACTTTGAACCGGTTCCGTTCTGGTTCAACTCCCTGCTGAGAATTTACCTTTGTATGTGGTGCTGCAGAATAGGCACAAGGGCGCTTTGAACCACAACGTTGGCTGTTCAAATCCACCAGCAGCTACTATATACAGAGTCTCTATGAGTCAGAACTGACTCATGGCACTTAACAACAACAATCCGAGATGGAGAAGGTGGTGGCTTGGCAGGATAAACACTGAGCTGTGAACCGCAGGTCGGGGGTTGAAGCCCACCAACTCTGTGGGGAAAAGATAAAGCTTTCCGCTTCTGCAGGTTGACAACCTCGGAAACCCGATGTAGAGTCCCTATGAGGGATGGCACTTAACCACATCCTAGATACATACGGAATCAGAATGGATATTTTAGCAAGATCTTGTGTATGCATCAGCACAATCTGATTTGCAAAACAAAACTTAAGTCTTTTTAAAATTATTTTTATCTTTTTATTGGGAATTAGGAATCCTGGTGTGGCACTGTAGGATAAGCACTGGACCCACAAGGTCGGTGTGAACTGCAAGGTCAGCATCAAGAACTCACCAGCCACTCACATAGTGACCGTGAGTCAGAACTGACTGGAAGATACTTAGCAACAACAAATTGTGAACTGAGTGAAGGTTTACAGACAAAATCGTCTGCTTTACATTCAACAAATCATATACTTTGTTACATCTCAATGATTATAATCCCCTCCATGTAACAACAGTACAAAACTCGTTCTTGAAAAACAATTTATTCTACTGCAGAGAAGGTTTATTGGGACAAAACTTGAGCTTGGGTCAGTATAAAGGAGCCCAGATGGCTCTGTGGGTGTGTTGGGTTGCTAACCACAAGGTCCTGGGAGAAAGATGAGGCTGTCTAGGAAAATCTATATGTAGGGTTGTTATACAATGGTGCTGTGGGTTAATGTACTGGAATACAAAGACAGTGTGAACTGCAAGGTCAGTGGTTCAAGCTCACAAGTTGCTCCCTGGAAACCCTATACAGAGCTGCTATGAATCAGAACCAATAATATGAGTCTGAATGGAGTCTTGGCGTGGTGCTGTAGGATAAGCACTGGACTGCTAACCACAAGGTCAGCAATTCAAACCTACCAGCCACTCCTTGGAAATCCTATACAGATCTGCTGTGAATCTGAACCAAGTAAGTGGACAGCACTTACCAACAATAAGTAGAGTCTGCATTGACTCCATAGGACTGGGTTTGGTCTTTGATTTTGGATCGATATAGCTTTCTTCCCTTCTTCATTCACTATTCCCTACACTTAATTGCATCAATTTATTCCTAGTTCCTTTAGTTTATTCAAAATTGCTTTAATTTGTATGCGTACGCATGCTCTTATATGCATGCACTGTTTTTGCTGAATTCCAAGTCCCTTTGGAAAGGAGGCCTAAAGTTCAGATATTAGAAGTTACCCAAACAATTCCTAGTTGGGGAAAAAAAACATCTAGTAGATTCGGACCCGCGTCAACCCTAGATGCTTCCTGTAGAACTGTGCTTCAAAGGAATTTCATGACTGTGGTGGCCTTTAAGAAGCAGCCCTTGGTGGATTCAAACTGCTAATCTTTCAGCATAATTCACCATTTGTGCCATCCATGGACTCCATTCCGAGAGCCCAAGCCAAACCAAACCCACTGCCATTCAGTTGACTCCAAGACATACTGATGCAATGTAGGGTTTCCAGCGTCATCTTACTCCCATGGAGTGTAAGGTGTATGTAAGTCAGCAACTCTGTGGTTAGTGCCTCAACTCCTAACCCACAGCACCACCAGTGTTCCTAGACCAAGAGTTACAATACTAACTGCAAAGTGGTTTCCCACCCCCATAAGTGATTGGAGGTTTAAGGGTGATCTGTGAGCCAAGAGCACCAAGTGGCCATTACCCTGTGAAATGACCTGGTGCCGACAGTTCTCACCAAACCAGGATTCAGATAATTAGGCAAGTCAATCAGATTCTCAGGTGGAAACTGAAAGTGGAAAATATCGAGAAAGACCTAAGCTGAGAGGGAAAAGCATAAGAAAACAAACAGTCTCTAGTAAGCCTGACATTTGAGTAAACAGAAACCATGCTAAGCAATGTGCAAGCTTAACCTAAAAAGTATGAGGATGAGGTAGGAGCAATGGTGGTAGAAGCAGAGTCCAAGGGAAGCTGAGCCCTGAGAATGGAAGAAGAGCACCAAAGGCCTGCTACCGAGGGAGATGTGAGTAGCCAAGTCCCCAGGCCTATGCTAGGTCCATCATTACCCAACCTGAGTTCTAAGTTTCCCTTTATAGTGAACACCTATGTCTTCAGCATGACTAAATGAGTCTCTGCTCTTTGTAACCGTAAGATTGTTGTTGCTGTTGGGAAGAATCGAGTTGGTTCTTATTTATAATAAGAATCGAGTTGGTTCTTATTTATAATGACCCTATATAGGGTTTCCAAGGAGCTGCTGGTGAGTTTGAACTGCTGACCTTATGGTTCTCAATCCAGTGCTGATTCTACAGTGCCTCAGATTAGTCTTCAACAAAGGTCTGAGTCACCTAAATTCCTCAGTTAACTACTGTGTCAAATAAAGTTTAAAGTGACTCTGATATCTTTTGAGGTCTATTTTTCTGATCAAAAGAAAGCCAAGAAGGTATACTTTATATCTTTCAAAGTCTACATAATGAAAATGACAATTCAAGAAAAATATCACATTTAGCAATTCCCCAAGCAGGACCTGGCTTGTGACAGTCCTTGTAATTCTTTAGTCAGACAGTATCCAATGACATGAATAATCAATCAGGGTGCCAATTCTGTTATGACAAGTAATTAGAGTTTCACATGCCTCTGCCAAATAGCACACACACACACACACACACACACACACACACACGCAGAAAAATAGACTGTTTTACTTAAACATGTAAAAACCATGGTTAATATGAAAATGAACTCACTTTATAAAAACACTTCATGTATATATGCTGTGTTGCACTAAGCATAATGAAAACTTAATGCTACTTCATGAACTACAAAATTGTTTCTGATGAAAGAAATATGTTAAAAGTTGGAATTTAGTATTTTCTTACCTAATCTTTCGGTTTCCATTAGGGCTTTAAATCCTTGGGTTTAACCCCCAACGGGAATTTGCATCTCCACCCCAGCTATATGAAAGTACAATCTACATTTTAGCAGTATTCCCCTGTTGATTTGTGTAGATCCCCTGAGAATCTTGTTAAATTATCTGGGGTGGAAAGGCAGATTCTCAGTAGGGGGCTGTACTGGACAGATTCAGTTAGAAGTCCTGGTTTCAATACAGGCTTTTGGCATCTTTTCTTATTCTCTTTGGAAGACTATTGTCATGTAGTTAAACAATGTGGAAATTTATCTTAAAAAAACAAAAAGTAAAGTTGATTAAGAAGCATTTTATTAAATACCAAGGATGGGATGTATCAGAAGCACTGTGCCATTATTGTTAGGTACAAAGTAGTCTTTGGCATGGAAGAACTGGATAAGCACTGGACTGCTAACCACAAGGTCAGTGGTTCAAGCTCACCAGACAAACATGAGGCTTCTACTCCCACAAAGATTTAAAGTCTTGGAAACCCTATATAGGGTTGCTATGATTTGGAGCTGACTTGACAACACTTAACAACAGCAACGTACAAATAAAGCAGTATTGTTTTTTAAGTTTTTATTGTGAATTATGTGGGTTTACATGGGAGAACATTAGTTTTACATTCTTCCTATCGTATTTCGTTTCATTGCAATGATCACAATCCCCTAAATGCTTCATCAAATAACCAAAGGATACACCCCACAGGCCCACCCCTCCACCCCCCACC
>NW_006408531.1:10834438-10843945 GCF_000296735.1 Chrysochloris asiatica
TATTTCTTCCATCTTCTCTTGATGCTTTCTGCATCATTCAATAATTTGCCCAGAGAATCCTTCAATAATGAAAGTTGAGGCTTGAATTTTTTCTTCAGGTCCCCCGGCTTGAGAAATGCTGAACGTGTTCTTCCTTTTTGTTTTCTGACTCCAGATCTTTGCACATTTTGTTGTCATATTTGACTTTGACTTCTTGAGCTGATCTTTGAAATTTTCTGTTCAGCTCTTGGACCTCCTCATTTCTTCCATTTGCTTTAGCATCTCTAAGCTGAAGAGCAAGTTTCAGTGTCTCTTCTGACACCCATTTTGATCTTTTCCTTTTTTCTTTTCTTCTTAATTACTTTTTGCTTTCTTCCTGTATGATGTTCTTGATGTCATCCCACAATTATTCTGGTCTTCAGTCGTTAGTATTTAATATATCAAATGTGTTCTTCAGATGATCTCTAAATTCCAGTGGGATATATTCAAGGTCATATTTTTTCTCTTGTGGATTTGTTAACATTTTCTTCAGCTTCAGTTTGAATTTGCATGTGAGCAATTGATTGTCTGTCCCACAGTCTGCCCCTGGCCTTGCTTTGGCTGATCATATGGAGCTTTTCCACTGTCTCTTTCCACAGATGTAGTAAATTTGATTTCTGTGTATTCCATCTGGTGAGGTCTATGTGTATAATTGTCTCTTAAACTATCTAAAGAAGGGACCTTAAATTACTACCCTGATATTACTAATCAAGAAGTTAGGATCTGGAACTAGTGATGCCAATTTAGGACAACTGGTCACCTTTCTCTTTACTAGATTTTGCCTCTTTTGTTTTTAGTTCTTCCACTGTTTCCTGAGTCTTTGTTGAAGTAAGTAAATAAGAAACAAATGGTCAGTGTTGCCAGCTGAGAGTTAACATTTCAAGGTCTCTGAGCACCGCAGTCACGAGGGGTTAAGGGTATCATGGGGATCAGGGTGGAGTCAGGTGTCAAGGCAGGCACCTAGAGATGCGACTGCTAGTCCAAATGTACAAGGTGTTGTCTAGGGGTTCTAGAAAGTCTCCAGTGGAAGGGTTCATGCCACAAAGCACGACCAAAACCATCCCATTGCTGTTAAGTCCATTTCTACTCAGAGTGAACCTACAAGATGGAGTAGAACAGCCCCATAGGGTTTCTAAGGTTGTAAATCTTACAGAAGCAGATGGCCATATGTTTCTACCATAGAGCAGCTAGTGGATTTGAACTTCCCACCTTGCATGGACTTCCCATCCTACAGCATAAGGCAGTGGTAGTCAATCAAGCTACACATTAGCATCACTGGTTACGGTTAATGCCCAAGCCCTACTCAAACCAAATTCTAACGTGTTGCCGAGGTTGAAAGCCATTGGTCTGGACGAGCCTGTGAACCCAGCAACCAGGGAAAGCTCACAGCAGCATTTGCTCTGAAGAATCAGATTAGACCTCTGATGCTTTACAGCAGCTCCCGGATGTCTGTTTCAGTCTATCCCATTACACAGCAGGTAAAGGGCCTGCCCTGGGCTCTGTTCAGGCTTCCTACTTGTGGTATCCCTGGTAAAAGCACTTGCCCAAGGATAGCAGAGCACAGTCTTATATACCTAGACAAGGAAGAGACCTAACTACATAGTAAGATTTGAGGGGTATGCCCTCTGTCATGATTTATTCATGGAATCCAGATCACTTCAAAAACAGACTTTTTTCCAAGTGCCTTTAAATCAAACCAATTGCCACCAAACTGATGCCAACTCACGGTGACCGCATGTGTGTCAAAGTAAAACTGTGCTTCATAGAGTTTTCAGTTGCTGGAGTTTTTTCTTACCAGGCCTTTCTTCCAAGATGCCTGTGGGCAGACTAGAACCTCTAATGTTTCACTTAGCAGCTGAATGTGTTATCTGTTTGCACCCTCGAGGGGCTCCACCAAGTGCCTATTGTCCAAGTGCCTATTGTTGTTGTTAAGTGCCATCAAGTCAGTTCCGACCCGACCCAAAGCAACCCTGAACAGGGTTTCCGAGGCTGTAAATCTTTATGGGAGCAGAAAGCCTCATCTTTCTCCCACGGAGCAGCTGGTAGTTTCGAACTGCTGATCTTGTGGTTCGCAGCCTGATTCGTAACCACTACACTACCAGAGCTCCTTATAGATGGAAACAAGTAATACTATGAGTGTAACAGGCCTGGTTGGCCAGCTGCCTGGAAGAGGGTAGCTGCTATTCAGTGTGTGGGAATGTGCACTCACTGTTGGTAAATCTTAACCTTTTTTTTATCTTCAAAAAATGTAGAAAGAGTAGCATTTGATAAAGAGACACAGTGACACTGAAGGTTTTTGTAACATGACACACAGAAACAAAAAGTTAGAAGGAGTCTTCCTAAGTGATGCAAATTGGTTATCAAGCTCAACTACTAACTGGAAATTTGGAGATTGGAGTCCCCCCAGAAGCACCTTGAGGAAAAGCCAATGATCTACTTCTGAAAGACCAACCACTGGAAACCATTGGGCGCACAGTTCTACCGACACCTATGGGGTTGTCCTGTGAAATTTAATGAGACTTGCTACTTATAATAGCAATGAAACAACTAATTGAAATCCTTTTAAAATGCTGTCCAAGCAAAATGAAGGCTTCCCCAATCACAAAGGGACCTGGAAGTAGTAACACTGTGTTCCCACTCTCTCTCCTGTATCTTCTCCTTTCTATAAACCTGATACATTCTCCAGATGTACTCGGACTCTGGCTTCTCCCTTTACCTTTTGACTACAGAGGCTTCTCTAGTCTGAGGTTACTAATTACTCCCATGTGTCAAACACAATGGCCTGTTTCAGTTTCTTTGTCTTCCACCTCTTTGTAGCACTTGACTTTGTTACCAACGCCCTCCTCCGTCATAAGGTCATAAGTGGGGATCTCAGATGGATCTCAAGTGCACCATCAGCTGAAATTCTGGCTTCTGGAGATTAAGATGAGACCAGATCCTGTAAGCAAGTCAGAAGGAGCAAGTGGGAGGTTGAGGAGTGCAGAAAATGAGGGCAATCCACAGCCTCTTGGGAAAGAAGTAATAATCTTAGCCTGAGTTCAAAACAAGCACAGTGGAAACAGTCCAGTCCTGGGATTCTGATTGAGTTTTGAACAAGTTTTTTCTGGTTTGAACCCCCTGCTGAGAATGACTTTCTACCTCAGATATGATAAGCAGTGGACTGCTAACCTCAAAGTTGGTGGTCTGTACCCACCAACTGCTCTGTGGGAGAAAGTTGAGGCATTCTGATCCCTTAGAGACTTACTGCCTTAGAAACCCTATACAAGGTTGCTATGAGTTTAGTAAACAATGGATATACTTAATATCCCAGATATACTTAATCAGAAGCAATATTAAACAAGATTGCCAAGTGAGACTGTAGTCCTAGAACACAGAAAATACCAGAAAGTGTTTACAGAACCAAATGTATCTCTTGTATCCCCTCACTATACTCACAGCCAACAAGAATAGAAGCAGACCCAATGGGTCCAGGACTCGGAATGGAGGTGAGAAAGTCACCCAGGCCCAGTAGGAGGAATTCATGAGTCAAACTCGCATCAGGCATTTCAGTGACTATGGCCAAGTTGAGAGACACTGCCCTTTAGAGGAGATTCTGAGAGAGATGGGAGCCAGATGGTCTCAACTTCCTTTAATGGTTGTGGGGGAAGAATGAGCAACCAGAATACTTTCATGTGTGAGAAAGACTGGAAAAGGGCAGATGGGCACACAGGCCTGTTCCTGTGTGGAGGGCTGGGACCTGAAGCTACTTTGATGTGTCTCCTATCACGATTTGTTCCTTATCCAACTTCTTCACGGGCCATTCCCCTGACCAGAGGTTAGAAACAAAGAAAGTGCTCACAGCCATAAACTTACATCATCTCATTTTCCTTCTCTCCTCCCTGTATGGTAATTCTTTGATTCCCGAGCCTACCCCACACTCCTATGTCAGAATCTTTGTTCGTGTGTCTGAGGGAAAGACCGTGTTAAAATCAGACGTCTCGCAGAAATGTATTATGTTAGAGTATGAGACAGCCTACTCCAGCACAGCTTCCTTCCAGTACCAGTTGCTATGGAGATGATTCCTATTCATGATGACCCCTGGGTGTCAAAGTAGACCTGTAACCCATAAGGGTTTTAGAAGTAGATTGCCCAGCCTATCCTCCAAAGGACTTGAACTTGCAACCCTTTCAGTTAGCATCTCAGCATAACTGTTTGCATGACCCAAGGAGGAGAACGCCTTCCTTTTGTTCTTCTGCTTTGTTATCACATTGAAGAAACCTTCATTGCCAATGCTTAGGGGACACTGATCTTTTATGGGTACTGGAAAACTTGAGAATAGTTCACGATAATAGTTGAACAACATGCTGAACATAATGTCATGTATTTTATACACGCACATATACACATATTCTGTGTCACCACATGGTCTACTTTAATTCAGAATAAACTCTTCACCCTGCCTCTTATAACTTTCCACAATTACTATCAATGAAAACTATGAATCAGTCAAACTAAACTATTTTCTGTTTCCTGAATACTCTCCTACGTCCTGATCTTTATGTCTTTGCTCAGACTGTTCCCTCTGCTTCACTAATGCTGTTCTCATTATATCTTTGCCTACTGAAATCTAAAGCCTACCTCCAATCTCAGCTATTTCATAAAGCTCCATGTGTTATATATAAGGAGGACAGGGCAGCGGAATCATTTAGCTAACTGTATGTGTCCTCAGGACAGTTACTAAGCTCTATTGTTCTCAGATTTAAAATCCCAAACTCAGTGACAATAAAACCTATTTGCAGGGCTGTCATAATGACTGAATAAAATGATGTCTCTTATGCAAGCAGTCCTCCTCATTCCAAAATGATTAAGGGGAAATCACCCTGCCTCATTGTAATATGGCCCTCTTGGGGCTCCTCCAGCACTTTGGGCTTCTTTTAAGATGCTTATCAGATACCATCTTATATAATGCAAATAACAACTCACCTTTGACATTTAATTAAATCAACTAAAATTCACTACTACACATCTTCTAGGACAGAGTCCATGGGTGGTGTAAATAGTTAACATGATCTGCTGCTAAGCCAAAGGTTGGTGGTTCGAGTCTACCCAAAGGAGCCTTGCAAGAAGGCCTGGTGAGCTATTTCTGAAAAATCAGCCACCGAAAAACCTATGGAGCATGGTTCCTCTCAGGCACACACGGCATCACCATGAGTTGGAATCAACACAACACCAACTGTTTATCCTCTAGGAGGTTCAATGACCAATCTTATATTTTTATGATTTCTCATGATGTATGTTCTCATGTCTTCCTCTGGTTCTGAGTTCTCCTATCCCAATTTCTTCTCACATTTTATGAATATTCAAATGTTTCTACCTTAAATAGGCATGGAAGTGTCCCATTTCCTTAATTCACATCACCCACCCCATTGTGCCACTCCTACATGCAAAACTAACATTATGCAAAGAATACTACACTTTACTAAAGGTTTAAGGGTGAAAGCAATTTATACCATCTAGGGATGGGAGAAGGAAAATGAGATGACTTAAGTTTATGGCTGTGCACACTTTCTTTGTTTAGAGCCTCAGGTCAGGGGAAGGGGCCATTGAAGAAGTTGGAGAGCAAAGAAAGCAACTTAAAATGGGATATGAGATGTTCTGGTTAAATGTCACTTCAGCCTCTTTGTCCCTGGAATTGTCCACTGTCTCTCTTTTCGCATCTCTAAACCAGTCCTGGTGTGGCGCTGTAGGATAAACAGTCTACCACAAGGTCCGTTTGAACTGCAAGGTCAACAGTTCAAACTCACCATTTGCTCCTTGGAAACCCTATACAAGGTTGCTGTGAGTCAAAACCGACTTTATGGTACTTAAAAACAACAACAAACTAAAAGAAAATTCTGCCTGGTTCGGCACTATCCTCACAATGGTTGTTATGTCTCAGTCCATTGTCGTTACCACTGTGTCAATCCGTCTTGTTGGGGGTCTTCTTTTTTGTTGACCCTCCACTTTATTAAGCATGGTGTTCTTTTTCAGGTCCCTACTGACAACATGTAAAAAAAACGAGAGACGGCGTCTCGCCACCTCACGTCTAAGAAGCATTCTGGCTGTACTTCTTGAGATTATACAGTATACAGAGATATACATACACTCAAGAAACATAATATATATATTACTTCAACATTTACATACTATTTCCACAGCCTTTATTTTCAAAGAATTATGAGTATTATCTCTTTCCTGAATATCAATGCCTTAGGAACATATCCAAATAAAATAAACTATTAAAGGAAACATTCAGCCTAATACAGCTTTAATAAGGATGAAATTGCAAGTAATCACAACATCTAAGTCACATTAATATTATAATATACAACATGGGGTAAATTTTAAATATTTGTAATTAAATATAAAATTCATCATAACAACTACCTTTAACTTTCAGTTATTCATAGCACACATTTATTAGCTCTTCCTGTGTGAAATTCAGAGACAGCAGAAATTGATTTAGTGGCTTGTCAACATAAATTTTTCTTTAAAAATCTGTCTTTAATAAGAAACCCTGGTGGCACAATGATTAAACATTTGGATTAACCAAAAGGTCAACAGCTCAAACCTTCCACTGGCTCACTGAGAGAAAAAGCCTGGAAATGTGTTTTCATAAAGATTAATCCACAACCATGAAGTAAGTGGACTCTGACTCAGTGATGATGAGTGTACAGGACAGACTAGCACAGTCCCATGTAGTATCTAAGGGCCTAATATCAATGTCAAATTCAAAGGAAACATGGATAACGTATGTGTGAAAAGATGGAATGTAACCAAGCTAAATGTGGTAGAGGAGTGCATCAAGAGAGAGAAAAGGCTTGCTGGCCTAGTGGGTTATGTTGAGCTGCTAACAGAAAAATTTGAATCCTCCAGCTGATACGCAGGAGGAAGAGGAAGCTTTCTGCTCTCACAAAGATCTGTTGTTGTTGTTGTTATTGTGCGCTATCAGCGGTCCCAACTCATAACTCTCCTGTACAGGGTTTCTGAGGAGCGGCTGGTGACTTTAAACCACCGACCTCACAGTTCAAACAGACCTTGAGGTTGAGTGCTTATCCTATGGTGCCACACCAGGGCTCCTACAGCATGGTAAACCCTATTCAGACTCACTAGGAGTCAGAAAGGAGCTCTGGAAGCGTAGTGGTTATGAATTGGGCTGTGAACCACAAGGTCAGCAGTTCGAAACTACCAGCTGTTCTGCGGGAGAAAGATTTACAGCCTCAGAAACCCTGTACAGGGTCGCTGTGAGTCGGAACCAACTCCACGGCACATAACAGCATCAACAGGCGCCAGAAGCAGCTCAATGGCACACAACATCAGTTGACACTTAACTCTTTTTTAAGTCTCTTGTGATGGAGTCCTGGTGTGGTGCTGTAGTACAAGCATTGGACTGCTCCCTACAAGGCTGGAGGTTCAAACCCACCAGCCACTCCTGGAAAACTCTCTAAAGGGTCACTGTAAGTCAGAATGGACTCAATGGCACTTAACAACATGGGAACTGAGGAAGTGTTAGTGGTTAACTGATGAGTGGGTTAGAAGGGCCTAGGGTATAGCAGAAGGTGATAGGGTTGGCATCCTTTGTCTCAGCCCAGGGTGGATTTACATTTCTTTGGTTCAGCTCCTAATCAAGTATGGGGAAGCTTTCCACTTCACTCCCAAAGAACACAGCCTTCCCCTGCCTCCTGGATGTGTCGTTACAAAAATGCCAGGGATCCACCTGGGTAAGCATGTGGGGACTAAGCCTGAATAGTTTCACTCTGCTGCACAATCCACAGGTGAAGTCATATCCACACTAGGTACAGACAGGAAGAAAGTAGGACTGGTTTGGTCCCTGTGTCCAGGCAAAGGGACCTGATGTCCAGTGACATCAGGAATTTTCACGACTCCTGGGCCCTCAAGAGTAAGCCTCTCAGTGACCCTTTCTTTAGGATCAAAACCAAAACCCCAGGGTCCCTCTGGTAAGTCCCTCTCCTCGGGAAATTCCTCTCCCTCCAGCCCCCACTTCCTATTTTCCCTCAGAGACTTTGCTGTCATCTCTCTTCAGGTTGCCCTCTTTTCCTGTGGTATTTTCACAGTAGAACTTGATGATTCTGAAATTCATTTATTAATTAAAAACTGACACTTTAGGTGTCCCTGTGGGCAGGGAGGGCTTAATCTTTTCTAAAAGTTGAGTACAAACTTTTGCATTTCATCTTTCTAGTGAAGTCAAGCAAGGGACAACAAGACTTTTATGGCAGCATATGGTAACATGTAAGTCTTGAAGTTTACATCCCACAGAAAAGTAATCATATGAAAGGCCATCCAACATCACTAGAGAAGAATCAGATATCTCCAAAGCCAATGTAGGACTCAGAAATGGGGGGTGGAAATGGAGAGGTGAACAAATATAAACAACACAGGAACAGAAGAGTAACAAAATGACTAAGTATTATGCATGTGTCTCTTCCATTAGATTATGAATTCCTCAAAGAATCATTCTATTCAACTTTGTCTTCTCAGTATCTAGTACAGAATATAGCAGGTGCTCAGCGGGGGCATTGGTGATTCAGTGGTAGAATTCTCACCCTCCAGGCTGGAGAACTGGTTCGATTCCTGGCCAAGGCAACTCAAGTGCAGCCACCACCCACCTGTCATGTTGTTCTGATGCTGAACAGATTTCAGTGGAGTACAGACTAACAAAACAGGCCTGGTAATCTACTCCAAAGAGTCCTGGTGTGCTCTGTGGGTTAATGCACCAGATTGCAAAGTCATTTAAACTGCAACGTCCGTGGTACAAGCTCACCAGCTGCTCCTCGGAAACCCTATACAGGGTCGCTATGGGTTGGAACTGAATCAATGGCACGTAACAACAATCTACTTTCAAGAATCTTATTTCCAGAAAACTTTCTCTCAAATGGTAAAGGCAGTGAGGCGAGAATTAGAAAAGGAAAAATGTCAAGTAGATTCTGGGATTTGCCTTGTATGGAGAAATGGTCATCACTCTCTGCCAATGCATAGCTTGGTCAGTATAAGGATTTGTGTTGTGGGAATATTCTTTTGCTTCTCTCTATCTTTTGTCTTTTTCTTTCTTTTTCTTCTCACTCTTTATTTACTTTGGCTCCCAATGCCACTTCTAGTTTCAGCCTTCATTCTTCTATCTCCGATAACCTAATTTGAAATATCATCACTTTAATCTTGTTAACTCTCACAGGTCCTGTTCAGTTTGCCCAAGTAGTGAACATTTCCCTTCAGAGTGCGCATGAAAGAGGAAGGAGTCAGCAGTACAAGAATAAACTGACTCTGAAGGCCATCAATGAAAAAAATGGGACAAATGTGAGGGAACTAATTCGGGAATACACAGACTACAAAACATTTTGAAAACCACACAAACGAAAGTAGACTAAATAGATGATTGGGACATACTAAAAATTAAAAACCTATGTGCATCAAAAGACTTCACCAAAAGAGTAAAAAGGGAACCCACAGAATGGG
>NW_006408531.1:10844045-10847233 GCF_000296735.1 Chrysochloris asiatica
GTCATCATCTCTGTCTCCATCCCTGGCGTCACTGCCTCTCTGGGTAAGGTCACGCTCTCCGCTCTTCTCACTTGATGGTCCCAGGGACCTCTGCTTCTGGGCTGCAAAATCAATCATTCCTCTCCTTTTGTCAAAAAAAAGCTACCTCTACATTTCTAACCCTCACAGTCAGACCTGATGGCAATTATTCACTATTGTACCACAAGAGTCTTATCTCCATTTCCTTTCACCAACCCGGTCCCAACAGATTAGAAATCATTCAGCGGAGGTTCTACCTACCCCTGCCCCATCTGGATCTAGGCTCCCTCTTGAAAGCTTGTAAGCCAGTCACTTCTTGTCTTTATAGCTCCCTCCCCCCATTTTGGGTAGCCAGTGTCTAAGTTGCCCATCCCTGTCATCCCTGTCTACCGAGGGGGTGGGAGTGATCCTTGCTGTAAAGATTTGTTCCCTTTTTTGATCTACTACATCCATACATATAGGTAAAGTTCATCAAATTATAGTGGGTTACTCCTGCGGTTTTTTTCCTTTCCCTCTTGTTTCTTCTTCTAGTCGAGTTCTGATCATCCAGTCATCGAAGCCAGGTCAAGTGGGTACTATCTGCAGATATGGGTGTCCTTGTGCATCTCCCCTCACTACATATCAGCTGTATGCTTCACTCTCCACTCTAGTCCTCTGTGGCCATGTCACTGTCTCTGGGCCCGGGAGTCCCCAGGTCACACCGTAATGCTGGCCATCCAGGTCTCCGCCCTGGTTCACAGGACTCTATTGAATGTGGTTGGACTTAGATCCCAACTTCATTGCTGTTTTTTCCCGTATTCTCCTTATTAGTGGCCAACGTGGTCACCAGCCAGACCACATACCTGCTCGTGTAGTCCCCTTGAGTCTTAGTCTTGGAAGGGAGTTTGCTCTATGGGGACCTGACCACTTGCCTTGATGGCTCGGGGTGAACAGCTTACTTGTTCTTGTAGTAATCAATTATACTGCCATTATTGTTTCTGATTTTTTCTGCTGGTCTTTCGTCACAAAGTATCTTCTGTTCTTCTAGCCACTCCATGCTGGTCTACTTGTCCTTTCCAGTGGAAATTTCCCACCTCAGACAATTTTGGATGGGATTCTGGTTCCCACCTATGGTCTTATGCAATGCAAAAGCTCCACAGAAGGTCTGTTTCACTGGGCAATTTCTAGCCCCCTTTAAGGTATTCCAATCAGTTATAGGCTGAAGATGGACTTACAAGTAAAGCAGTATTTTTAAAGATAATATTTGTTGCATTTTCAGTGAAACTTTAAATAGCAAATTAGGTTCCCATTTGACCATTTCTACAAATTGTGAGTGACTAAAACAATCTTTATCTGTTTATTTATTTGCATAGTATAGTCTAGCGCTGTCCAATACAAATATAATTGTGAGACACTTACAGAATATACACCTTCTAGCTTCTCTCCTAGAGCCTCCAGGAGGAAGGCAATCTCACCAAACTATTTTCAAACTTCTGATCTTCAGAACTGTAAGATAACTAGCTGATACTCTTAAAAGTCACTGAGGCTTTGGTAACTTGTAACAAATAGTAAACTAATACAGCAACCCTGAAAACTCTCTTGCTTTTGTCTCCCTTGCTATTTCTGGATTTCCTTGTTGTTAAGTGCCATCGAGGCATTTCCAACTCATAGCAAGGTTTCCAAGGAGTGGCTGGTGGGTTTGAACCATCAACCTTGGAATTAGCTGTCCAGTACTTATCCTACAGTGCAACACCAGGACTCTGAGGCTCCTTAAATAGGTTCTGAGATGTGAAGTTCTCTTCAACTGTAATCCTCTGTTACATGATCACTATTGATATATATGGAAACCTGATGTGGTGCTGCAGATCAACACTGGACTGCTAACCAAAAGGTAGGCAGTTCAAATCCACCAACTGCTCCTGCGAAATCCCATACATGGTCACTATGAGTCGGGATCAACTCGGCAGCATTTAACAACAACAGCTGTTGTTTTTAGGTACTGTCCAGTCTATACTAACTCATAGAGACCTCATGCACAGCACAACGAAACACTGCCCAGACCAATTGTACATAAGGTTAGCAGCTTGAATCCACAAGCTGCTCCTCTGGAGAAAGATGAAGCTTTCAGCTCCTGTAAAGATTTATAGCCTCAGTAACCTTATATAGGGTTGCTGTGAGTTAGAACTGACTTAACAGCCCACCACCACTGCCACCACCTCCACCACTCATTGGTACTGAGTAGATCCCAACTCATGGTGACCCCATGTATTGCAGAGTACAACTAATTCATAGGATTTGCTTAGCAGCAAGCTTTATGGAAGCAGATTATCAGTCATTGCTTCAGCTGTGCTTCTGAGTGGGTTCAAACCACGAACCTTTAGATTAGTAGTTGACCACAAACCATTTGTACCACCAGGGACCTTAAATTTGTTGCTGTTGTCATTAGATGCCATCAAGTCAGTTACGACTCATGGCAACCCTACATACCACAAAACAAAACACTGCCCAGTCCTGAGCCAACCTCACAATTGTTGCCACACTTGAGCCCATTGATGTTGCCACTTTGCCAATCCATCTTGCTGAGGGTCTTCCTCTTTTTCTCTCACCCTCCACTTTACCAAACATGATATCCTTCTCCAGCAACTAGACCATCCTGACAACATGTCCAAAGTATGAGAGACGAATTTTGGCCATCCTGGTCTCCAAGGAGCACTCTGGCTGCACTTCTTCCAACACAGATCAGTTGGTTCTATGGGAAGTCCATGGCACTTTCAATATTCTCCTCCAACACCATAACTCAAAAGTATCAATTCTACATTCTTCCTTATTCACTATCCAGCTTTTGCATGTGTATGAGGTTATTGAAAATACCATGGCTTGGGTCACATGCACCTTAGTCCTCAAGCTGACATCTTTGCTCTTCAACATTTTAAAAAGGTCTTGTGTAGCAGATTTCCCTAATGCAATACATCATTTGATTTCTTGACTGCTGCATCCATGAGTGCTGATGGTTGATCCAAGAAGAATGAAGCCTTGATTACTTCAATATTTTCTCTGTTGATAAGAATGTTGTTTACTAGTCCAGTGGTGAGGATATTTTTTTTTTTTTTACATTGAAATGCAATCCATACCAAAGGCTGTGCTTTTTGATCTTCATCTGTAAGTATTTTATGTCCTCTTCACTTTCAGCA
>NW_006408531.1:10850938-10851917 GCF_000296735.1 Chrysochloris asiatica
CATTCAGTGTTCCCATGCTCTGTTCGAACAACTGCCTCTTGATCCTGGTACAGATTTCTCAGAAGTACAATTAAGTGTTCTGGAATACTCATACTTCTCAATAGGTGAGGAAAGAATACATTAGTTCAATTTTTATTTAGAAAAAACGCTTTTTCATTCCTGGTTACTCTCTCTTGGGAATTCTATTTATCTAAAGAATTGATTTATTTTTGTCATGCTGACAATTTTGTATGGGCTTTGATGTCTTTGATCCTGATGAACCTAATGCCAATATGAGATTTTAAGTTTGCCTGCCATTCTCTATCTAATTATTAAACCACTGATTTATAACTGCAACATCCAAAAAAGAATAATTCTAGTTAGGTAATCAAAGTAAATTCCATTGGTAATTTGTATGAGCTTGCCTCATATGGCTTCCAGAGGAACGGCTTATAAAAAAAAGAATCTGATCATATCATTTATACTGATGGCTCCAAAAAGGAAAAGAAATAACTTATATTAAGTTCAAAAAAAACAACACCAGTTTTGTAAGTACAATCTTCGTTTGAATGAAAAAGACCTGCTACAAAATCATGTATGTGTAGGTATATAATATATACCAATAATATTTATTTTTGTATGTTTTAAATAAATGGATTCAAGAAGGATATTCACTGAATAAATAAATATTGGCTATGTTGTTGTTGTTGTTAGGTGCCATCAAGTCGGTACTGACTCATAGCAACCCTATGCACAACAGAAGGAAACACTGCCCTATCCTGGGCCAACCTCACAACTGTTGCCAAGCTTGAGCCCATTGATGCTGCCACTTTGCCAATCCATCTTGCTGGGAGTCTCCTTCTTTAACTCTGACCCTCCACCTTCCCAAACATGATATCCTTCTGCAGTGACTGGTCCCTTCTGACAATATGTCTGAAGTATGAGAGATGAAGTTTGGCCATCCTGGCCTCCAAGGAGCACTCTGGCTGCACTTCTTCCA
>NW_006408531.1:10852512-10856004 GCF_000296735.1 Chrysochloris asiatica
GTGTTCCCATGTTCTGTTTGAACAACTGCCTCTTGGTCCAGGTACAGATTCCTCATGAGCACAATTAAGTGTTCCGGAATACTTATACTTCACAATGTTGTCCATAACTTGTCATGATCCACACAATCAAAAGCCTTTTTGTGTAGTCAATAAAGCACAGGTAGCAGTCCTGGGGTGGCACTGTGGGTTAATACTCCAGACTGCAAAGCCATTTGAACTGCAAGGTCAGTGGTTCAAGCTCACCAGCTGCTCCTTGGAAACCCTATACAGGGTCTCTATGGGTCGGAACCAACTCAACGGCACTTAACAACAACAACAAGAAACATCTTTCTGATATTCTCTGCTTTCAGCCAAGACCCATACAACATCAGCAATGATATCCCTCGTTCCACGGCCTCTTCTGAATCTGGCTTGAACCTCTGGAAGTTCTCTGTCAATGTATGCTTGCAGCTGTTTCTGTATGACTTTTAGTAAAACTTTACTTGCATGGGATATCAAAAATATTGGCTATAGGCAGCAAGATTCCTACTGATTTTAATTTTTTTTTCATTGTTTTCTGAGTTTTTAATCTTTACAATGCACATATTTCTACAAAAAGAATAACTTTCAAAAATAAAAAATAGGATTATGATTACTACTTATAAGAAAATATACTCTATTCCAAACTCTATTTCAGTCAGTCAAACAAGAAGCGTACATGAGCACCACTAGGTTCTGAACACATGGATGTTACGTGGTTTTCCATCTGCAAGCCTTTTTTCATGAATTCCAAAGCTGATTCAAATGCAGCTTTTCTTAGTAACTTGCCATCATTCTGGTTTTGCAGAATTGTCTAGAAGCAAAAATCATCTTTCTTCACAATTATTATTATTGCTAGTTTCAGTTGAGTAGCTATGAACTCACGGTGACCCCATGTAAACAGAGTAGAACTACGTCTATTAGGGTTTCAAGGTTGTAAGGTTTCAGAAGCAGAACATCACACTTATCTTCCAAGGTGCCTCTGGTGAGAGAAGAGCTCAAAACACCAAGCTCTCAGTTAGTAGTCTAGTATTTAACCATATGAACTATCTATTGCCCCAAACTATCATAATAATTACAAAAATAACACTAATCCAACTAATGGGTGAAGTAGACAGATAACTTAGGTGGGTCCCCCAGGACACTGACCCTGAAATGAATACTCATGTATAGGAATTTTATTAACAATTGTTTTCAGAAACAGCACCCCAAAGGAGCAAAGAAAGCCCAGAATAGGACAGTGGGAGGGCAATTAAGTCAGAACAGAGGCCCCAGTTAATTCCAAAAATAGCCCTTAACTGAGCTGGCACTTTAAAGTTGTTCCAAAACAATCTAAGAACCTCTATGCTCCTCCATAAACTAGTCATTGAATATGGTTGGGTCAGACAAATTTCCTTCTCACAAGATGAATGTTGAGAGAGGGATTCATCTGTGAGTCCACATTCCAACACTGGTGTGGTGTTGTAGGATAAGCATTGGACTGCAAACTGCAAGGTTGGCTGTTCAAACCACCAACCATTTCTTGGGAATCCTATCTGGGTCACCATGAATATGAACCAACTTGATGGCACTTAACAACAACAACAGAAATAGGAGAGAGAAATTAATTTAATAGAAACACTAGAATGTAAGTTTCATGAGTTCAGAGACATTGCCTGTTAATTCCTTAGTGTATTATGTGCACCTATACTGGTGCTGTGAGTCCTGGTGTGGTGCTTTGGGTTAATGTGCTGGATTGCAAAGTTGGTTTGAGCCACAAGGTCAGTGGTTCAAGCTCACCAGCCGCTTCTCTGAAACCCTATACAAAGTCCCTATGGGTCAGAACTGATTCAATGACACACAACAACATAATGGTGCTTGGCATATAGAAGACATGTAAATGTCTTTAAAAATAAGTATGCAGTCAAGATATTTTCCTTTTTTTGCTCTGAGTCAGTTGATGTCTTAAGCAGCAGCTGGAGTGTAATGGAACAATCACGAATTCATCCAAAGGGTGGGAATAGATAGCAGTATATGAAAAAGAATATCATTCCCAATTACATATTTAGTATGAGGAAACAAGTGTTGAAGAAAATGACCATACAAATATGAGTATCAGAGTAGAACACGAGAATGGATCAAAAGAAAAAACTTCTAAGAGTGTTCTGCCAGTCATGAACAATATATTCTTAGATAGCCTAGTGCCGGAGAATTTTGACCCATGTATGACTGCCAAAAGAACCAATAGACACATTTTGGAAGAAGTGCAGCCAGTGTGCTCCTTGGAAACCAAGATGGCCAAACTTCGTCTCTTATACTTCGGACATATTGTCAGGAGGGATCAGTCGCTGGAGAAGGACATCATGTTTGGTAAGGTGGAGGGTCAGAGAAAAAGAGGAAGACCCCCAGCGAGATGGATTGGCCAAGTGGCAGCATCCATGGACTCAAGCGTGACAACAGTAGTGAGGTTGGCCCAGGATCAGGCAGTGTTTTCTTCTGCTGTGCATAGGATCACTATAGGTCGGTATCGACTTGATGGCACCTAACAACAACAACATGGAAAAAAACGGTAAATTAATGGTTTTTGGGTACACTCTCCCCAGTGAGCAAGCTGGACATCCAAGACCTTCAAAACTATTTTGGGGAAATGACTGCACTGATTCAATGTTCTCCTGCTCGGCTTGGTGTTGTGTCATTCCAAAGGGAGGTGACTCAACGGAATGCAGAACTCATCAGGCAGGATCCAGCCTGCTGCAGAGCCACACCTGCCTGCCTAGGAGCTGTCTCGGCTCTATCACAAGAAAGCTATTGGTCATTGTGAAAATCCCAGACACGTGGGATCCCTCGACAAGACATCTAAAACTGTTGGAACTGGATGGTGAAAGATGCTGTTTGTGGTGATGTAATGAAATTACAGATCTAGGTGGATCACAAGAAGATTGTGAACGCCTGGTTTAAAACATTTGACTGTGGTTCTGCGATCCTGTCCAGCTTGTTAGCCACCGATTGGGTGAAAGGGAAAAGCACTGAAGAAGCTTTGACCATCACCAAGGAGCTCTGCCTGCCCTGTGTGAAGCTCCACGCTAGCTGAGCCCAAGAAGGCAAGGCGGAGAAGAAATGATCCCGAGGCCAGAGCTACCCTCACAGCCCATCAGCTGCCCCACCACCCCAACCCGCCGCGCCACCACCTAGATGTCCAGAAGCCCCTCACGCTGCAATGGAAGCGCTATGAGATTCGCGTATTGTCTGCCGTCACCTCTGGCTCTAATGCAGGTGAAGCATACTGTTTAATATTTCTTTCAGTCCACTTTTACCGCCCTAACCGAGTCCAATATCGATAATGAATAGTGTGTGTGGCAATCCATAATGATATCACATATGGTCAATTGTTCGTTGAGTACATAAAAACATCTACGTTTACCTGAATCTATTTTTGAAAGATTACCAGTAGAATGCCTTTGGTAGGATGATTTGTTAGAACTAATGACTGTACAT
>NW_006408531.1:10856322-10863188 GCF_000296735.1 Chrysochloris asiatica
TTTCCATGGAGTAGATGATGAGCTTGAACTGCCGACCTTGTGGTTCAAACTGACTTTGCAGTCCAATGCATCAACCCACAGCTCCACACCAGGACTCCTATATAATAAAAGCATGTAAAATGATGAAAAAAGAAAAAATAGAAATCATCAGACAATATCATTGATATCACATCAAGTTAAATTTTGCTGAAGGTCACTCAAAAATGGTTGCATCAGTACATTGACAGGGAACTGCTAGAAACTCAAAACAGATTCAGAAGAGAACATGTAACGCTGGATAACATTGTTGATGTTAGATGGATCTTGACTGAAAACACAGAATATCAGAAAGATGTTTACTTTTGCTTTATTGGCTATGCAAAGATTTTCAACCATATGGATCGTGACAAGCAATGAATAACACTGCAGAAAATGGGGATTGCAGGACACTTAATTGTGCTCATAAGAAAACTGGACATAGAACAAGAGGCAGTCATTTAAATAAAACAAACGAAACCTGAATGGTTTAAAATTAGGAAAGATGTGTGCCAGGGTTGTATCTTTCTTTCTAAGGTTTTTATTGTGGATTGAGTGAAAGTTCACAAGACAGATCATCAGTTTTACATTCAACAAACCATACGCTTTGTTTCATTATAATGATTATAATCCCCTCTATGTACCATCAGTTAACAGTATTTCTCTCTATTCATTTTAGCTTTTTTTTTTTAAAAAAAAAAACACTCAAGCATATATAATAATTTACACCACCAAAGGGCACATCCTGAACATCTGCCTCCTGGCCACCAGCTCTTTTTGAATCCAGTTTGAATTTCTGGCAGCTCCCTGTTGATATACTGCTGCAATGATTTTAAAATTATGATCAGGAAAATTTCACTTGCTTGTAATATTAATGACATCATTTGATGATTTTCACATTTCATTGAGTCACCTTTCTTTGGAATGGACACAAATATGGATCACTTCAAATCAGTTTGCCAGGTCTTACAAATTTCTTGCCCTGGATGAGGTAGTGCATCCAGCACTGCATCAATTTGTTAAAATAGTTCAATTTGTATTATATTAATTCCCTGAGCTTTGCTCTTCACCAATGCCTTCAGTGCAGCTTACACTTCTTCATTCAATACTATTAGTTCTTGATCTTGTGCTACCTCTTGAAATGGTGGAGCACTGGCCAATTCTGTTTGATTCAGTGTATATATCTCCCATCTTCTTTGGATATCTACAGCGTCATTAAACATTTTGCCTATGTTGTTGTTTTTGTTGTCAGATGCTATTAAGTTGGTTCTAGTTCCTAGCAACCCTGTGCCGAGTTTCTGAGGAGTGACTGATAGGTTTGAATAGCCAGCCTTGTGGTTAGCAGTCCAGTGCTTATCCTCCAGTACCACATCAGGATGCCATTTTGCCCAGAGAATAGTTCAATATAATTCAAAGCTTGATTTTTTTCTTTAGTTCAGAAATGATGAGTGTGTTCTTCCCTTTTGGTTTTCTAGCTCCAGATCTTTGCACATTCCATAATAATATTTGACTTTGTCCTCTCAAATTACCCTTTGAAATTTTCTGTTCAAGTCTTCTTTCTCATTTCGTTCAGTTGCTTTAGATTCTCTATGCTCAAGAGTAAATTTTAGAGTCTTTCTGACATCCGTTTTAGTCTTTTATTTGCTTCCTGTCTTTTAAATGGCCTTTTGCATTCTTTATGTATTATTGTCTTGATGTCATCTTACAACTCTCTGGTCTTTGTTCATTAGAGTCTAATATATTAAATCTGTTCTTGAGATGGTTCCTAGATTCAGATGGGATATATTCAAGATCATATTTCGGGTTTTGTGGATTTGTTTTAATTTTCTTAAGTTTCAGTCTGTATTTGCATATGAGCACTTGATGGTATGTTCCACATTGGCCCCATGTTTTAGTTTGGCTGATGACACTGAGATTCTCCATCTCTTCCCACAGATGTAGTCAGTTTGATTTCTGTGTATTCCATATGGTGAGGCTCAGATGCATAGTTTTCTTTTATATTGTTGAAAAATACTATCTGCAATGATATCTCACAAAATTCTATTAGGAAATGTCCAGCATCATTTATTGAAATGATCAAGGCCATATTTTCTAACTACTGTTCCTTTTTGTTGTTTCCAACTTTCGCATTCCAATCACTAATAATTGCCATTGCATCTTGATCACATGTTTGATCAATATCAGACTGAAGAAATGTGTCGACTTCTTCAATTTCATCATCACTTTCTTTAGTGATTGGTGTGTAAATTTGAATAATAGTGGTATTAACTGGTCTTCTTTGTAGGTATGTGAGTATTATCTTATCACAGATAGATCTTTACTTCAAGATAGATCTTGAAATGGTCTTTGTGTTGATAAATGTGACGCTATTCTTCTTCAATCTGTGGTTCCTGGCCTAATAAACCATAGGATGTCCAATTAAAAATGGCCAGTACCTATTCATTTCAATTTAATAATGTCTAAGATAGTGACATTTATATTTTCCATTTCACTTTTGATGACTTTCAATTTTCCTAGATTCATGTTTTGTACATTCCAGGATCCTATTATTAAGGGATATTTGTAGCTGTCTCTTCCCATTTTCAGTTATGCCACATCAGCAAATGAAAGTCTGGAAAGTTTAACTCTATTCATTCCATTAAGGTCCATTGTACTTTGAATAGGTAGCTCTAACTCAATTGTATTTTGAGCACCTTCTAACCACCATTCATCTGTCAGTTTGTCATACTGTGGTAGCTTCTGTGCTGCTGTGATTCTGGAAGCTATGCCACCAGTAATTTAAATACCAGCAAGGTCAACCATGGTGGATAGGTTTCAGATGAGCTTCCAGAAGAAGACAGGCTAAGAAGAAGGAGAGACAGACTACTTCCAAATACTTAGTCACTGAAAAACTTATGAATAGCAGTGGAACACTGTCAGATAGCATCAGAATATTGAATATTGAAACATGATGAAGAGCACCAGAATATTGTCAGATGTAGTGCCAGAAGATGAGCCCCTCAAATAGGAAGGCATTCAAAATACGACTGGGGAAGAACTGCCTCCTTAAAATAGACTTGACTGTGATGACACAAATGGAGTAAAGCCTTTGGGACCTTCATTAGCTGATGGGGCACAACGCAAAATAAAAAGAAGCAGCTATAAAATCCATTAGTAATCACAACATGTTATGTATGAGGTATGAATCTAGTAAAAATGGAAATTGTCAAAAATGAAATGGAACACATAAACATCAATATTCTAGGCATTAGTGAGTTGAAATGGAAGGGTATTGGCCATTTTGAATCTGACTATGGCAAGAATGACAAATTGAGCAGGACACTGCATTCATCATCAAAAAGAATGTATCAAGATGTGTCTTGAAGAACAACACTGAAGGTGATAGGATAATATCCACATGACTACAAGGAAAAATTAACCAACTCCTGGTATGGCGCTGTGGGTTAATGTGCTGGACTGCAAAGTAAGTTTGAACTGAAAGGTCAGTGATTCAAGCTCACAGCTGCTCCTTAGAAACCCTATACAGGGTCACTATGGGTCAGAACTGACTCGATGGTACTTAAGAGCAACCACAACAATAAGGAAAACCAGTTAATACCGCTATTATTCAATTAATGTACCAACCACTAAAGTCAGTGATGATGATGGATTGATAACTCCCGGTTATTGGAATACAAAGCTTGGAAACAGAGAAAGACTCAGTAATTGGGAAATATGGCCTTGGTGATAGAAATGATGCTGGATATTGCATGATAGAATTTTGCAATACCAGTGACTTTTACATTGCAAATATTTCTTTAAGACAACATAAAAGATGACTACACACAGGAACCTCACTAGATGGAATAAACAGAAATCAAATTGACTACATCTGTGGAAAGAGATGGTGGGAAAGCTCCATTTCATTAGCCAAAGGTAGGGATAGATCTACAAGGCCAGGGGTAGACTGGAGCAGACCATCAATTGCTCAATGCAAGTTCAGACTGAAAATGAAGAAAATTAAAACAAGTCCACAAGAGCCAGAATATGACCTTGAATTTAGAGATCATCTGAAGAACAAATTTGATGTGTTAGACATTAATGACTGAAGACCAGAAGAGTTATGGGATGACATCAGGAACTTCATACAGGAAGAAAGCAAAAGAAGACAAGAAAGAAAGATCATTAAGAAGCCAAGAAAGAAGGAAAAGACCAAAATGAATGTCAGAAGAGGCTCTGAACTTGCTCTCTAGCATAGATATGCTAAAACAAATGGAATAAATTAAGAGGTGAAAGAACTAAATAGAAAATTTCAAAGGTCAGCTCAAGAAGACAAAGTAAAATATTACAATGAAATGTGCAAAGATCTGGAGTTAGAAAACTAAAGGGGAAAAACACATTCAGCATTTCTTAAGCTGAGGGACCTTAATAAAAAAATTCAAGCCTTGACTTGCAATATTGAAGGATTCTATCGGCAAGGTATTAAATAATGCAGAAAGAATCAAAAGTAGTCCATCTACACAGAGTGACTATACCAAAAAGAAATCGTCAATGTTCATTCATTTCAAGGTGTAGCATATGATCAAGAGCCAATGATAGTGTTAGAAGAAGATCAAGGTGAATTGAAAGCATTGGCAAAGAATACAGATCCAAGA
The DNA here is from genome assembly GCF_000296735.1 of Chrysochloris asiatica. Lineage (NCBI taxonomy): Eukaryota > Metazoa > Chordata > Mammalia > Afrosoricida > Chrysochloridae > Chrysochloris > Chrysochloris asiatica. The sequence goes on from NW_006408531.1 coordinate 10,860,972, forward strand.
ATTGATGGAATACAAATTAAAATCTTTTAACAAACTGATAGAGTGTTCATTCATCTATGCCAAGAAATTTGGAAGACAACTACCTGTCCAGCTGACTAGACGAGATTCATATTTGTGCTCATTCCAAAGAAAGGTGACCTAACAGGATACAGAAGTCATTGGACAATATCATTAATAGCTCATACAAGCGAAATTTTGCTAAAGATAATCCAAAAATGGCTGCAAACGTACATTGACAAAAAAGAGCAAGAGGTTCAAGCCCAATTCAGAGAAGGACATGGAATGAGGAATATCATTACTGATGTCTGATGGATCTTGGCTGAAAGCAGAGAATACCAGAAAGATGTTTACCTGAGCTTTATTGATTATGCAAAGACTTTTGTGGATCACAACAAGCCTTGGACAACATTGCATAGAATAAGTATTTTGGAAAACTTAATTGTGCTCATGAGAAACTTGTACATAGATCAAGAGGCAGTTGTTCAAAGAGAAAAAGGGAACACTGGATGGTTTAAAATTAGCAAAGTTGTGCCCCAGAGTTGTGTTCGTTCACCATATTTATTCATCCTGTATGCTGTGCAGATAATCTGTGAATCTGGATTATATGAAGGAAAACATGGCATCAGGAATGGAGGAAGACTCATTAACACTCTGCAATATGCATCTAATACAACCTTGCTTGCTGAAAGTGAAGAGGACTTAAAATAGTTATTGATGAAGATCAAAGACCACAGCCTTCTGTATGGGTTGCACCTCAATAAAGAAGACACAAATCCTCACCACTAGACAAATAACATCCATATAAATGGAGAAAAGATTGAAGTTGTAAAAGGCTTCATTTTGCTTTAATCAACTATCAACACTCATGGAAGAAGCAGTCAAGAAATCAAACAACAGATTGAAAAATACAAATCTGAAGAAAACCTTTTTAAAGTGTTGAAGAGCAACAATGTCAGTTTGAGGACTAAGGTGCACCTGACCCAAGCCATGGTATTTTCAATAACATATGCGTGTGAAAGGTGGAGAGTGAATAAGGAAGACTGTAGAAGAATTGATGCATTTGAATTATGGTGTTGAAGGAGAATATTAAAAGTTCCAAGGACTGCCAAAAGTAAAAACAGATCTGTGTTGGAAGAAGTGCAGCCAGAGTGTTCCTTGGGGGCCAGGATAGCCAAACTTTGTCTCTCATACGTCGGACATATTATCAGGAGGGACTAGTCTCTGAAGAAGGTTATCATGTTTGGTAAGGTGGAGGTTAGGAGACAAAGAGGAAGAACCGAGAGGCAGGGCTTGATTGTGGATAGGGTAGAGGTGCAATGAAGTTTCTGTCAGCAATACCACAGAATACCAGACAAAGTGGATTCAGGGCAGAGCTCCAAAACTCTGGACCACATGGGTAGGTATGTTTTAAAAGTCTGAGGGCTTATAGCTAGTGAAACTTGCAGTGGAAGTAAGAAATCCCATACTTTAGAATCTGCCGGGACTGGAGCCCTCAACTTGGACAAGACAAAACAATGGGACCAGGCGGGGGAGCAAGCAGACCTGCCAGGAATTAACAACCGTGGGAACCTCAGAGCAAAGGTGACAATATTATCTGTTTGGTTTTGCTTTGCTCTGATTTTTTTTTTTTTTTTTTTTTTTAATCTCTTCATTGGCTGTCTGCACACCTCCATTCTAGTGACTAGAGGGGATACCAGAGAGAGTGGACACCCCCCACCCCAACTACTGGAAGGTTCTTCCACCACACATGCACACAGATCCTCTCACCATTTAGAGGCACTTGCCTTTCTTGTTTGTTGAGTGCCTCGGAATCAGTTCAGGCTCATAGTGGCCCTGCATGGGATTTCCAAGGCTGTGAATCTTTGCGGGAGCTGGGGGCCTAGTCATTCTCCTGTGGAACAGCTGGTGGTTTAGAGCTGCTGGCCTTGGACTTAGCAACCCGATTTGTAACTACAAAGCTACAAGCAGGCAGCTCAAAACAGCCACAGCCAGTCCTGAACTGTTTAGTAATGGGGAAAAGGCCAGAACAGGGTGTGGAGAGGGAGAGAATTCAAAAACAAAACAAGCCAAAAATTAAATCCTGAGGTACAGCATAACAAGGAACAGTGGCATCTTAAAATTTATCAGACAGCCTTGAAGGCAAGAAGCTGAAAGAGGACATTAAAGTCATACTCATATTATGCTACAGATTTTTTTTTCTTTTTTCTTTCTTCCCTC
>NW_006408531.1:10864533-10867848 GCF_000296735.1 Chrysochloris asiatica
TAAACAGAAGCTAAGGGATTTTGCCAAAGCCAACCCTGCACTACAAAACATCCTAAAGGATGTTCTGTGGACTGAGAACCAACAAGAACAGATAATAACCAGAGATTGACATACATGGCAGCAACTCCCAGAAATAAATCGACAGATGGAAGAGTCAAGAACAGAACAAAACTATAAGAACAAACTCAGAGAATCTGGGAGATCAGTCTATGATAAAAACAATTAAAATGTAAAAGAAGGTAAACATGTAGGGACAAAGATCCAGATGGTGAGAAAGATCAAGTAGATTACAGGATAAAATAGACTGCAATAAATGGAAAGAAAAGTTAATGGAATATAAAATAACACCAAAGAAAATAAACACTTCACAACATACCAAGAACATGAAAATCCAAGAAGAACATGGAAACATTAAAACTGAGGAAACTCACAAGAAAGGACACAAAAACCATGAACTCAGTGCAAGAAGACACACAGAACATAAAAAGCAGCAACACCACACACACAAAAAACGCAAACATAATGGCAGCAGTTAATCCATACTTATCAATAATTACACTGAATGTAAATGGATTAAATGCACCAGTTAAGAGATGGAGGGTGGCAGAATGGATAAGAAAACAAGATCCTTCAATATGCTGTTTGCAAGAGACACATCTTACACACAGAGACAAAAACAGATTAAAAGTCAAAGGATGGAAAAAAATATACCACGCTAATTGCAATAAAAAATGAACAGAGTGGCAGAACTAATCTCTAATAAAATGAACTTCAAGGCAAAACCCAGCATAATAGATGGAGATGGACATTATCTCATGATTAAAGGGGACAATTGAACACAATGACACAATAAATATCTATGTTCCCAATGAAAGAGCTCTAAAATATATAAAGCAAACTCTTTTGAATAAAGAAAGAGACGAATTTACAATAATAATGGGTGATTTTAAGACACCACTTTCAAAAATGAATAGAACAACCAGAAAGAAATTTGACAAAGACACAGAGGAATTAAACAACACAATCAGCCAACTGTACCTCACAGATGTGTACAGAGCATTCAACCCAACAACAGCACAATACACATTCTTTTCCAGTGCACGTGGAACATTCTCTAGAATAGCCCATGTGTTAGGCCCCACAACAAACCTCCATAAATTTACAAATATCAAAATATTACAAAGCATCTTCTCAGACTACAATGCTATCAAAGTAGAAATCAACAATAGAAAAACTAGGGAAATCAAGTCAAATACATGGAAACTGGATAAAACCCTGCTGAAAAGTGACTGGGTAGTAGATAAAATAAAACATGAACTCACAAAGTTCCAAGAAACAAATGAGAATGAAAACACAACATATCAAAATCTTTGGGACACAGTGAAAGCAATGCTGAAAGGACAATTTATTGCAATAAATGCACACATCCAAAAAGAGGAAAGAACCAAAATTAACACATTAACACAGCATCAACAACAATTAGAAACAGACCAACAGAGGGAAACTACAACCACCAAAATAAAATAAATAATAAAGATTAGAGCAGAAAGAAATGAGATGGAACAAAAAAAAACTAGAAAGAATCAACAGGACAAGAAGTTGGTTTTTTGAAAGGATTAACAAAATTGACAGAACATTGGCAAACCTAACAAAAAAAAAAAAGAGGGAGAAGACACAAATAACATGCATTAGAAACCACATGGGCGATGTCACAACAGTACCAAAGGAAATCAAAAGGTTAATAACAGACTACTATGCAAAGTTGTACTCCAACAAATTTGAAAACTTAGAAGAGATGGATACATTTTTAGAAAAATACAACCTACCTAAACTTACAGAGAGTGAAGTAGAAAATCTGAACAAACCATAACAAAAGAAGAAATTGATCAGGTCATCAAAAAACTCCCAACCAAAAGAAGTCCAGGCCCAGATGGCTTCACTGGTGAGTTCTACAAAACATTCAGGGAAGAAATGTAACCAATTTTAATCAAATTATTTCAGAATATAGAGGAGGATGAAAAACTTCCTAATACATTTTATGAAGCAAGCATAACCCTCATACCAAAACCAGGGAAAGATGTCACTGAGAAAGAAAATTATAGACCAATATCCCTCATGAACATATATGCAAAAATTCTCAACAAAATCCTAGCCAACAGAATCCAGCAACACATCAAAAAGATAATACATCATGATCAAGTAGGATTCATATGAGGGAAGCAAGGATAGTTCAACATTAGAAAACCAATCAACATAATCCACCATATAAATAAGAAAAAAAAGACAAACCACATGATCATATTGATTGATGCAGGAAAGGCATTTGACAAAATCCAACATTCATTCCTGATTAAAACACTCAACAAAGTAGGAACTGAAGGGAAATTCCTCAACATATTTAAGAGCATATGTACAAAACCAACAGCCTACATTACTCTCAATGGAGAGATATAGAAAGCCTTCCCTCTGCTAACAGAAACCAGTCAAGGATGCCCTTTGTCACCACTCCTATTCAACATTGTGCTGGAAGTCTTAGCAAGAGGTATACGGCAAAACAGGGAAATTAAAGGCATCCAAATTGCAAATAGTCTGCATCTATTTTCAGACAATATCATCCTATACATAGAAAACCACAAAGACTCAGTCAAAAAGCTACTAGACCTCATTGGAAGATTCAGCAAAGTGGCAGAATATAAGATTAACATACAAAAATCAGTTGGATTCCTTTATAGCAAAACCAAAGTGTTGAAAAGAACATTAGGAAAGCAATACCATTTACAGTGGCTGCCCAAAGGATGAAATATCTGGTAATAAATAACAAGAGAGAAAGAGGACCTATACAAAGAAAACTACAAAACACTACTACAAGAAACCAAAAGAGACCTATAAAAATGGAAGAATGTACCATGCTCCTGGATCGGAAGACTTAACATTGTGAAAATGTCAATATTGACCAAAGCAATTTACACATATACTGTAATCCCAATCCAGATTCCAACAACATTCTTCAAAGAGATGGAAAAAAACAATTACTAACTTTATATGGAAAGGAAAGAGACCCAGGATAAGCAAAGCACAGCTTAAGAAGAAGAATAAGCTTGGAAACCTCTCACTCCTCAATTTCAAAATTTATTACACTGCCACAGTGGTCAAAACAGCTTGGTACCGGTACAATGAAAAATATATTGATCAGCGGAACAGAATTGAGAATCCAGATATTAAACCATCCACATGCAGCCAACTGATTTTCGACAAAATATATTGCATGGGGAGGTGATAGTCTCTTCAACAGATGGTGCTGGCAGAACTGGAAAA
>NW_006408531.1:10868308-10868965 GCF_000296735.1 Chrysochloris asiatica
AAAAAAAAAAAAGTAGAGGACAATAAATACTGGCGAGAATGTGGCAAGACTGGAACACTCCTGCATTGCTGGTGGGATTGCAAAATGATCCAACCTCTCTGGAAAGCAATATGGCACTTACTCAGAAGGTTTGAAACAGAAATACCCTATGATCCAGCAATCCCTCCACTTGGTATTTACCCACAAGAAATACGAGCCATAGCATGAGTAGATACATGCACACCAATGTTCATAGCACCACTATTTACAATAGTAAAAAGACAGAGACAGCCTAAGTGCCCATCAACTGAAGAATCGATAAACAAACTAGTACCTACACACAATGGAATATTACGCTACTTTGAAGAACAACAGGAAGCTGTAAGTTACCACATAACAAGGATGAACCTTGCGGACATGGCTGAGTGCCATGGAGTCAGTTCTGACTCATAGTGACCCTGTACAGGGTTTCCGAGGCTGTAAATCTTTATGGGAGCAAAAATCTTCATCTTTCTCCTGCGGAACAGCTGGTAGTTTCGAACTGCTGACCTTGCGGTTAGTAGCCCAATTCGTATCCACTATGCAAGGAGCTCTGGTAGCGTAGTGGTTACGAATCGGGCTGCGAACCGTAAGGTCAGCAGTTCGAAACTACCAGCGGTTCCGCGGGAGAAAGATGAG
>NW_006408531.1:10869688-10876391 GCF_000296735.1 Chrysochloris asiatica
CCAGAAATATCACCATAGAAAGCTTGTAAGCCCGTCTTCTGCCTATAACTGATTGGAATACCTAAAATGGTGATACAACATGCCCAATGAAGGAGGATGCCTATGGAGTCTCTGCACTACAGTAAGACCATAGGTGGAATCCTGGACCCCATCCAGAATCTTCTGAAGTGGGAAATTTCCACTTGAAAGGATAAGCAGACCAGTCTGGAGTGGCTAGAAAAACAGAAGATACTTCTTGAAAGAAAGAGCGACAGGAAAAATACAAAACAATATAGGCAGTCCAACTTATTACTACAAGAACAAGCAAGTTGCTTGCCCAGAAGACATCAAGGCAATTGGTCAGGTTGCCTCAGGGCAAGCCCCCTTCCAAGATTAAGACTCAAGGGAAATACACAAGCGGACATGCACTCGGATTGGTGACCACGTTGTTCACCCATAGGGGAAGTGGGGGAAAAACAGCAATGAAGTTGTGAGCTAAATCTGACCACGCTGAATAAACTCCTGTGAACCCAGATTGAAACCTAGTTGACTAGCAGTGTGGCAAGACCTGGGGACTCGTGGGCCCAGCGTCAGTGACATATTCACAGAGGACTAGAGTAGAGAGTGAAGTGTCCAACTGATAAGAAGAGAGGGCATAAGCATAAGAACACCCGCACTTGCAGAAAATACCCACTTGACCTGGCTTCAATGACTGGATGATCAGAGCTCAACTAGAAGAAGAGGGAAAAAAAGAGTAATCTAATACAATTTAATGAATTTGACCTACACCTATGGATGCAGTAGCTCAAAAGAGGGAACAAATCTTTACATCAAGGATCATTCCCACCCCTTCGAAACACAGGGTAGACAAGGATGCACAACTTGATCATTGGTTACCCAAAATGCGGGGGGGGGGGGGGGCGGAATACAAAGGCAAGAAGTGACTGGTTTACAAGCTTTCAAGAGGAAACCTAGATCCAGAGGGCGTGGAGGAAGGTAGAATCTCCACTGAGTAGTATCCAATTGGTCTGAGCGAGGTTGATGAAAGGAGATGTGGATAGCACTCTTGTGGTTCAATAGTGAATAATTGCTATCAGGACTGACTGTGAGGGTTGGAAATGTAAAGGTAGACATTTTGTAGCATAAGGAGGGGAGTGATTGACTTTGCACTCCAGGAGTGGAGGTCCCTGGGACCATCAAGTAAGAAGAGTGGAGTCGGGATCCTACTCAGAGAAGCAGTGACGACAGAGATGGAGGCAGAGACAATGACGTGGAGAGATGGAGCGGCTGGGAACTCTAGACCCAGAGAGGGAAACGAGCTGTGTGTTGACTATCGGGGGCAGGCTTGCAGAGAATACCCTTTGGTTGGTTGATGATGCATGGAGGGGATTATGACCATGGCAATGAAACTATATATGATAAGATGAATGTAAAGCTAATGATCTCCCATGTAAACTATCACATCATTCACAATAAAAAAATTTTTTTAATTAAAAAAAAGAGGAAGATCCCAACTAGATGGATTGGTACAGTGGCAGCAACAATGGGTTCAAATGTAGCAATAATTGTGAGATTGGCACAGGAGTGGGCGTTTTTTTATTCTGTTGTGTATAGGGTGGCTATGAGTTGGTACTGACTAGATGGCACCTAACAACAACAACAACTAACCTTAGGGGCTCATCTTCTGTCAGTATATCTGACAATATTTTTCTGCTAATCAAAAAGTTTTTAGTGGTTTCCATTCAGAAGTGGTCTGCCTTTCTTCTTCCTATTATGTCTTAATCTAGAAGCTCTGTTGAAACCTGTCCACCATGGGTGACCATAATGTCATTTAAAATTGCTGGTGGCATAGCTTCCAGCGTTAAAGCAATACACAAGGCATCACCGATAAGTTGATGCATTTACAGTGTTGGTGAATAATATTGAAAATACCATGGACTGCAAGAAGAACAACCAAATCTGTCTTGGAAGAAGTACAGTCAGAATGCTTTTTAAAGCAAAGATGGCAAGATTTCTTTTCAAGTACTCGTTCAATCATAGCAGTAATTTTGAGGTTGGTGCAGGACAGGGCAGCGTTTCATTCTGTTTTGCATAGTGTTGCTATGAGTCGGTACAGACTTGATGCCACCTAATAACAATAGGGAAGATAACAGGTTATAATGCAGGATCAGAAAATGCTTAGGGCACAGTTCTTTCAGACAGGATAGCCTCTCCTCTCACCCACGCCCACAGGTTGGGCTGGGCAATAATACAAAACTCTTTTAGAGCTACTGATAAATGCCTGTAGGATACACCACTCCACCCTAAACTTCACCCTGACGGTACTTGACTCTAGCTCTGGGGATCAGCAAACCTAGCTCCCCCAATTAAGTGCTTGGAGGCACCCCATTCTGCAAGCAACCCTCCTCCCTAAAGTCAATCAGCTTTACTTACTCTGTGAGCTGGTTAGCCAATCGATGTCTTGTGAACTGGCTCTTGGTTCTGTTGCTGCTCCTCGCCTCAGCCATTGGTTTGCAACTCCTCTGGTGTCACAATTTTCTGTTCCTGGGTAAGAGGTTTTGGGGTGTAGGGATTCCAGGGTCCGAAGGATGCAGTCTACTCCTGGCTCTTTCTTCTGGAAGACTTTAGTAGGATTCCCCTTCCTGCTTCTGAAATGGTTCCAAGTTTTCACAATCAGAATTATCTCTACTAACCACTCAAAAATGAATCATATCATCCTCCCAGCATTTTATTTCTCCTTCTCTTTCCTAGACCTAGCAGGGCAAAATGTTTGGTGGGAATTACGAAGACTATGGTAGAAAAGCCATATGGAGAAATTCCCTGGATTGCCGGGGCAGCTCTAGTCTGCGCTGCAGCGTTGCTATGAGTCAGAATCAACTTGATGGCAGTGGGTTGGATTGGACTGATGTGATGACTGAGGGACAACATTCTTCTACCTTATTATTAGGTCTCCATCTTTTCATGACCCTGTGGCTCTGGACTGTTATATTCACAAGTCCTTCTTTGTTTTTAATTTATGTTTGCTATTTTAATGGGCAGTTAGTTCAACTCTGTCATATGGGATCACTAGGCACTTAAACAAGGTGAGATGGGAAAGCTGAAGCACCCTCAAATAGGTTCTGACTCATAGTCTTATAGAAACCCTCTATAGGGTTTCTGAGCAGTGGCTGGTGAGCTTGATCCGATGACCTTGCAGTTCAATATGACCTTGGAGTCCAGTGCACTAACCCACAGTGCCAAACCAGGAGTTGGGGAATTCCCTTCTCGCACCTAGAAGGCTGGAGAAGACTGGAGTGGGGTATTTTACTTCTCCATTTCACTTGTTGTTAGGTGCCTTGGTGTCATTCTGACTCATAAACAACATATTGGTAGTTGTTGGTAATGTGAGTATGGTTTCCTTTGTTAAGAACATTGTGTTAAGTGTTCTGGTTGTGTTTCACAATGATTACTTTTCCCTTCTGCTGTCAGAAGCAAGAGCACACACAGTGATTTCTGTGATCCTCAGGGTGAGAACCTGGTGGAGCTCTTGAAGCGAAAACTCATAGACGTGTTAGGACTCTCCCTAGAGCTGGGCCTCAAGAGGACTTACGATTCAAGCTCAGACTTCAACAGTTTGCTGACTGTCCTGATATTCAGTCCAAGGAAAATTTCTCTTGTCAGTATGTTGGGATTTTCTGTACTTTTCCTGTGACCTCAATTCTCTGGTTGTTGTTGTTGTTGTTAGGTGCCATCGAGTTGGTACCGACTCATAGTGACCTTATGCACAGCAGAACGAAACACTGCCCGATCCTGGGCCAACCTCACAATTGTTGCCACACTTGAACCCATTGATACTGCCACTTTGCCAATCCATCTCACTGGGAGTCTTCCTCTTTTTCTCTAACCCTCCACCTTACCAAATACGATATTCTTCTCCAGGGACGGGTCCCTCCTGACAATATGTCCGAAGTATGAGAGATGACTATTGGTCATCTCTTGTAGAGCTATAAAAAAGTTGTTGATTTCAAGTTTTCATCTTGATTCTTTTTTTTATATATATGTAAGTTTTTATTGTGAATTGAGTGATAGTTTACATGGGAGAGCCTTAGCTTTACATTCATTCTATTGTATTTCATTTCATTGCAATGATTTCAATCCCCTTCATGCATCATCATTTAACAGCATTTGCTTCCAATCTGGTTTTTTTTTTTTGGCTATACACCAAAGCACTCAGGAACATATAACCATTCAAACAACCAAACCTGCACGCCAGTGCCCCCAGCCTCCAGCACATAGCCCCTCTCCCTTCTTGAGTCTAGAGTCCACAGCGGCTCCATCTCTCCACATCATCATCTCTGCCTCCATCTCGGGCATTGCTATTTCTCTGGATAGGGTCTACACTCTGCTCTTCGCCCTTGATGGTCCCAGGGTCCTCTGCTCCTGGGCTGCAAGATTAACCACTCCCTTCCTTTTGTTAAAAAACATCTACCTCTATTGCAACACTCACGATCAGTCCTGATAGCAATTATTCACTATTGAACCACCAAGAGTCTTATCCCTATCTCCTTTCACTAACCCCATTCAGACAGGTTGAAAACCACTCAGTGGAGATTCCACCTTCCCCCATACACTTTTTATCTTGATTCTCATCTCAGGGATAGAAGTGATAACTCCTAAGCTCTTTACATGCAAAATTGGAAACTGAAGTCTACATGATCCTTTTTTGTCCTTGGCTTTTTGATTTTGGACACCAACAAGAAAATTCTCTCTCCATGTCCAATTACAACTTCGCAGTGCAATAGAGCCACAGGAAGAGTCCCTCTTGGTATCATATAGCATTCACATATGGTCAGTTCAGGGTAAACAATTGGCAAAGGGTAGGAGAAAGGACAGTGAATAAAGAAATTAGATGCTGGCAGAAGCATTCTTGATTAGATGGACAACGTGGTTGCTGTGACCCCTGAGGACAAGAATATATAGTTTGCTACATTGGCATAAGATGTTCCAAATAAGGCTTTGTTTTTTGTTTTTTTAATTTTTTGTCACACACAAAAATTTTTTTTTAACTTTTTATTGTGAATTGAGTGAAGGTTTACAGAGCAGATCATCAGTTTTACAATCAAGAAACCATACACTTTATTTCACAATATTGTTGCAATCCCCTTCCATGTACCAACAGTCAACAGCATTTGCCTCTATTCACATTAACTATTGCATTCCTTGCTGTGTCTTCCGCTAACTTCACCTTCCCTCTGCTAACCTCCCTCGTGTTGTATGTTGCCAACCCTGTGACTCATGTTAACATGTGTCTACCCTCTAGCTCCTCCTTTTCCCACATCCCTCCTTCTATAACCATCATAGATTGATTATTAAATGAGATATTTCTCTACAATCTCACTTATGTATTTTTGGAAACTCTGTTCTACAAATTAATTTATAATACACTGCATATTTTGAAATAAAATGTCACGTATTTTTTATACATTTTTATAAAATATTTACTCAGTTGTAGTTCTGCTTAAGCCTACCAATGAAAATGACATTACAAAAATGCAAAAAAACCAAACCAAAACAAAAACCTAGATTGTAATTTTTACAATATAGTCTCATACAATCCTTGTCCTTTTGTGATGAACTAATTTCACTCAACATAATATCCCCCACGTTCATGCATGTTGTAATGTGTTTAGCAGATTCATTGTTATTCTTCAGCATTATATAGTGTTGCATTTTGCATATGTACCAAAGTTTATTTAATCATCCTTCTGTTGATAGGCATTTAAGCCGTCTCCATCTTTTTGCTGTGTCTCTTGTAGACAGCATATTGAAGGCTCCTGTCTTCTTGTTCATTCTGCTTCTCTCTGCTTCTTGACTGGTGCATTTGATCCATTTACATGCAGTGTAATTATCAATAGATATGAATTGATTGTTGTGCTGCTGCTGGCTTCTTTGTTCTACATAATTTTCTGTGCTAGGTGGTTCATTCTGTTTGTGGGTTTTCTTGTCATTTCTCTTGTGTTATTGTTTACTTAATCTTTCTGATTTTCCTCTTCTTTAAACTTTTGATATGTAGGTATATTACTGTTCTTTGAGGTTACCCTTTATTACTTTTTTCCCTAGTTAAAACAGTCTGTTTTATCTTGAAATCAACTTGACTTCCTTGCCATTTGGAAGCTCTGTATCTATACTATTCCTTCTTTTTGTTTGTAGTTGACTTCATTATAAATGGATCTCCAGGTCCCTGTTTTCAGTCTTGCAGATTTGTTTTACTTTTAATATGTCTATATCTGGATTTAAAGAGACAGTATAGACATAAAACCAAATGGCCACCACTCGTCTGTCTGTCGTGCTGTGGTGGTTTGAGTTGCTGTGATTCTGAGGGCTCTGCCACTGGTGTTTTAAATAACCAGCAGGGTCACCCATGGTGGACAGGTTTCAGATGAGCTATAAAACAAAGACAGACTAGGAAGAAAGAATGACAAACGACTTCCGAATCGCTAGTCACTTAAAACTCTATGAATAGCAGAGAAACATTGTCAGATGCAGGACTGGAAGGTGGGAAGGCACTCAGAATGCGACTGGGGGAAAAAATGCCTCCTCAAAGTAGGGTTGACCATAATGACATGAATACAGTTAAGCTCAGGAGAGAAAAGCACACAGAACCTGCATTTGCTGATGGGCAACAATTTAAAATGAAGAGAAACAGCTGTAAACATCCATTGAAAATTGGAACATGGAATGTACG
>NW_006408531.1:10879631-10885981 GCF_000296735.1 Chrysochloris asiatica
ATGTTTTATTGTGAATTATATGATAGTTTACATGAAAGAACCTCAGTTCCATATTCATTCCATTGTGTATCATTACATTGCCATGGTTCCAATCCCCTCCGTGTATCGTATTCCGACCAAAGGGCATATCCTAGAAGCCCGTGCTCTATACTACCCCCTCCCCCGTCAGTCTTCGGCCCACAGTTCCTCTCCCTCTCTGGATCCAAAGTCCCAGCCGCTTCATCCCTCCATGTCATCATCTCTGTCTCCATCTCAGGCATCCCTGGTTCTCTGGGTGGGGTCCCGTTCTCGGCTCTTATCCGTTGATGGTCCCAGAGACCTCCGCTCCTAGACTGGAGCAATAATCGCTGTCTTCCTTGCTACAAAACATCTACCCTTGCATTTCCGACCCTCACAATCCGTCTTGATAACCATTATTCACTACAGTATCGCACATAACCCATATGTATTTCATTTCATCATTTCCACCTAGACAAATTGGATAGTACTCACTGGTGATTCTGCCTTCCTCCATGCCTCCTAGGTGTAGGTTCCCTCTTGAAAGCTTGTAAGCCAGTTACTTCTTAGCTTTGTAGTCCCTCCCTCCTCATTTGGGTATCCAATGTCCAAGTTGCCCCTCTCTGTGTACTCTGTGTGTGGAGGGGGTGGGAATGTTTTTCTTGCTGTAAGGATTTGTTGCCTCTTTTGTGTCACTGCATTCATATGCATAGGTTAAGTTCAGCAGCTTGGATCAGCTCAGTCTTCTTTCCCCCTCACCCCCCCCCCTTCTTTCTTCACCTGGTTGAGCTCTGATCATCCAATCATCCAGTCCCGGTCACGTGGGTGTCATGTGCAAGTGTGGATGTTCTTGTGCACATGCCCTCTCTTCCCATCAGCCGGCAGCTCCATTCTCCACTTGAGTCCTCCGTGGCCACGTCACTGACTCTGGTCTCAGGAGTCCTCAGGTCTCCTTGCACTGCTTGCCAACCAGGTCCCAAACTGGGTCCACAGAAACCCTCTGAATATTGTGAGGCTTAGCTCACCGCTTCATTGCTGCTTTTACCCCATTTCTCCCCAACGGTGATGTGTGTGTTTACCAATCTGAGCATACATTTCCCAGAGCTCCTTTTGGATCATAATATGTCTTGGTAATTTTCTGTTGGGATCTATCCTGTTTGGAGTTTGTACCGCTTCTTGCATACTTACCTGCTCAACTTTCATAAGGTTGATGAAGTTTTCTTCTAACAACTCACCTACAATTTTCTCTTCCTGTTCCAGAATTCTGATCACGGTAAGTTGTTCTTCATGGTGTCCCACACGACTCCTAGGCTTTCTTTGGATTTTTTTGTTCTTTTTTCTGATGGTTCTTCTGGCATACTAGTACTGGGAGATTAATCTTCAAGCTCACCAATTCGGATTTCCATTGCTTTGCTTCTACTCCTTTGCACTTTGAATGTATTTTCCATTTCTGAAATCTTAGTAGTAATCTTTTGAATTTCCACTTGCAGGTTTTATGTTGTTTCAAATTTTACATTGATTTTCTTTGTTCTTGTAGTGTTTTCATGAATTCTTCTAAAGTCTTTTTCTGTATTTTCCTTGCCTTCTTCAATCTTTCTGTCAATCATTTGAAGATGCCGAAATATTATCATTTTGGATTCTTTTTCATTTAGTTCAATTACCTTTTCTTCCTCATAAGCATTTCAGGCTTTGTATCTTGGTCATTTGTTAGAGCCATTCTCTCTTGCTTCTTCCTGTGAGCTAAGATTGTCTGTTGTCTTTGGGGGCATTGTGGGGTTGTATTTGTATTTAAGTCATGATTTCATGTTGATGTGTTTTTAGGCTCTTACAAACTGTCTCGTGTAGACAGTAAAGAATGGAAGTATGTACACTGTTCTCATTCGCCATTCAGGCACCTCAGTTTCAGGTAGATTTGGCTGTCGTTGGCTGCTCTCTACCATTGATCAGGTGGTATAGGAGCAGGTATTGGCTCTTGCCCACTGGGTGGAGATGCAGAGAATGTAATTGTAGCTGGGTTGTGTGGGCACGGTTGTTGTCTCCTGTCAGGAAAGAGAAAACCCCTCCCCTCACACACACACAAGAAAACAAAACAGAATAAACAAGGAAACATTAATGAAAAGAGAAAATAATAAAAATAGAAAATAAATAAAAACAGGTAGTAATCAGAAAAAAAGAATATAATGACTATGAAGTCAAAAGAGGAATGGGGAAATAGAGCTATAGAAGAGTAAAATAAGAGCGAAAATAAAAAGGAAGAAGAAGAAGAAGGGGAAAAAAACCCACTTAGATAAACCAGGAAGAGACAAGATGCAAAGGCCAAGTAGAGAATAGTAAAGAAAGATCAAAAGGCAAAAAAAGAGAAGAGCAGTAATGAGAAACATTTGAAAAGAAAGAAACACAAAAACAGAGATAAAATTCAATGGAATGTAAAGAGAAGAAAGGAGAACAAATAAACAAACAAAAACAATGAAACAATGAAAGGAAAAATCCAAACCCCAAACCGAAAACTAGTGCAGCTGTTTGACCCAGAGAGAGAAAATTCTGGGGCCCTTTTGCAAGCCAAGGAGCTCATGAAGCGGATGTGGGAGGCATGAGACAGCAGAGTTCCTGTCTCCAGAAGGAGTTTCTACTGGCTTGGTTTATCTACATTCAGGGCACTTAATCCGGAAGTAGTTCAGGGCGGCTCCTGTTAGAGCTGGTTTCAGTGTCTGTCATAACCACAGGGCAGCTGGGGGCGTAGTGACTGGTTAAATCTGGTCTGGTGGCTTTGTGGGTTCTGTAGACCTGGAGCTGAGCACACCTGAATCTAGGCACCAAAGCAGTACAGCTGGCCTCCAACTCACATTGATGTGGCTCTCAACCACATTGGAGAGTAGGGTCCGTGCTAGGGTGGATAAGGGTTGGAGCTGGCCACACCGCTTTGCACCAGGGGAGCGTGGGGTATGTGAATTCACATGGGGTATTCGTCTGTGTGAATCTGCTCTTCCAGGCCTCTTTCTGTTGGCACAGGTACTCACAAGATGGTTGTACTGTGTGTGAGCAGCTGTTCACCAGTCAGACTCCGTCTCTCATAGTCCCTGCTCGGCTTCTCCTACCAGCAAACCCTCAATTCACTTTTCTAACCTTTCCTCTGAAGATCAGGGTGCCAGAAATCTTTATCTGTGTCTGTTTTGTTAGGTCTCTCTAATCTTTGTTGTAGAAGGGTCTGTGTCGTGCCTTGTTTGCCATCTTGCCAGAAGTTCCCACAATATGTCTTCTGACTAAAAGAAATAACTGTATATACTGGGATTGGAAGGGAGAACACAAATTTTATAATTAGTAGGCTTATTTGGAGAATGGAAGGTTAAAGTAAAAGAATAGTACATTATGATGGACTGAGAGGAAATTTTCAGATTCTAGAACTTGAAAGTGATCCTAAATTATTTTGGAGTGATAAAGAGGAATCAAACTAGAGTTTCTCAGAGTTAAAGGAGGCAAGCCTGGGCATTAGGCTATTGACCGATTCATCACATCAATGTCATCTCATTCAACTGTAGAATAAGCACTAAGCTGCAAGTTCAGTTAAAGCGCAAAGTTGGTTCCTCGTAAACCCTGTAAAGGGTCACAATGAGTCGGAACCAACCCGACAGCACTTAACAACAATGACAAGAATGTGTACTATGTGCCAAATACTATGGCACACTATGTGCCCAAAAAGCTATGGCAGCGGACAAAACAAATACGGACTTGTATTCAAGGGAACTGGGACTAGGGGCAAAGGGTCATGGTAAATAGTTGTAAGATGGCTGGGGAACTTAATATACAAATAAAAAAGGCAATTTAGTGATGGTGGAGTTGAAACTGCCTGGGTTTTCAATTTGAGATCCAGACATTTAATAATAATGTGACATACAAATTACTTAAACCAATGCCTCAGTTTCCTAATCTGTACAATTATTATAACAGCTGTTGTTGTTGTTATGTGCCGTGGAGTCGGTTCCGACTCACAGCGACCCAACACAGGGTTTCTGAGGCCGTAAATCTTTACGGGAGCAGACTGCCTCATCTTTCTCCTGCGGAACCGCTGGTAGTTTCGAACTGCTGACCTTGTGGCTTACAGCCCGATTTGTAACCACTACGCTACCAGAGTACCTACTTAATAGGGTTATTTTAATTAATCTTATAATTTATTTAGAAGTGGTAGGAACATGTTGTTGTTAGGTGCCATCAAGTCAGTACCGACTCATAGCAATCTTACGTACAACAGAACGAAACACTGCCCGGTCCTGGGCCAACCTCACAATTGTTGCCATGCTTGAGCCCATTGATACTGCCACTTTGCCAATTCATCTTGCTGGGGATCTTCCTCTTTTTCTCTGACCCTCCACCTTACCAAACTTGATATACTTCTCTAATGCCGGGTCCCTCCTGACAACACGTACTAAGTATGAGAGACAAAGATTGGCCATCCTAGCCTCCAAAGAGCACTCTGGCTGCACTTCTTCCATCTGTTTGTTCCTTTTGGCAGCCAATGGTACATTCAAAGTCTCCTCCAACACCATAACTCAAATGTATCAATTCTTCTACGATCTTCCTTATTCACTGTCCAGCTGTCACCTGTATATGAGGTTATTGAAAATACCACGGCTTGGGTCAGGCAAACCTTGGTCCTCAAACTGATATCTTTGCTCTTCAACACTTTAGAAAGGTCTTGTACAGCAGATCTGCCTAATGCAATACATCTCTTTATTTCTTGACTGCTGCTTCCATGAGTGTTAATGGTTGATCGGAACAAAATGAAGAGTTTGACAACTTAAGTCTCTTCTCCATTGATAATAATGTTGTTTATTGGTCCAGTGGTGAGAATTTTTGTTTTCTTCCCATTGAGATTCAACCCATACCGAAGACTGTGCTCTTTGATCTTCGTCTATAAGTATTTTAAGTCCTCTTCACTTTCAGCAAGCAAGGTTGTATCATCTGCACATCACAGGTTGTTAATGAGTCTTCCTCCAATCCTGATGCCACATTTTTCTTCATATAACCCAGCTTTTCAGATTATTTGCTCAGCATATAGGTTGAATAAGTATGGTGAAACAATACAACCCTGTCACATACCTTTCCTAATTTTAAGTCATTCAATGTTCCCTTGTTCTGTTCGAACAACTGCCTCTTAGCCTATATATAGGTTCCTCATGAGCACAATTAAGTGTTCCGGAATACTCATACTTCACAATGTTGTCCATAGCTTGTCATGATCCATAAATTGAAAGCTTTTGCATAGTCAATAAAGCACAGGTAAACATCTTTCTGGTATTGTCTACTTTCAGCCAAGATTCATCTGACATCAGCAATGATATTCCTTATTGTATGCTCTCTTCTGAATCCAGCTTGAACCTCTGGAAGTTCTCTGGAAGAGACATAAGTACTCAGTAATTATTTGTTGTTGTTGTTGTCAGGTGCCATCGAGTCGAAACTGACTCACAGTGACCCCATGCACAGCAGAACAAAACAATGTCCGATCCTGGGCCAACCTCACTACCACTGCCACACTTGAGTCCATCAAGGCTGCCACCTGGCCAATCCATCTCGTTGAGGTTCTTCCTCTTTTTCTCCGACTCTCCTTCTTACCAAGCATGATATCCTTCTCCAGCGACTATTCACTCCTGACAATATGTCCAAAGTATGAGAGATGAAGTTTAGCCATCTTGGCCTCTAAGGAGCACTCTGACTGTACTTCTTCCAAAACAGATCTATGGGTTCTTTTGGCAGTCCTTGGCACTTTTAGTATTCTCCTCCAACACCACAATTCAAAGGCATCAATTTTTCTACGATCTTCCTTATTCACTGTCCAGTTTTCTTATCCGTATGAGATTATTGAAAACACCATTGCTTGGGTCAGGTGCACCTTATTCCTCAAGCTGACATCTTTGCTCTTCAACACTTTAAAAAGTTCCTGTGCACCAGATTTGCCTAAGGCAATATGTCATTTGATTTTTTTTTTAATGTTTTATTGTGAATTATGTGATAGTTTACATGGGTGAACATTAGTTTTACATTCATTCTATCGTATATGGTCTCATTGCCATGGTTACAATCCCCTCCATGCATCATCAACCAAACAAAGGTTTGTTGCAATCCTTGCAATCCTTCCCCCGTACCCCCAGGTCTTCAGCACACAGCCGCTCTCCCTCTCTGGATCTAAAGTCTCCAGCTGTTCCATTGCTCCACGTCATCATCTCTGCCTCCATTTCAGGCATTACTGTTCTCTGGGTAGGGTCCCGCTCTCTGCTCTTCTCCCTTGATGGCCCCAGGGAGCTCCGCTCCTACACTGAAAAGTTAATCACTCCCCTCCTTGCTATAAAATGTCTACCTTT
>NW_006408531.1:10888363-10891993 GCF_000296735.1 Chrysochloris asiatica
CAGTGGTAAGGATTTTTGTTTTCTTGACATTGAGATGTAATCCGTACCAAAGGCTGTGCTCTATGATCTTCATCAGTACATGTTAGATATTTAAAATGTAAACAAATATGTACTTTATTGTCAGGTACTGAAAAGCACTATGAATAAACATAATTTAAGAATAAATGCAATTTAAAAAGGGAATAGAGGAGAGCTAAGGTGTTAGAGAAGTCTCGCTGAAGAGGTGACATCAGACCAGGGACCTATATAGCATGAGAAATCAAATCATGCACGGGTCTGTGGAAAGTTAGTGGAAACAGAGACCCCTGAGCACTAGAAGAAATGGAGAATCCTAGTGGCATGGTTGTTAAGTGCTCTTCTGTTAACCAAAAGGTCAGCAGTTGGAACCGAGCAGCTTCACTCTAGGAGAACCATGTAGCAGACTGTTCTGGTGAGGGTTACAGCCTTAGAAACCCTATGGTAGTTCTAAGTAATAAACAGGAATTGACTAGATGACAACAGGTTTTGGGAAGGCAGAAGTAAGCTGCAAGTCCTAGGAAAGATAGCAGAGAAAAGATGCTAGATACGTGAGTCGTAGCTGTGGCAAATGGAAAGTTTTAAAGACCGTTAATGATATTTTGTATATTTATATAAAATGCAACATGTATCAAGCACTTGGCCTCTAATGGAGATGTTTGAACCCACCCAACTGCTAGAGTTGGTAGTCTGCTTTCATAAAGATTGCAGTCTAGAAAACACTAAGGGGGCAGTTCTGCTCTTACATGGGGGTCACCATGTGTTGGAATCAACAGATGGTGGTTGTGGTGGTTATGTGCCGTGGAGTCGGTTCCGACTCATAGCAACCCTGTACAGGGTTTCTGAGGCTGTAAATCTTTGCGGGAGCAGAAAGCCTCATCTTTCTCCTGTGGAACAGTTGGTAGTTTCAAACTGCTGACCTTGAGGTTCACAGCCCAATTCGTAATCCCTACGCTAACAGATGGTACAGGTCTTCCTTTTTTCCTATTTTGCTTTCCTCCTATCTTCTTTCCTCCTTCTCTCTTTTCCTTCCTCTCTTCTTTTCTGTATTATTATTATTATCATTTGCATAAATTCATCATTTACTTTGAGATCAGACCCAGTGTCTTGCTCCATGTCTCAATGTGTTTGTGAATCAAGCAGAACATAAACTTTTTTTTTTTTCAGAGCAGTACAACATGCCTATACCTAAATATATTGTAACATTCCCCACTGTTGTTGTTGTTAAGTGCTGTCAAGTCATTTCCAACTCATACTGACACTGTATAGGGTTTCCAAGAGTGGATGATGGGTTTGAACTGTCAACCTTGTGGGTCCAACTGATCTTGTAGTCCAGTGCTTATCCTACAGTGTGACATCAGGACTCCTAGAACCTATATAATTTGAATAAGTACTGACACTAACGGAGTCCTGGTGTGGCGCTGTGGGTTAATGCGCCACACTGCAAAGCCGTTTGAACTGCAAGGTCGGTGGTTTAAGCTCACCAGCTACTCCTCGGAAACCGTATACAGGGTCACTATGGGTCAGAACTAACTCTATGGCACTTTACAACAACAACTGACACTAACTGGTAGATATAGATATAAATATCACATATGAGTTTTAGTTAAGATTTTACCTCCAAATGAGTTCAAGTCGGCAGTATACGGTTACAATAAAACTGAGTTTTTCAGAATGTTGAAATTTGAGGACTACGCATTGTTGTTACCAGCCGTTGTCAAGTCGAGTGCAACTCCTAGCAACCCTGTGCACAGCAGATCAAAGCAATGAGCCAACCGCCAGCATCCTCACAATTGTTACAGTTGAGTCCATTGCTCCTGCCACTGTGCCAATCCAGCTAGGTGGTGGTGGTGGTGGTGTCTTCCTCTTTTTCGCTTACCCTAGGATTACAGAGGAAGGGTTATGAACCTGTATGGAGCCCTGGTTGAGCTGTAGGTTGGTCATTGGGCTGTTAAGGGCAAGATTGGTGGTTCAAACCCTTTAGTTGTTTGTTGGGAGAAAGATGAGACAATCTGCTCCCTTAAACATTTACAGTCTCAGAAACCCAATATTCTGTTTCTAAGATTCTGAATGGACTCAATGGCAGTGGGGTTTAGGAACATGTATATGATCAGCACTCGGAGAAGAAAATGACTCTAGGAGACAAAATAAAAAACGAAACTGAAACCCTTCTATACAATTCTGACTTAGGCTGCTGTGTTTGAAACCTTACCGATTTGTTAAGTAGACACTCGTTAAACTAGTCAACTGGAGTTATCTTAAAAATACTCCTCTCCGGTGGCTGCATACGAAATACACGGGACTGCGAACCACAAGCTCCGGGGTTCGAGCCCAAAGCCTTGGAAACCCAATACAGGGTTTGGGTTCTTACTATAAGTAAGAACTGATTCGATGGTACTTAACAATAACAACAATAAGAATCCCTCGCTCAGGTTAGTGTAGGTTAGACAAACCTCAGTCCATACATTTTGTAACAATGACAATTAGGATCAGGGAGCCCCAGTAGTCCACACAAGGCCCACATGGGTTTATGTTGTTGTTAGGTGACCCAGAGTCACTTCCGACCCATAAGAACACTGTATAGAATTTCCTAGGACCGTCTGGTGAGCTTAAACCACTGACCTTGCAGTTCAAACCGACCTGCAGTCTGGAGTATCAACCCGCAGCGCCATACCGGGACTCCCAAGCGTTTATAGAGTTGCTCTGAGTCCCCGTGTGGCGCTGTGGGTTAATGCCCTGGACTGCAAAGCCCTTTGAACTGCAGGGTAGGCGGTTCAAGCTCACCAGCTGCTCCTCGGAAACCTAACACGAGGTCGCTGTGGGTCGGAACCAACTCGACGGCACTTTACAACAACATTATGCTTGTGGTGATCGGAATGACCTTGTTCAAAGAGGAAAACTGACAGTTGTTTCCTCTATTCAGCAAATTTTGTTTCTCAGGTAAACACAGCTTGGAGACAAGAGCGTAATAAGTCTCAGCTGCGTTCACTTCAGTAAGGTTTCATGGACTTTAAGACCTGAAGAACTGAAAACATATTAAATTATCTACGGTAATATCTGTCATCAAAAAGGTATAAAGAGATACAATAACCTGAACAACATGCTCCCTTCCAATCAAATATTTATTAAACGTTTAGTGCCAGAAGCTTGGAAGCAATGCACACTACAGTGCCCATCTAAGTTCTCTTGTTCTTGCATGAGCAGCACGCCGTTCCTCCAGGTCCCGGCTTCCTGGGAGTGCAGGCTGGCCCGGCCAGGAGCTGCGGGCTCTGGACACTAGAGGGCGCTGCGGGTTCCCTCTCCCGGGAGTGGTCGAGCCAGCCCGGTGGGTGTTTCTCTCTCCCTCTCGCGCTCTCTCCTCCCGGTCTCACATCCGGGTCTGGAGCGCGGCCGCCGCTGTCAGTGTTAGTGCGGGCGCGTTGGGGGCCGGGCCGGGGCGCAGTAAATGGCGGCGGAGGGAGGCGGAGCGGCGGTCGCCTTCAGCCCAGAGCCCCCTAAACTTTAGACTTGAAGCCGCAACAACTTTCCGGGAAGTGCTGCCGCTCGGAGGCAGGGGTGTGGACGGAAGGGGAAGCCGAGGCGGGAAGTCCGGGGGGTGGGGGGGGAGGAAGCTAC